>NC_140344.1:4020255-4498319 GCF_963514085.1 Chelon labrosus | reverse complement strand
ATCTAACACACACTCACTGAGGTTTTCAAGTAGATCTTTGCAGTCGTCAGTCGCCACATCATGAATAGTCCGATTACAGTTATCCCTCCTCTCGATGTCCTGTTCGCTGTGGCTGCACAGCACCTCCAGACACTCCTAGACACACAAACATAACGCAACATGAGAACAACAGAAAAGAGCCTGAATGTAAACTTTCTGTACAGTATGCTCTCTGTAAAAGTATGTAACCACATCCAGTATTGCTCATGTGTTATGAAAACATGTTTCAGTGATATTCCAGTCAGACTCTATCTAGTCTGAACCTCCTGCGTTGGTTTAAGCTGAGCAGGACATTTCTAGCTAGCAAGGTCAGCAATCACATCAGTCTGTGGAGACTGAAAGGACTGGACATTAGTGGAAGATATAGTGTAGGTAGGTAGAAAATCACTGCAGTGAACAAAAATACCCTGAATAATGGAAACTTTTTCACAGTGTAGAAGAACAGTAGATCAGTTGTGAAAGTTAGCGCAGGGCAAATGAGATTAAGCTATCGGACACATACCTCTAATGTATTCATAACTTGCCTTATGAAGTTTAGATTTTTATTTGGTAGCAAACTGCAGGCTATTTACACATCTAGCAGATACAGAGCTGCTTAAACTAGCATTTAAAGTTGAGTTTAGCCTGTTTGGAGAAGATTCAAGTTGATGAGTAAATTGTACAGTGACTGTGAATGCTATAAAAAAAGACGAGCAGAGTTAAAAAGCTAAAGTGTCAGCATGTCTAACCGTGGTTAGAGCGCTGTAAGCAGCTGAATCATTAGATTCTTTTTTTTTTTTTTTTTTTTTTCTCACCTTGAGGCCCAGGGCAGCAGCCATGTGTGCAGACGTCCAGCCGTCACCGTTGGCCTGGTTCAGCAGGGCAGCAGGCAGTGCCAGGGTGGTGGGGGAGTCAGGGATCACAGTGTGGTCCCCCTGAGTGGGGTGGCAGAGGAGGAGACGCAGCATGTCCACGTGTCCTGAGCGCACGGCGGCATGTAGGGCCGTGCAGCCATCCTGCAGGGAGGTAAAGGTGAGTCAGTGTGCACTCTGTTACAGTTTCATTTCAAATGATAAAATTCATTGGTGGGATTTTAACTGTGGCACTGGCTGTGGTTCAGTAGAGTAGAGTGTGTTGTCCACCAACTGGATGGTTAGCGGTTTGATCCACGAAGATAAGATTATAAAATTACTGAATAAGAAAATCAGCAGCTAAATAATAATTCAGATTAAATGGCTAGCTTATACAGCATATTCATATTTAGGAATTTTAGGTTTCTACCTTTTTAATTCCAGTATCAACAACAAAAAGTGAAAAGGGGTCTGACTGTACTCCACACTCAGACTGTACTCTTAACCCAGTTTAGAAGTCCTCCATGTTATATCATTACATTTGACCCAACATACTGGCCAACATTTTGTGATGGCTAAAAATACACGTGTGCTGAAGAGGTTGAATATGCTATAGAGACTCTTTGGCAGCTCTTTGGCTCAGCAGGGAGGCCAGGCTAAATGTAGAACAAAGCAGGTAACTAAATATAGGAGCTCATCACATGCTGCCACGGCAACTAACAGCCCCCTATGGTTACCATGGAGATGCAGGAAGCCCATACATCAATGGGCTCGCACCAATCAGACAGCCAAACCCCTGAGAATACTTAAATGCTTTATGTCAGACAGGATAAGTGTGAAACAATGAGGAGTGCTACTAACGGGTGACAAAATGTGAGAAACTACAGGGAAGACAGGAAACGAGAGTGACTGTGTTAGCCTCTCTAAAGGAATTACTGGAGTAGTTTAATATACACATGCATACGGCATTTTATCCTAAAATTATCAAAATATATAATTGAATCGTCTGTTTTAATTATTAAAAAAACAACAGCAGCACAAAAAAATAGAAAACATTCTAAATCCCATGCAGACATGCACAGTATGATGAACAGAGGACATGTTTTGTTTTTTGTTTTTTACCGAGGCAATAAAACTAAACAGCCAATGGCCAGTGCCATGAACCAAGACCTACCGCTGTAGTGAGCGAGCGATCGGCTCCTGCGCTCAGCAGGACCCGAGCACAGTTGAGTCGTCCTGCCTCACAGGCCAGGAAGAGGGAGGTCTGACCCCCCGCCGCCACCGAGTCCACAGCAGCTCCTGCACTCAGCAGCACCTCTACACAGCTGGAGGGAAGAGAACGATTTCAGCAACACATATGTACCAACATGAAAATGAAAGAAATGGCAACTGGAAAGTATGAACCCATATATGCACGAGGCGTACACAGTATAATTTTGTAGTTTTGGAACTGTAGCAGTAAAAGGTATTGTATCATTTGTAACATTTTAAATGTCTGTACAGTAGGGCTATAAACCAGAGCAATAACAGACACCCCAAACCTATACATCAAAATAAGACAAAGTTGGAAAAACAGAAAAAAAATATGCTGAACAATAAAACAGAAACAAACATACAGAAATCTTTGTGAGTGCAGTGTACATGTGCTCAAACGCAGCTTCCTACGCATTGCCATCTCTGTCACTGCCTCCACACAGTCCAGTTCCATCCTGAACACACAGCAGGCCTTCCTTACCAGCATACTCAGTTTGTTGTAACCACAATTCCTGATACCACCAGTCCAGCACATCACAGCAAAAGAAAGAAAGAAAAAAAAAAAAAAAGAACGCTGGCTGAGCTGTAGAGTACTAGACCTTTCCTGTAGAGGGCCTCAGTGTTCCCCGACCAGTCCAATCTGTTGAGTTTGTCTTATAGGAACATGCAGGAATCAGCCATCTCATTCCACATTTCCCTTCATGGTAACATGAGTGGGGACCTCTTGCTGCATCTGAAGTCCACCACCAGTTCCTTGGTCTACTTGATACTGAGCCAGTGGTGGTTGCTGTTGCACCTTTGTATGCAGCTTGTTTTTTGGCATCCTTGATGATATTCATTTCAAGTGTGTTTAGTGTAATACTTGTTTTTTTTAGGCTAGGGCTATATACAGTTACTATTACCCCTTATGCTGCACCACCTGTCTAGAGACAAGGGAAGAGTTCCTTCAACCCTCCGCCAGTAGTGAAGCAAAATGACTGAGGGTCAGATCATTAGGAAAATTTAGCCAGCAGGATCACTGAGTCATGACCACTGAGCATGCGTTTTGGACACCCCACTCTATAAATAACACAGTGATCAGATATTACAACACTGCACATTCCGCAGCTGGTCCTGGGCATCGAATTTTTTGGCAAGCACGGTCACTCCACTGTGGATCAGAGAGCCTGCCTGTAAGCTTGGGATTCATCTGGCAATCCGTCAAAATCAATACGAGCGATCAGAACTGACATTGTATGTAGCGTAGGAGCAGATATTTCCCTCATCCTTAATAATTAACAACGAGGAGTCTGTTAATGTTTGATGAGGAGACCCTTAGAAATGAAATCTGAAAGCTGCAAAGATTTATTGCAACTGTCCAGTTGAAGCGCTGAGCTGGGTTTATTCTATCTGTGGGAAATTAACCCATATGGCTTCAGAAGGGATGCAGAGCTGGTCTCAGCTAGAAAGTTGATACTATATTCCACAGAGCCACCAGTTGAAACCAGTGTGTTGACAGTACCAAACAGACACATTGGCGTTGCTTTTGGCAGTGAAACCCAATGAGGTTACCGAGACTGGCCTAGAGGTCAGATTTCACACATGGGAGCTTCCAGTTTATCTTGCAGGAAAATACGTTAAATGAGTCATCAACTGACAGCACACACACATGTAATTATTTAATGTCTACCTAGAAGTGTGAGGCAACAACAATATTGGGGCTCTTAGACAACAGTTAAAACATAATCTTAGTATCACAGAGTGAGCTCACCTGCTGTGGCCATGGGCGGCAGCAAAGTGTAAAGGCGTGAATCCATTTTCATCTGAAACATCAGCAGGACATCCTGAAGACAGCAGCAGCTTCACACAGTCTGATGGTGAAAATGACAGAGAAAAGATGATAATGTAGCAACCTGCTGCTGCAGTGAAACATGAGTGAATATTCATTCACACAGAAGGGCCCAGTCGGCCTGGATTCGAACCCAGAACCTTCTTGCTGTGAGGCATCAGTGCTAAGCATGAGTGAACATCTGAAAACAGTAAACGCTAACAGGGGGAATCAACAAAATACAGTAACCGCTTTAACGAGATGTAATGGATACTGTAGCTGTTGCGGTAAGTGTGGGCCCACTGGAAAAAAAAGTGTTACTTTTACAGTATAAGTGATGATTTTTTTATGAATCACTAAGACCTTAATAAATTATCCATTTTAAAGAAAAAGACCTGTCTTGTTAAGCTTATGTATTTTCTCATAGTTTTGATCACCAGTTCTTTAGAAAAGTAGCCTTCTATTGTCCAATATTCCAAAACAGACATTTTCATTTTTCCCATAACAGCAAAATTAAAATGTTACTCTGCAGTCCAAAAGTACAGTAGCCATTTATCTTCAACTTTATACATAAAACCCCATTAAAATGTCTGGGCTATTGAAAAAGAATGATGAAGGAATTATTTTGTGAGAAATTACACTGAACAAAGGCTAAGCCAGAAGCAGGGCAGGACTTCAGCCTACTCTAGTGCCTGTGTACAAAAATAGTTTCACATATTCCACGTAAATATACAGTCAAGACTAACACTGCACAGCATACTAGGTACTATACTGGAAAACCAGGAACAGTAGTAAGAGCCTGATATTCTCTTTGTTGATGAAAATAGAGTACTCTGTCATTAGGTGAGGGTTTGTGGTATTTCAACCATCTGCATGCGGCTTAAACACACGTGTCATTTGAAAATGTGTAATTTGTATATCAAAAGAGTGAAGGAGGAGAAGCAAGTGGGGCTCAAACAGTCAGGTCACACAAGATAGAAACCACTTGGGTGTGTATTTGTGAGAGTGCGTCCTCTTTGAGTTAGCCCACCTTTAAGCCTTCGGAACAGCTGTCCTTCAGCTGCATTAGTCATGTTTATGGATCAATGAACCCACTTCTAAACATCTCAGCAAGGAAGCACATCCCGTAGATCCTGTGCACGTACGTGTGTGTGTGTGTGTGTGTTGGACATGGTTCTGCATGCATTAATTATTCTGTGCATTGTACCACTGGTGTGGATGATTTTCCATGTGTGTGTCAGCTGAACGAGGATGTAATCTGTGCTGAGGTTACAGCAACATGGCAGGCTCACGTTCTCATCTAATGGAAGCTAACAAAATGGGATCAGCTGCAGCTCATGCAATTACAGGCTTTACAGCAGCACATGTTAAGTGTTTATCAGCACCTGGCTTTTGTCATTTCACTGCATCTTCATATGGCTGCTGCATAAGGTGCACCCTGGCAGTGCTGTGCTTTCAGTATACAGGGCAAATTACCTTCGCACAATGTGTTGTTATTGTTCACAAGGTGAAAAGAAGAAGGTGAAAGGAAGTTAAAAAGGTAATGCGAGTTTAAGAGGTCAAATACAGTACTATACAATACTCTAATTGGATTTCACCACATAAATAACAACATGGTTGCATTTCAGTTATTACAGGCAACAACCTGGTGACAATAGTGTAACATTTAAAGGTAGCTCTCTCACTCAAAACCTGGACATCACCAAACCAGAGCAAACCAAATCCCACTCTGAATAAATGCTTAAAAGTTCACCTCATGACCTTTTACTGATACGCTTTATAGATTTTTGGCTCCTCAATAACCCAACACATGTTGGTTAGTTGCATCTAATGCAGATAGGGCATCTCTTATTCAATGACATCTAAATTCCTTTGACTAATGTCAAGCAAAAGCACAAAATCATGTTTAATTTAGCTTTATCTCAGGCCATGTTTCAGCAGAGAGCAGTAGCTGTGGTAAACATCAGAGGTGGCAGGAAGGTTTTGTAGTTTGATTCTGCCTTACAACAAAAATGTCACAGATTTAATCTCTGGAACAACCAAGTTATGCTCATTTATTCCTGGATCACTCACTGTAAGGATATTCTTTTGTCAGTGTAAACCTTGTTTCTACTCTGCTTCTTCTGAAATGCTCTCCTTTATATGTTTGCAGTTCAACTTAAGTTCACGGGCTCATTCAAATGCATCTCAGAGATAGCAGCTGACAGGAGGCAAAAATACAGCAGGTGTATTTACAGCAGTTAATTCAACTTATGGGACGTACCCACTCTATTTCTGGTACTTATGAACCATGTCTGTGAATACCTCCATTGTACTAACTAAAGAAAATGTTGAATAGAATTAAATCATATCTGTGCACGTACAGATTTCAACTTGAACTTTGTTTGTGTATATATAGACTTTATTGTATATAAAAAAAACGATCTTGTGTGAATCCTCTGTTTGTATTTTAGTGTATCACCTTCTCTTTATCAGTCAATCAATAGGACCATCTGGCCATTTCCTGAACACCATTCTTTAAAGTCGACCATCCATTCAACCACTGACCAAGACCACAGACTGGGTGTGAACCTTACACTTCATTTAATTTCTGTTGGCCTAAAAGTAGGGAAAAAATATATACACAGAATGAAATCACTCCTATCAACTCGTGTAAAATCCACCCACGTTGTAAAAAACATAAATAAATTAATGTAAAGTAATTCAAACTCACCTGTGTGTCCGTTCTGAGCAGCAGCAAACAAGGCAGAGGTTTGATTATGGCTGAGGTGGTTGTCTTGGTCAAGATGATTGGGCTTGTTCTCCATGGCGGTGGTAGAGGTGATGTTGGCGGTAGAGGTGGTGTTGGTGGATGTGGTGGTAGTGTTGGTGGTCGGGTCTGGTTGGTTAAGCAGCATTGACAATAAAGTGACATTTCCCTGGGAAGCAGCTTGAAGGAGCAGGGGGCGCCCGCCGTCCAGGGCAGCAGGCCCACCGCCGCTTAGAGGGGAGACTACGGAGGGACACCAGCCTGCAAGGGGAAGGAGGAGCAGGAGCAGCACAGGTTAAACTAGGAGGAGGTGGAAGAGCAGGAGGGCGAGGAAGTGACTAGAAGTGCTGAGATCGGACAGCAAGGGTGTAAGAAGATGGAAGGAAGGAGAGTGCAGCTCAGTTTCACAGATTCAATAGTACAGACTCTACAAGAATGAGCAAAGCAGGTTGAAGTAGACAGGCCTTTCCAAGGCAGTGATAGAAGCATTAGCTGTAACAGACCTTTGAGTACAAGCTCATGTTTCATAATCAAAAAAAACAAAAAATGCGTGAAAATGACGGAGTAGGGTGGTGATTTAATAAACAGTAATCGTTTGTATAGTGTGCATTTCTGTTGTTGTAATTTCAGAACTAAATTATAATATGTATTATTATTAAATGTCTGAAGAAAATGTTGATATGCCCAAGAGGCTCACCATTTCATTATTTCTTTTCATTTCCTACTTTAAGGTACACTTTGTGTGTCGTATGTTTTAAATAAATAAAATAAATATTCTAAATACATCTGGGTTTAAACTTACCAACAAGGGGCTCAAACTGAATTTAAGTTTGACCATCTGCATGTTTTTGGCCTTATATGCAGAAATGTTTTCTCTGGAGACACACCTTAAATTTAGCAGGGGTTCCTCAGTTCAAAGAAATCCCTGACACATGCCTGTAATTCAATTAAGCTAGTGAAGCATGCTGCAGCCTAGACAAAAGAGCCTGTCATCGCATCAGATTGATACAGAAGCGAGATGACAGATAACAGTCATGTTTTGAGCCACCCACAGTATTCACGTAGTGGACAAGTACAAACACGTACACGATTTAGTAGGATATTGCTGAAATTATACAGAATTACATCAAATGATTTAACACAGTACATAAACAAACAAACAGGTGAGGTAAAGACCAGAAAACAATATCTAATGACTAAACTCAACAACTGTTCAACAACTAAAAGTTTGGGCCCATGGAGAGAGAGGCGTTTAACTGGATTTTACAGGGGCAGTTTCAGATTTGCATGGGTTAAAAGTGAGCTAGAGACAAATTCAGTGTTGAATTTGTCTCAGAGACGAGGAGAGAGAATTACAGTACAAGAGTAGAGGAAAAAGTGCAGCACCAAATCTCAAGAACAAGATTATGGCAGTCGTTGTGGTTGCAATTTCTGACTGAGTAGGTGGTGGTTGTGGATAAGTACAAGTATGTACGACAGCTAGGAACTGGCTGCTAACAAAAGAGTTTTTGTCCTAGCTTAAAACTGTGAAAAATAAGTCTGGGAAGTAGCAGAACTTCCTCCACACCACACAGTCAGACTTCTAAGTGGAAGATGCTGCAATTAAATGCAACAATTTCAGACAGGTCGGCAACACCTGAACACTGTCTTTTACTTTAAATCTGTAACAAAATTCATCATTATTTCTGTCTTACACGGATCTGTATATGAGCTTCAAAACAACTATAAAAATATGGTCAAAGCTGCTATATTTAATCTGTGGTCAAGTGGTGTGTTGCAATCTGTAAGTTTTGTATACCATGCCTTTAAGTATTTTCTTCTTCACCAAACACTCATTATGGACAGCCAGAGAAGCGTTATGATTTTAGAACAGTAAACATCTGCATGCAAAGAGCAGGAAATGCCAGTATATTTTGTTACATTTCAGATTTATATTCAAGGATAATTCCAGTTTATTAAAACTTGGCTCGTGTCTTTAAACCTTTACCCATGATTTCTTTCAGATATAATACCTGGGAATACAGTACATATTGCTAAAAACAGGTTGTATCGAAATAACAGCCTAAAACTACAGAAAACCCAAATTTTAATAAACTGGAATTATTTTTTGTACCACACAGTGCAAAAAACCATAGCACTAAACACACAATACATAAAGAATATAAATGCCAACATGTATATCAACATTACTATGGTACATACATAGTGCCATCAACTGGACAAGTTAATGGAAGCTGAAACAGGAAGGAGTGCAGGAAGTGGAAGAGTGCTCATGGCATGCTATTGGAGGATGGAAAAGGGGAGGGGAAGGAGAGAGCAGCCTCTGGCATCAGCTTCAGAGAGGATAGGGGTTACTGGTAGGAAGACCAACAAACCGATCTGAACGCATGAGAGCACCAGGGGGCTCTAGTCTGCCTCAGTTCACCCTGAAATAATTCTTCTGCTATTCTCTAGTGTCTCAGTAACAGTCAGGTACATGTTAGCGACATGTTGTGCCTGCAGTTGACAGCAATACTGACAGGGCTAACGTGACAACATGGGAGACGAAAGGTGCCCAGAGGGAGGGCATATTAAGGGCAGGGAAACAGAAAGATGAGTAGAGTGAGAATGCAGTGAAGAAAGTTGTATCTTTCAACATAATTTAGAGATTGAGTCACTGACATAAACTAAATTGAACCCTTTACTATTCTGTTTTGCATGTTTCCCTGTGACCAAATCACTATGCTATGCTACACTAGGCTAGCACTTTGGAAAGACAGGCAAGAAAAGTGGCAGTGGGGAGAACTTGAGGGACATGGAGCATGGAAGAGCCCCTTTACCTGATGCTGTTGCCAGGGGGCTGCCTGCTGAGACACTGGGACTACAGGAGGATGGAGCACTAATGGAGGAGGAGGTGGAGGGAGGGGTTATGGAGGAGGGGCTACTGACAGTGGTGGCAGGGCTGATGACTGGGGGGCACTCTGCACATGCTGCTGTTGGCTGCCGCTGAGGGCACCGGCCAGGCCCCAGGGAGCGGGAGCGGGGGCAGGCACCCACCTGAGAGGCCGTCAGGGCTGGGACCAGGTCCAGGGCAGGTTTGGGCGGCAGCTGGGGTGTGGCCGGTTTTAACCCAGCCCCAGTGGAGCGGCTGCTGTCCCCCACCACCTTGATTGGTGGATGAGGAGGAGAGGGGGTCTGGGAAAGCCCTGGCTTTTTGGGAGGTATAGGAGGAGGATTTCCACGATCAATCCTAGCCACCGTGGGAGACTTGAGGCCAATGGGATGGCTCAAGCGGCTGGGAAAAGGGCCACCCTCTGAGGCAGAGTGGGGAAGGCCTGGACGTAGGGGTCCTCCAGCTCCTGCTGGAGGGCTGGTGAAGCGTGAAAGGACCTGTGTGACAGTGTGACGAGCTTGCTGCTTGGCGGCAAAATTATCACGGTTGGTGGGGGAGAGGTCCCGGGCTGGAGGACTCTGGGACGCCGTGCCATTTTGGTCCTGTTCCTGGAACTTGTAGCGGGCCGCCTGGACACGGGGACTCACTCCGCTGGGTAAGCCGTGGGGGGCTTGGCCCTCTGAGCCATTCTCTGATTGTGTCAGTCCTCCTGAGCTGCTGTGGACAATACCCCGTCCAGTTGTCTTTGGCAGGCTCAGGCCCACATAGTTGGCAGGGGTTGGTTTGACAGGTATGGTGAGGGGGGTCTTCTTGGGACCCTCCACCTCAGTGGGGGGCAGGTCCGTTTGGCAAGATGCTGTTCGAGAGCTGATGGGTTCTGTGGCTACAGAAACAGACGTCAGAGCTTTAGGTTTGGGTGGTATGCTAGCGGCGGCAGCAGGTTCTGCTTCAGTAACAGCAGGCAGAGCAACACCAGCGCCTTCCTTTACATCAACCCGTTCAGTCCTGAGCTGCTCCACCTGCTGCCGCAGACTCTGGCTCTCAGCCTCCTCGCGACCCAGTCTGGCACGCAGCTGTTCACGCTCTGTGTCAAACTCTGACAGCTGCTTTTCCATCTTGGCTTCCATCTGTTGGCTTCGCTGGCGCTCAGTGCTCAGCTCCTCCTGCAGCCGGCCAGAGGTGCGACTCTCCTCATCCAGGCGAGCCTGGAGCTCGTCAAAGCGCTGGGACTCCTCTACCACCCGTGTGGCAAGCTGCTTACACTCGCGCACCAACATCATGACAATGTGTTTGTTCTTCTCACGCTCGTCTTTCAGCTGCGCCGTAAGCTTGCGGTGATCCTGCTCCAGACTCTGGAGCTGCAGCTTCTCCATCTCCAGCTAGTAAAAAATAAAAAATACACACAAAGTTAATAGTCACAAATATACTCAAAACTGAGTACCAAGACATCTCTGTTGGTCTTTCGACATCCGGTGGTTAATCTTGGTCAACAATGTTTTATTTATTTATTTTTTCATTTGATTAATTATGAATGAGTAATTTTCAGTAGTTTTATCACCATATTCTGTTATTTCATACACTAGACTAGACAACAAACTGCAAAATAAATAAACAGAATTCCTCTCCTTTCTAACACAGATGATCTGCAATCAATCATAACCCCATCCATACATCTTGTACCAGTTCCAGACATCACGTGTTTCAAACATCCAGTCCCTCCGAGAGATGGTCTTCACCTGTGTGAGTTGCAAAGCTCATCCCACCAGCCCCACCAGCCCCACATCTTTGATGTACTGCTAATCTTAGAAGGCATAACATGCACTCTGAATCATCCATCACCTGAATACCTCAGTAAACGAATACAATATTTCTATTTCGTCTGTAATTGGGTATTAGGCAGAAAATGCAATTGCTTGAATTCTGGGGTAATGGAACCATCTTAATTTGAATGCAGACCCACTCATTAGTTACAAAGCTAAAATGAGCCAGAACAATTTTCTCGAGGAGCCAAACTAATCGAATGCGCTACACAAAATAACTCATTAAACAGACAGGCAAGATAGATGGATAAGCACACATTTACACAAATAGACACTTTATTAATCCTCATGGTGGCTTTGGGAAAGAGTCTAATTTATGTGTTCAGACAGGCATGGCCTATCCGCATACAGTTGAATTTTGATGACTTGTCAAAGCCCTGGCCTCTATATCTGGTGCGTTGCTGCTATTGTTAGCTCTAAGCTGGCTTCACAGAGGGTAACAGGGCTTAACCACGGCTCTCCACCCAATTGCCTAGACCCTATTGCTCTAACAAGCCTCAAACAATAGAGTCGACACCGTGTCCCAAACAAGGTCCCCTCCCATCCTTGGCCCCCTCCTCCAATTCCCTGTTTCCAGAGAACATATCACCACCAGCTGATGCTGAGGAGAAGCAAGGGGTTTATAAGCAAGGGAGGGGGGTGCCAAGGGAACGCCAGTTGTTACTGAAAAGGAGGTGCCACAACTAGGTGCTAATTGGGTACGGATTATGTCCGTTGTAAATCAGCCTAATGCCTCAGAATAACAAATTTAGAAATGCAGTAAAGGTGGCGACACACTAGGCAGTGTAGATTGAGACCAGGCAGGATTAAGAATTTCATATAAAATATAGCTTTCACCGACTTAATCTGTAAAGCATGCTTCAACAGAATGTGAAGCAATATAGTGCCGTAGAATCTGAAATAGCAAACTTTCCAGCTTCAGATCCCCAGACCAACAATAACCAGAAGAACACCTCACAGCAGGTGTGTAATTTCTACACAGTCATGGTCTACTTTGAAGAATTGTGTATGCTACAAGTATGCAAAAACGTATCTAAAACAAAGGCAACTGGACTTGCGTGAGGTTTCTCGAGGACGTTTTAGACATCACATCTAAGTGGCTTCTTGAAGTGAACAAGCCACTTCCTCATGAACTGAAGAAGTCACTTGGATGAGAAACCTCAAACAAGTCCAATTGACAACTTGTCGAACATGCACTACATCTCCCAGAGTGTGTAAAATATCAGATCACACTCGTCATCCCTACACTAACGCTTACTCCATTCCCGCCTGAAATACTAAGCAGAATTAAGCAGGAAAATTTTTTTGTACAGTTAACTTGAAGGCAACCTCTGGTAACAAAGTTTCAGCAAAGTTCTATCCTTATACCTGAAATGCACCAAGGTAAGCACTGACATAGTAGTAGAATACAGCCTCCATTCACTCAGCTACTGAGAATAGTTGAGGACTGGAGAAGAAACAAGTGAAAGAGAAGAATTTCTGCACTGGTGGTCATGACCTTGCTTCAGATTTTGACTCACACCACCACCAGGCAGCCCGTTTCCATATAAAACGAATGAATACGATGTTTCGTAGTCACTGCTGAGAGTGTGGTTGCTCTAGCAGAGGCGTGGGGGTATGGGGCCTCTTTGCTCCAACTTCATGACTGATTCATGGAGGAGGAGATGAGGGGAGTGGGGGATGTCTTTATTATGCCCATAAACTGATTCAAAGTGTGTTACGTACAACTGCTTGCCTGCCTTCAGCTAGCTTAAGACCTCATGGATAATTCAACAGCTTACTCACAGGAGGACACCAAGAGTGGAAACGGATGGAGGGGATAAAGATAGCTCGGACATTCCGGGTAAAATTCACTCTACCCAGCAACCAGAAGATCCCTATGAGTAAGTCGGGCCCGTATCTTTTAGTGGTGTTGTTTTGTTTTGTTGTGTGACTGGTCATTCGAAAAATGCCTGTTATTATCCCCACTTGACAGGTTTACACCTTGGTGTTGGTGGTTTGGGTACAACTGTAGTGAGATTGTGATTTATTCTGTCCTGAAGAGAGTAAACTCTTGTTTTGTGGTGACTGCCTCTACATTTACACATGTCTTCAGGGTCAAATGATGCAAAACCACTTGAGGTCAAAGATGCATAGCTACATTTCTGACCAGTGCCTAGAGTGGTTTCTCAAAACCACACTCTGGACCAAGTTACACTGAAAATGACTAGTCTCAGTCAAGTTTCCCACCATCGCAGGAAGTGTATAAAACAGAAAATTAACAATGATTTCTCACTGTAAACTGTTAGTAACACTATCCATAAAAATCCGCTATTTGTTTGTTATGTTTCTGATACCTCTAACACAACCTCTTTGACAAACAGCTGGTGGACAAGGTTATGTCAGACCCAGAGGCTTGGTAAATACCATGCCTCCTTCTGCTGGAACGAATGCAAACTTGAAATATATAATATAGATTTAACATATTTGTATTTTTTAGCTTTATTGTCTTTTGTCGTTTATAAATGTCATTCTATTGTATTTCTTAGCATATTTGCTCTGTGTCTAAAAGAGTCTATACAAATAATACATAATTATTTGAACAGCTGCACATTCTTGCTCTTAAGACTTTGTGTTGTACATTAAAGTGTTACATCTCAGCTTCATTTTGAGTAGGTTTACATGAATATTTAAAGAACTGCACATGAGATTTTGCCTGTAGCCCAGATTGCAAGTGTTCGTTTCTAAATGGCTGGAAAATGTCTCTTGGGCAGCCATGTTTCATGCAAGTGTTGGTTCAAGCACCATAGAGGTTGAGAGATTAAGGTCGTCTGTCAGAATGAGGACTAAACGGGTGACCATGCTAAAGTGGTTAAAATCATTCTGGAGCTAAAAAAGTATAAATCATAAGATGTAAACCCCTGATGAGATGTAAAAGCAAAAGTTCAGTCTGCTGTTTAAAACACAGAGTAATGAAGCGACCATCAATCCCTATCAAAATGAGAACAAATGGAGGAGCTCAGGGCTAAAACACTGCCCTGTCTGCCAAACACGATGGCGCTTTCATTAGGGCTTTTGCATGTGTGGCCTGATTAGGTCAGAACATTTAATTATTTAGCAGGACATCTTGAGCATATACAAGGCTAAGCATATGTAAAATACATCACTTGGTCTCAGAAGTAAGCATGGGCCCCTGTATCATATACAACTTTTTGTAGGAAGTTTGCATGAGGATCCACCAGTCTCTAAGATGGTGACCATTTTCTTGTATTCACTGTCGACTTAAAATCCCTCCTGAACATTTAAATTGGATTCAAACCTGGACTTTTAAGCCATTTCATAACCCTTCATTTCCATTTAATATACTCCTGATGGTTTTGATAGTGAGCTTAGGATCATTATCTGGCTGAAAGGTCCGCTTAAAACAAATTACGCTTAACTAACCTCATAGAATTCCTTGATATGATGTAGAATTCATAGTGGAATCAATGAATCAGTGCGAGCCGTCCAGTCCCTGAGGCAGCAGAGCAATGCCAAACCATAACATTCCCACCGCCGTCGGAATGAGGTTCTTCTCCTGGAATAACTGTGTTTGGTCTACAGCAAAAATGCCTACCGTTACTGGGGCCAAACAACTCTATCTTTGATTGTCCAGGGCTGATTGCTTCAAAAATCGGCTCAATTTCCATATTCATGATCTAAAAATTTGGTAGTCTAGAACTAAGAGTAGTCCAGCTGTCTACTCTTAGGCTGACAATGTGAAAGCGGCCATTACTGGATAAATTGACAGTCAAAATTTATGCCACTTGTAAATGATTTCAAAGTGTGATGAAAGTAAGGGCGTAGTTACTTTTTTATGTGACTTGCTTGTGACTTTAATTGTTGTATTTGTCGAAAAGACGACAAAACATACATTCTATGTATGATATGTTTCAGTATATCATCTTCAGTAATAGGCACTGTTAAATGGTCTAAATAAAAGTAAATTATTTGCACGTCTAAATGTGTTTTAAAAGGTCAGTGATTTCCACATGACTGTATGTTCACATTTTAAGTATGGAAGAGAACACGGACACAAACCACAGCCCCAAAATCTATTTAACCAGCTTTCCTGTCAAAACAGCCAACTCCTACCTCTCCCTTCCTTCCTTCATCCATACCTCCTCATCCACGTGCAGCTTGTGTGTGTTCGCGGTTCCATTTGGCTCTCAACAACATCTTCCCTGCTATTATTGCAGAGTTCATGGATAGGACACACATATTTATACAGTATTTTCTTTATTACTCACACACTCATTCTGCCAGCCTCATGTCCAAACACTTTCACACATCCGTATCCCTCAACGCAGAGAAGAAAGAGAAGCAGAGAGAGAGAGAGAGAGAGAGAAAGAGAGAGAGAGAGAAAATGGGACAGAGCCATAGTAGACATCTGGCCGCCCACTTAATCAGTGCCACATAATCCTAAAGAGACCTGGGACAAACACACACTCGTATACACAGTCAAACGTCAAAAACGGAACTGAGACACCAGAAAATAGGTTTTAAGTTCACACACACAACATACACACAATGTTACTCCTTCTTCCACATTCATATAATACACATGCACTCACCAAAAATATTAACAGACACACACAAGCATACACTTTTCTCCGTGCACATCATCCCCTGGAGGATTTCAGCCGCACCAATTGGAGTGATGTGTAAATAAACCTAATCTGTGTTCCAACGGTAGAAATCTTTTTCCACATCTGTTGATGTAAACGATTACTTTAATTTACCTTCATTTAATATTACTACAGACCGACTTCAGTTAGACTGAGGTCATGTAAACACTACCTCATAAATGATTAATTTATTTAAAATGTAATAGATTTTTTTCCACAACTATCAAACATGCAGTTAAACATCTCAGCAGCTTTTGGAGGGATTCACATTACTACAAACATTCACAGTCCTGATTATTTTGGTGATCGCCTTTTCAATTTTCCTCCAACTCGTTTACTTCAATTCATGACTGAACAGAACAGGAACACAAGTGACAAAATTTCCTCCAGCCTCAGCTGCAACAGGGGATTAATGCTGGTAGGAAACTGAGTTAAGAGACTGTAAAAGCATATCTGTAAATGTATGGGCTGTAAGAAATGAATACACTGATCAGGCATAACATTATTCTGTAGGTCTCCCTTGTGCCTCCAAAACAGTTGTGACTCATCAGAGAATGGACATGGGCCTTCTGAGGGTGTCCTGTGGTGTCTGGCAACAGGATGTTGTTAGTGGGGGGCCTTTGGGTCCTATGGGTTGAGGGGAGGGGCCTCTGTGGATCATCCCACAGATACTTGATCAGTTTGGGATCTAGTGAATTTGGAGGCCAGGTCAACACCTTGTGCTGTTCTTCATGTTTTTTGAGTTGTTCCTAAAGCGTTTTTGTGTGTGTGTCTGTGTCAGGCAGCATCCTGCTGGGGATGGCTGCTGCTATCAAGGAGTGTCATTGCTATGGGGTGGGGGTGCCTGATCTGGTCTAGGTGGAAGGTACATGTCTAAGTAACAACCACATGAATGCCAGGTCCAAGCAGGACATTGTGTTGTCACCAGATGGTCAATGTTATTTACTTGTCCTGTCAGTGGTTTTAATGTTGTGCCTGATCAGTGTATTCTGTATATGTTAAAAAAAAAGAAGTTCATGACCCTTCTTCCTGTCACTGTATTTTCTTGTATACACAAGACTGTGGAGCTTGAGTCAACAATTATTTAGTGTTGGCAGCCCAAAAGTCACATTAGCTGTCATAACTGTAAATATGGCGGGTAAATAAGTCATCAGAATTAACATGTGGGGTGAAATGTTTCCTTAGCACCCATACAGGTGCCATTTCTGCCTTAGGCAGATGGGTCCCTCCATATGAGCTGGGTTCTGCTCAAGGTTTCTTCCTGTTAAAAGGGAGTTTTTCCTTGCCACCGTCGCCTTCAGGCTTGCTCTGGGGGTTTCAAGCCGGGTTTTGTAATGCGTCTTGAGATGATTTGTATTGTTATTGACGCTATATAAATAAAATTGAATTGAAAAAATTGAATTGAATTTTAGTTTCTGTTTCACAGTCAGAAGGAGGTCCACAGAAAGTTCAGAGTTCAAACATCATCCATTCAGAGAAACCCCCCTCCTCCTCGCCCCTTGGATCTTACCCTTTTCTGACGGCTCTCGGCAGCAGCCAGCTGAGCAGACATACGTTCCTGCATCTTCCTGCAGTGTGCCATTACTGCCTCCAGGACAGAGATGGGGCTGGACCCCAGGGGCCGCCTTTCCTTGTCCCCTCCGGGGACCCCGCACTCAAAATCCCTCTGAAGAGCCAGGAAAGGGTCAGTCAGGCTGTAGTGGCCATAGCGCTCTTGAAGAAACACTTCTTTCCTCTGAGCCTGTAGAAAACAAAGATGAGAGGAAAAGTTACTATTTAATTAGTTCACACTATAGAGATGAAAATGATTTGAATCCAACCTGGCTCAAAAATCATAAAATATAAGTGAAATGTTGCTAGATTTCCACACTTCATTCATTGTGAATGCAGGATCATTCCTGCAGTTTTTACAAACATTAGTACTACAGCCACAACCACCTTGCCTGGTCACTAGGGGTTGTGAGATATAACTGTCACTGAAATCAAACCATGCCAGGTGGACCTGTCCTCAAATAATAAGCAACATACAAACATATGAGAGTTAGCTTGTTCTGCTGGACTCGTACATATCATGTGTTTCAAACAAGATTTCGTGAGACCCTGGCATTATGATGCTATCCCAACTATTAAAAACTATACAGTATATGAAATGATTGCACGTAGAATAAGATCATGCATTTCCATCTGTCTTTAAATTACTGGAATAATGTTGATATTGTATTAATAGCGACAAATTGCAGCAGCCTGTGCTGTAACATAACGTAGATGTGGTATTCTATGGTTGAATGTAGGTTGAATGTATGTAATATTAAATAAAGTACCAGCGAATAAATGAAACTCATAGTAAACAGTTGAATTTCCATCTAACTTTGCTAGCTAGCTCTCATAAAATTAAGCTAGTTGAAGATACGTCTGGAGTCTTTTCCTACAGGTTTTGACCAACTCTTTTGAAATAACTGTAAATCTCCATAATTTTCTCCATTGGGTTTTAAAAAGCAGCGGTAACATCTCTTTTTATTAGCACAATGTCGTTTGAGATGTGAGAAAAAAAGATTTCTGATTCATTACGAGACTATGGCAAGTAGTAAATTAGCAAGTCAGACCCTGGCCCTTCCCTTTTTAGGTTACTCTCTGTATCGACATCATTCACAGTAATGTTTGTGTCTTAAACAGATGAATCCGATGGCGTTCCGCACATTGAAATTAAACAACAGGTAATGGGTGAGAAAGTGTCTACATAGATCCTGCCACTCCACCTTCAATCTCAGGCTCCAGTATAATAGAGACAGAGCCCTCCAACCCTCCCTGCCCTGTGGTTCAAAAAGGAAGTCCACTGGGCTACGCTGTGGCCTCTGAAACGCCCACTGCTCGCCCCTGACCGCTGTGAGCCTGCCCGCCTGTCTGACTCCACAAGCACTCAGCACCGCAGCAGGCAAGGCTGCTCTCAGGTTACAGAGACACATGGAGATGGGAGATGGAGTCCTCTAAGCCGGACTAGAGGTGAGAGCAGGAGGCCTGTGCAGCACAGTAACAGCACAATGCTATCACACCTGGGTAACACTCAACTGGCTGCAAACTTTCAACAAGGCTGACAAATTCTGAACAGCTGCAGACTCTAATATTTATCATTCATCTTCCAGGGTTGACTTCCGAGAGAATGTAAACAGAATGCTTAATGCTTCAGCAGATGAGTCCGGGCCCTAAGATGGCAATCTTTCCAACAGCATATGAACGCAGCATAATGGTAATGGACTAAAAAAAAAAAAAAAAGACAACAGCGATAGCAAACTCAGTTGGCTGAGAAATATGTGCTCACCAAATTCACACAGAGACGATGTTGAAATAAATCTAACTTTCCACTACATTCATAAGGCTATTGGAGTCTGTTATTAGACACACTGGCTGATACTTCTAAGAATTGGTTTTTACATATTTGCAGGACTGAACACAGCAATGAACCAGTAAGCAGGAAAAAAACAGCTTTATCTTTATTGAACAGGTGGCTGAGAGACTGTGATTCAAGCAAACCCATGGAAACTGTTCCTTAGGCGACTGCCACACTAAGACCCTGGGTATACACTTGTTAATTATTCTCCTTTCTCTGAAAAGATGCATTATTATTTACTATGTGCAATCTGGAACAACACTCTATTACCTCAGCTAATCATCATGAAGTTGTGTTGTTGAACCTAAATGTTACCACAATTTAATTATCAGTTACATAATGTACACTTAAGGCAACAACAATTACTCCTAAAATGCACATGTAGAAAAATAGCAGATTCAGTAACTACTGGACATGCTATCTACTATACACCTATAACGCAGTTGTAGTGTTTCGCAATTCTGTTTTTAACTTTATAATATTCCCTCCACTCTTCTAACCTCCCAGACAGGTTTCTGTATAGGAGTTCACTGTAAAATCCTGTGGAGTGGGTGATGGGGAAAGAAGCTGCTGTGAAGTCCAACGTTTTCCAAAGCAGGTATTGGTTGGCCCAAAGCAGTCGAATAGCGCAGTAACATTATCCTTGTTGGACTAGCCTTTAATCGTTCGGACCACAACCAAATGACCATTCACAGTAAGCCAGTGGTCAAATAAAACCTCAACAAAACCCACTTGGCTGTAGTGCCGCCGCTGAACAGAGGCCAACCTCCCCCCTGACCATAAGTGATGCTGTGAGAGCAATGACTCACAAAATATGCGGCAGAAATATATTGTCGTAAATTAAAATCATCAGAGCGGAACAGAAAACATTTTCAGATATTTCAAATCTTTGAGTCATGTCACTTGTCCAAACAGCTTGATTTGACCTGTAGGCATCCAGGTGGTCCTCCCTTTCAAAACATAAACTGCATGTATGGAAATGACAGTTTATCAACAGAGGCAAGCTGGTGAGGGAGGAATATTTAATAACCATGTGAGAAGCTTTTACATTGAACGTGGAGGCGAGGGAAGGACAAATAGCCAGAATGTGAAAGACGGCAGGGCAAGACAGCAGGGACACGAGGAGCCAACGGCAGGAAGGTGTTGCGAGATGCTTTGCCAAAGAAGGAGATGAGGAGATACAGTTTAGAGAGTTGAAAACTAACACACATAAAGAGCACAGAGCGTGGAGATTGATGGTGGATCCTGGGAAGGCAGACGCAGCACTCGTCAGGCTATGAGCAAGCCAATATAAACACGCCACTGAGGAAAGGTGTGTGTGTGTGTGTGTGTGTGTGTGTGTTTGTGTGAGCACGAGAGTATAAAGACAAGGAGTGGGGGAAGCTGAAACAATTGAAAGGTGGGTATGGAAAGATTGGAGAGAAGAAAATGAACTAAACTGGAAGATGACATTTTTCTCCACGTATCACTCTACATCTAAAGAGCAGTGTTATCCTTAAAGTTGAAAACAACTATTAGAAATGTGCTACCTATATTTAACACTGAACTCTACTATGGTTGCAACCAACTTTTCTCACCAACACAAAATGTAAAAAAAAAAAAAAACCTAAACCCACAAATGATTAATGCTGAATCCAAGAAAATCAACTAAACCCCTAGATCTGTGAAGCTAATGCGCAGTTTATGCCTCTGCCTCAATTTGACACCGTAGCTACGGCGACAGCCCAGACTGTAGCTGTAATGCTGTAGCTGATGTGTGCCTCCCCAGAAATGTAACTACACGTCACGGCGACACAGACCGCAAGAGCTGTGATTGGTCCGCTTGGTAGTAGCGTATTACCACTTTAGTATTGCTGTCTGCTTCTCCATCTTCGCAATTTTTAAATTGATTGTTTTGGATTGATAAAGATGAAACACACCAAATAAAGATTCACTGAAGAGGTTCGGAGATAAAAACATTTGTATGACTTGTCTTTGGAGAAATTTCAGCAAAATTCAGCAAAAGTTTCAGTTACCATTGTTGAAAGTGAAGCAGGAAGTAGAAACAAAAATGAACCCAAATGACTAGCGTTTGGGTGGTGTTTTTATAGGAGCAAGCCAGACTAACAAGCGCACAAGTATAAATGGCTCGCACCGGCGTAGGCTACGTGCGTAGGTTACAGCGTCTATGTCTTGCAGAAGTATAAATCGCACTTAAGTAGTTTGGAAGAAAGTGATTTGAATTTGATTTAGAGCCCGATCAATGCATCAGCCACACCAATAAATCCGATGAAATTGCCTCAATAGGCTACCTATGTGTCAAGCAACAAGTGACAGATGGTGAATCTAAAAGAAGGAGAATGTTACTGTATATTTATATTGTGTTCAAACTTAAATTTTGAATATTGTGTCAGCCTCAAAAATCCTGTATCAGTCAGGTGATTATCTCAATATTTACCAAATACTCAGCTCTAAGCTTGACGCATTTATAAATATATATATGTACAGATGGATGCTCTGAAGCTGCAATATCCAGCTAGAGTTCAGGCACCATCTGAAGCATCTGAAGGGAATCCTCTGGAAAGCTTCAGAGTAAATATTCAGGAGCACTGTAGCGCCATCTTTAAACTGCCCTTCACCTCCCAGGCTCTTCCTATAAATATTTACACAGAACCAGAGACCATTACATCTCTCAGTCAGCCAGCTGCTGCACTTTACTTCCACATCAGGACCATTACTTATGAGACAAATTTTTCTCAGCAATGTTTTAGTGAATTCCTTGGTGAGCATTACCGTCAAATGTTAGCTGTTACCACCTACGTTCTGTGTTTGAAACCACACTGGCCTCAGCTTTTTTTCTATTATTGTCAGAAAACAAGTTCTGACACAAAACTCGAGCTGTTGATTGATACTGAAGCCATCATTTGTGACATATGTGGAGTGAAACGGTTTTCCTCATTCAGCCCTGAATGTTTCCTTTCTTGTGGAAAGGTTTGTCAATATTTCCTGGTTGGAAGGCTCAGAGTCAACCTATTAGAGCGCCAGGGCTCAGAGCAGGGGCGCTAAATCCTTTGAGATCTCATCAGTTGTTGAATGCTAAGCCCCCTGAGGCTTTATTTATTCTATGGATCCATTGGCTGTCATTACAGGGCAGCTATGGTTCACAGCAGGCTTGGAGCAGCAGTACAGATTTGGTAAGGTGATACTGAATTCACCTGAATTCAATCATCCACAACAACAAATCGTTAGTAATATATATAAAGCTGCAGAAAACGCTATGGAAAGCAAGCAGAATCTATAGTGCAGTTGCAGCAAATAATTTTACTTTGTGGAGGGCAGCAATACGCCCTTTAGTGTCAAAACTGCCAAATAATCCCCAAAGAAGAAGAAATCAAGCACAAAATACAGAAATAGATAAAGGAATGGGTCAAATGGGTCGCGATCAAATATTTTAATCTATTGACAGCCCTAGAGATTAGATTGATTTTTTTTGAATAATCCATGACAGTTTGAGAACCAAAACAATGAGAGGAGTCCCACTAGCCCACAGCATTTCTACCAGGAGCTCCAAGATCTCTACTTAGGGGATAGTATCTTCTGACTGGGTGTAGTGTTAAATGTCACTGACTGGTCATGTCCAGTGGCGTTTTCCCAGCATTTTACAACACCTGTTTTGAAAGTTCAACTAAAGCCAAGTTTTTAGCATGGAGCCACAGAAGAAATCCCAAGATAAATGGTCTGGTTATGGATTACTGCAGAATTGATCTGAAATGAAAAGTTCTACTGACAGATACAAGAGAGACAAGGGAATTTTCCAAAACTTTCTCGACATTAGTCCCTAGAACTAAACGTTGCGGTTACATTTTACAAAGGTGCATAAGATGTCCATGCCAGACAGCGGGAAGCACAACCAGGTCTCCAGCAATCACAAATTAATAAGGTTTATTATGGATGTTTACCTACTGGTTCAGAGTGAGGGGGGGTGATTACACGCTTGTAGCTCTATAGTATTTACAAGTGCAGCAGAGGTGGCGGGCTCTAAGTGAAACGTCAGTATTATTAGCATCAACCTTTAGAGGCATGCTGCACTCAGTGGGTGAGAGGGTTCAGGGAACAGAGCCAGAAAAAGAGAGGCTGTCTTAGCAGAGAGGGGCTGCTGGAAGAGAAGATGGAAGGAACTGGAAGGTAGATGAGAGGGGTACAGAAATGGCAAACACTGAGAGGATGGACAGTACTGACAAGTAAAATCTGAGAGAAAAACGAGAGACAGAAAGAGCAAGCGGGGCAAAGAAATGCCCTCTGTAACCCAAACTTAACATGGCTTAGAAAGGAGCAGCATGGAATCAAGTGTCTCATTTAACTCATGAACGTGTGAATATCATGCCAGCTGCCAATGCAGTCCTGATAGAAATCATCAAGCCAAACAGAGGAGCTGTTCATGTCCGACAAACACACAAGCAAACATAAGACTGAAAAAGAGGGATGTGTTTGAGAGTGCTGCATTCAGAGTCTCTTCAAGATGCTGCTCGGCTCAGTAGCCAAAGGCCAAGGGTTTGGGAAAAGACTGAAAAGATTGAATCCCGCAAGAAGCATAAATACGACTGTAATGTGTTCAACACTCTAGACATGCATGTGTGTTAGAGAGAAGCAGGAGGCTGATGCCAAGGCGCCCATCAGAATCTGCCAGTGGCTGGTAGGTCAGAAGAGAAGGGTTTTGATTCACTGAGCATCAAGAAGAAATGTACAAAACTTTATTATTTTGAGTGTACAAATATCATGAATGCACACATGGTGATGCATAATTAGTTACTGAATGTCTGGAAACAGGCCATAGTATCTAAAAGCAATAACTCAGAGGGCAAATAACTAACCAAAAGCAGATTCACTGGCCTTGAACAAAACAGCTAGCACTGGGCTAGTGTACAGAGGTACTGGTTCTAGCATCTACTGTACATCGAACAAACAGCTAATGTATGAAAACAGTGCTGCCATGATTTAGTGGTAATTGATTTGGAAATCACCAAAGGTCTGATTACACGGAGTGTCTGATTTCACTGGAGGGCACAAGAGTGTTAACTGCATACCTTTAAGTACCTTGAAGTGATATCAGATTCAGAATTCTGTCACTATATGCAATGACAGAATATTCAGTTGCACAGCGGTCCGAAAGAAGAGAAAAATCCTCAGCATCAGATTAAGATAAGAGCCTTGAGGACCGCAACCACAGCTACTAAAGCTAAAGTGCTTTATTGTGCAAATAGTCGTAAGTGGTGCCGGTTTCCTACCACGGCAGGTTTTCCAATTTAACACTTCCTGTCAGCTGCCGTGCTGCCAGTTCTGCCTGTACCGAAGCTCGCTGGGATGACAGTCGCATCAATATATCGACCCGTCTCTCTCTGGGTTTCAGCCACACGGGGTCGGGTCATTGCGGCCGTCAGCTACATCCTGTTTAGTCCAACCTCTACGTCAAGCTTCAGTAGCGCCTCGATTTGTCATTTTTGTGATGCGTTTATGACTGTCACAATGGTTGATGCGCTGTGCAGGTACTCATGCAAGTGCTCAACTTATGATGATCAGTGTGACTAATAAGAATATAGAGCAATCTGCGTGTTTTTTTTTTTTATTTGGTGCACGTGTATATGCATTTCAGAGTGTCAGAGAGAGAAATAATGACTCTATGGGAGCATTGGTGTGTTTTAACCAAACATGACTAATTAAAACTGCTGAACACTGCATATTACAACCTATATTAGGAGTATGAATTAAATCATTTGATGTGTATGTTAGAGCCCGACCGATATATCGGCCGGCCGATATTATCGGCCGATATTTGGCATTTTCAAAACTATCGGTATCGGCATTTATAATGGCCGATAAATGAATATTTCAAAAATAAAATAAAAACGAAACACCCTTCAACCATGTCATGAGTGTTGGCGTTGTATAGTTTAGTTTGTTCACCAGAGGGCACTCTACACCATCCATGTTGGCAACACTCGTGTATAACTCGTGCTGATCCAGCCAGAGTTGGGCAGAGAGAACCAGTTATCCGCGAGTAAGATCATCGGTGAAGTGTGTTCACAGTGAGTTGGTCACGAGACATACATTGCTTGAATAACAATTAAAAGAACATCCCCATCAGTTCTCTTAACTCTAATAAGCATGACAAAATTCGTGACTATCATGTCCAGTTTTGCTGCTGTTAAATAAGCCGAGAGTGAAGCGGAATTAGCTAATTACGTTACGTTGTTACAGTGTAGTTGACTGACTGTCCTTTTAACGTTTGACAATGTGACTGAAGTATTTCTTTAATAGCGTGACAGTTATAGCAATGAGACGTATCATCTCTCCTTGGCCTGTTGTATTGAAAATGTATGTTTTACAATTTGCAGTATGACGTTATCCATTGCTAAATTATGGCTCATCATAGACTAGCTAACCACAAAGCTAGCTAATGCCACTATCAGTGGAAGACCGCTAACGTTAACATTAATGAGCTTGGAAACCACAACGAACTTATTCTGCCTAAATAAAGTACTGTAATGATTACTGTATTTATAACTAGCATATCTCTAGTTACAGTCCCTGCATTGTAAAATGTAACTTAGACTTGCGAGGAGTGAACATTTAGACATAGAGAAAAAGTATCAAACGTAGCTTGTGCAGCTTTTCTTTTACACGTGTGTGAAATCCAATGACGCCAAGTGTGCGTTGCAGACTGTCGTTCAGCCGTAGCATTAACGAGTCACATAATGGATTTAGATCGCTAAATAGTAGGTTTTAGAAGGCAGGCAGCAACTGATGATTGAAAATGGTTTGATGTAGCTTGATGGAAAGAATTTAAAAAGTGCAGGTAAAGGGATGCATTATCATATTATTTTAGTTAAAACTCAAAAATAACTACAAATAGCTAATGTTAGGGAAATCTGTTAATGTTTTGTTGCGCGTTTCTGAAAAAAAAAAATATCGGCCGATATATCGGAATATCGGTTTTTAAAACCAACAAATATTTGTATCGGTATCGGCCTTCAAAATCATTTATCGGTTGGGCTCTAGTGTATGTATAATGTGTATTCACAGTATTGGAGTGAAGAAATTAAGGGTAATATTTTTCTTTTAAATAATGATTTAAAATAGGGATTTTTTTGGGTGACAGTAAATAAATCACATATTACAAAACTCAAATTGATAAAGAAAGGTTCCCAGACACACACAAAGGAGAAATTTCTGGGAACAAATGTGAGAAGCCACAACTCAGAGCACCGGCAACTCTGCAGCTCCTTTCCATGATAGTCGACCTGATTTATGTGACTCGGTTGCCTCCTCATTGACTCCACTCTCTATTTGGTTTTCTAGGTCAGAACTGCGTTGAGCCGACACACACCACGGAGCGAGGAGCAAATATATATATGTGGGGGAGTGAGGGTGAGCTTTCTGGATCCATTTCTGGTCTCAAGAGATACGAAAGCCTTCAAAACATTGGAGGACTCTCATTTTGTGTGTGTGGGTCTGTCAGCAGAGGGTAGATTGTCCCTTGGGATGCGTTGACCCTGAGGAAGATGGCAAAAATCCTGAAGAGCATCTGTCACTCACGCACATGCACACACACCAATTTAGCCATCTTCGCTTCAGTGCGCATTCTCCCAAATGATCTGTCAATGAGCTGCGATCTGGCGGTGACATTTAAACCAAATGACTGCAGAACATGAAACAACTGTCAGGCGCTTAAGACGGACGGAGTCTCACCAACGAAACATATGGTGAAGGCTGAAATTAAATGTCATCAGCTACAACCACATGTCTTTTTGACAACATTTAAATGGCATAAAAATCAGACCATCCCAGAAGGATTGGATATTTCTTATGACACCAAAACAGCACCATCTTATAGCCAATATTCACTTCTGTATTTATAATTACAGTCAACTATTCAGATTACTTATTAACACGCTACAATTATACATGAATAAACAGCAAGTTTCCTCAATATGCCATTAGGAAACGTTAATAAACTGTCAATAAGTTCCATTGGTTGAGAATATCCAGACAACCAGTCACATCACAGAAAAGAATCTGTTTCTATTCTCTCACATGATGGTCTTTTAGGAACAGACAGTCCACTTCCCAAAAGATGAGGAACAGCAGGTGCTGGCTGAGTTAGCGGAGCACAAACATGCTACGCTACTGTTTTGATATCAAAACTTGGACGGTTAAACCAAAGAACTGGCAATACCAGTGAAAACCATTATCACAGTTAATTGTCACACTCATTCAGCTTTAATAATTTTTAATATATGTCATCCAAGAAGACATTAAAAAATCGCAGTAGGGATATAAGTTTATCTCAGCCCCAGGTGAACATGTTTCTACCTTTTTAATCAAAAGAAGATATTGATTTAGCTTTTTATTGCCTTCATTTGTCTTACACTAAACTTCGTTCTTCTGATATTTACTGGTTCAGACCCCTGTAATGAACTGACTGAAATAAAAAAAAATGAATACCGTTTTCAGGAAGTGTAAGTCGCACCAAATCTAAAAATATGTGTATCGTGTCAGTGTGTTCAGATTTGACTGAGTTATGACTCGGAAGAGGAGGAGGAGGAATACAAATTTATATAATACAGTATAGTATGACAACACTCGTGTTTAGTTCTAGTTTAATTATGATGCGAGTATTTTAGTATTTCAGTATAATGTATAATCAGCATTCTGGAATACTATAGATTCTTCAAATATGGAAGAGAAGTTTTAGTTTGAGCATCAGACACGTCCTTGATATTTAAAAACATGGGCATTAAGCACATATAAAACAATGATGGTTGGTGGATACTGTTGGGCCCACAAAGCCTGAGTGAGGCCTGTTGTAACTCATAAAGCCTGACAGCACGTTTGGGAGAACAAAGGGAGTCCTAAAGGGACTCCGTTTCCCATCAGCCCTAGCGGTTTTATGACCAGGTACAATATCCAGCAGAGTCAACCCACTGACTCTGATTGGCTGAGTGCCATCAGAACTCCCGCAGAGTTCTATGACGTCAAATTGGATATAAATAACCCCGTAGACTCTGAACACATTGCTTCCCGTTGTAACTTCGTTACCTTGGAGGTACACACGTAACGTTACGCAAAGAGACTACGCCATCTTCACCTCGCTGGACGAGACTAGATTCCTGTATTCTACCCACGCTCAACCCGAGCCACTATCCGGACTTCCCGAGAACGCCGCTGCTGCGATCCCTCGGTGCCTGCAGAAGGAAGAACCAGATTCTTTACCCAGTCGACTTCGCTGATTTCCCCCGCGCCATCGCCGAGGATCAGCCGCCGTTTGTCCGCCAGCGACGCGCACAACGGACCCGTCGTATTCGAGCCGCACGGAGCCGAATCGCAACGACGCAAGGACACACGCCATCCGCTCCCCCTTTCATCACCAAGTAAGAGGTTAACGTCTGGGCAGAGTTAGGATTTTCTTTTATTTTATGTTTTATTTTACATTTCGTGTGATCCCTTTTTATTTGCTGTGTTTACGGACCGCGAGTCCGCCAGTGTTGTTATCGTGTAATTAGAGTGTGTGAGCCGCCGTGCTCCTTTGTTCTCGTGTGTGAAACGGGTGATTGCTTCGTATCTGTCCGTGTCTATCCATTCCGGACAGATAAAAGACAATCATCGTGATCCTCACGAGATCCGCTTGGTAAACTTTGCTTTTCTCTCCTCCCTTGGAGCTTTCCGCTAACCACGCACGCACACACCCACACACACATACACACCTATAGGCTACACGTGGACCCTCTCGGTTCTAATTAGTCAAGGAGAGCTAGATTACCCAGCGGTAAATCTCCCTCTCTCTTTTGAGTGATAACCACGTGGTTGTCGGCTGATCAGCACGCCATCAGCCACACCATTTTGAATTGTCCGCCATTTTCCGGGGCAAAGATCATTGGTGACGTAAACCCACTCGTGGGCGGAGTCAGCCATCTTGCCTCTCCCCTTTTGTCCTCCTTCCTTACATCACCACGCTCCTCCCCCCTTTTTCCCCTTCCTCATTCACACACACACACACACACACACACACACATACACACGCACACACATACCTGCATCACCGTGTTGGAATGTTATGATTACGAGTAGTTTGTAGAGTACGTTAAGTGGATTGGATATTGTTAATTGATTAACATTTATTGTAATAAACTTATTTGTACTTAAAGTAAGCTACTCCTAGTGATTATTGTGTGTTTATATTGTGTCAAGCTGGTTGAGAGAGTCTGTGCTCGGAGTTCATGACTTCAACATTTATGATTTGAGACTGTATCACATTTGGTCAAGGTTCCCTGTAAGCAGGGTGGTGCCCCGTAATATTAATCTTGATTAATAACAACTTAATTTGATTTAATAATTTATAATTATTAATAATAATTATTAATTATTTAATCTTGACTAAACTCGTATTACGAATCACAACATTTGGTGCCCCGTGTGAGGCTCATCAATATTACCAGCTTTGTCATAATATTTCTGTGCAATAATTATTTTTTTTTTATTTTTGAAAAAAAAAAAAATTTTTTTTTTTTGAAAATTTTATTTTGAAATTTATTTTTCATTGCGCTGCCAACACAGCATTGTGAGGTGTTACATCAGTGGTTAGTACGTAGGTTAGCAAGTTCCCCTTTCTTTTCCTTTTCTCAGTGTTTTGCACTAGAAGTTTGCTAACCATACTTGTCAAAGTTACCAACTAATATTACCTAACACTTTAACACACGTGTAAGCCGCAGGTCGAGATTACCTGCGCAGTTGTGAGAAACAGCTGTTTAGGAGTAAATAGTAAGGCTAATACTTTTACTGATCCTAAAAATGAGTCATCAAGGACCCCCACCTGCTGGTGCTGAGGGCCCTAAGGGGGCGAGTGACCCAGCCCTGCAGGATGCGGTCGCTGCCCTCCTCCGTCTCTCCTTAGATGAGAGAGACAGCCTTTGCGGGTATGACATCAGCAGTTGTGATAAGGCATTGGAAGAATTGCTAGAGTATGTCAATAACCCGGTTGGAAAACCTGACCGCACCATCCCCGATGTTCTGGGCCAGATTTTCCTTATCCACCAGCACAAATCTCGGCTGCAAGCCATGGAGCGCCAAGATCAGGTTTCGCAACTGCAACACAGGATCCGTGCAATGGAAGAAAACAACCAGAGTTTACGTCTGGAGCACGAGAGCATCCAAGCTGAGGGAGACCGTGCTCGGGAGGTAAGTGTTCGAACACTGGAGGCTAATCGTACCTTGGTTGAACAGCTCCACCACGTTCGCCCAGGAACTGAGGAGGAGCGCGGAGAACAACCAGCCAGCCAGGTAAGAGAAACTGACAACCCGAGTGACGAGGAGGTCCGCCGCCTGGCACCCGAACTTGAAGAGGGTCCTCCCTTAACCGTGCCCGGAGCAGGCCTGCTCCGAGAGGCCTCAGTTGAGCAGGATGAAGCTGTGCGGCTGCAACAGGAGCTCAGAGCCACACGAGCGAGAGAAGCTGAACTGCGCCAGAAGCTCCACGCAGCCCAGCCAAACCTGCCAGCTAGCCGGAGGCCGCCTACTAGTAGTCGAGCGGCCCTTGATGTCGTCGCTGACTTAATCTGTCTGGACACCTACCAGACAACCCCGCCACTCCGCTTCAAGGACACAAGTGCCTTGCCTTCTAGAGGTCCGCCTCACTCCAATTTTAGCCGCACGTCGGCGCACCTTGACCGTAGTACGTCCCCACGGCGAAGGGGGGACTACTCCCAAGCTCAGGGTGGCAAAAGTGGCTACAATGTCGCAGATCCACTGCCGCTACGTAGTCTTCGGCCACACCCCAACCTGGCTCCTTCTCCAGGTCGGCCTCATCGCTACGACGACTTCAGTGACCACGGTGTATCCGAGGAGTCAGAGGAGTGGCCCCACAGACAGACAGGTTTGCGCACACGTCACCTGGAATCTTTTGCGAAGGACATAGAGCGCTATGATCCTAGCAATAAAGAGTCCAACATCGACGATTACCTTCGGGAAATCGAGCGCTGCCTAGTCGACTTGCCCAATGCCACTCCTCGGGAAAAGCTGAAGCTCATCTGGAAGACTACAGCTAGGAGTGTCCACGCCTTCATGGAAACCCTCCCAGCTGACACTCGCGACCATTACCCCTCCCTCTGCGGAGCTTTGCGAGAGGAATACTCCCCCTACATGGACGAGACTTCGGCCACTCTCGGCGCGCTTGCAATCACGCAGAAGAAGTTTGAACCCCCACGAGAGTATTACCGCCGGCTACGAACGGCATACTTCCAAGGGCGCAATGCACCGGGTCTGGAAGAGGAACGCTCTTTCCGTTCTCTTTTCCTTCACAACCTCCACGACAGCGTGAGGTTCGACGTAACAATGTACTGTCGGTCGGGCCACCTCTCCATGCAGGAAATAAGGAGATATGCACAAATGGTGTGGGAAACGCGCATACGACCAGGCCGGAGTCGGGAAGATGACTCCAGGGTGCTCAGCATTCAGACACCAGAGCAGATTCACTTGACGCTCGAGGGCAATGAGATGCCTCGGGCCAAGGTGAACAATAGAGGCCCTCCGAAACACCGAACATCTCGTCCACCAAATAATCAACAGCACCAGGGGGGTGGGAACCAGAGAAACCATCCTCCAGATTCATTCCGGCCAAGGTGGGGAAACACTTCCCAACAAAAAGGTAAAGTATGGTTCGACACGAAGCCAAGACATGGAAACCAAAGAGGAGGAGGTAAGGATAAGTTTTTAGACTCTTCCACGGGGGAAAGCCTGAAGACGGAAATGGAAGGTTGGGTCAAGAAGTGTCTGACGGAGGCAGTAAAGGAGCTGGGAAAGTCCAACTGCTTGCCGTCACCAACCGACCCTTCAAAGGGACTGGATCCCACTCCACCATCGGCATGACTAGGCCAAGACCCTCTTCCCGCTGCAGGCAAAGTTTACTTTGTCGGGTGGGGAAGAGAGCCAAGGCAGGTCGACTCACACCTCCCAACCATTCCTCCTGACACGTCACCGCCTCCATTCTTGACTTTCTTGGGCGACCTTGTTCGCAAGGGTAATGCCCGTCGGATATATACATCGGTGGTCGTAGGGAGGTGCATCAACTCACTTGCCCTCCTCGACTCAGGCTCAGAGATCAGCTTGATGTGTTCCGACACATTTGCAGAGGTTGCTAGAGCAATGCTCTCACTCGGCAAGCCGTTGCAAACAGAAACCTGCAATGTTAGCATCACTAGCTACACGCAGGACAGCTCCCCCATCACCAAACGCGCTTGGCTGGACATCACTTTCCAGGACATGACTTTGGTCCATCCCATCTACATCTGTGTTGTCGACACAGAACCATTGCTCATTGGTCAGGATCTGCTGGACCGGCTGGCCCCACTCATTGACTGCCACCGCGGACACATATGGGCTCAGGTATCCACGCCAAGGCCCCTGAATCCAAGGGGTAACCCACCAGTCAAGGGTGGACAGGTTGCTGTCATCCAAGAGTCTAGACCCTTACAAATGCTCATGCCTTTTCCAGAGCCTAATCCCGGTTCTGATCCGTCCCTGCGGTCCACGACTCCAACACAGTCACAAACCGGGGAACAGATCCCTTTCCAGGACCACGAGTCCTTCCTGTGTTCTCTGAAGAACACAAATCCGACCTTATATACCCCCCATGTGGTTGGTGGGGTACGCGTAAATGACACCTTATTCCCAGATGCGCTCCTGGCACTCTGGTCCGAGAAGTCCGCGATCAGCCAAGGCTTGCTCGACGAGCTGGCGCTGTACAGCACCCCAACTGGGTTCACAGAACAAAGTCATCACCTTCTTTCCGCAGAGTCGCCACAGACTCGCCTTAAGGCAATCGGGGTGTGCGTCCTCACCATTCAGATAGGAAAGAGAAAAGTGGTGCACCGAATGAGTGTGGTTCCCCAGCTCCAAATCCCAGTCCACGTGGGTGCTGACCTACTTGTTAGACTGGGAGCCCAGCTTGACACAGTCAATCAAGTCCTGTGGTCACAAGCGGGAGCTGACAAACACTCGTTAAGCATGGAACCCCAACACATGGTATCGGGTCAAACAATTCCCCAAGCGTGTCAGGTTGCCAGTGAAGTTGATGGGACGATTCCCGCAAGGACGACAGGTGCTCCCATCCGCCTGATGATCTTAAAGGGACAGACAATGCCCAATTCTCAAGCATTCTTCCAACCGCTGTCACGGTTCTTCGAGCTCAACCTGACTGTCTGCGGTACCCCAATTCTTGAGGTGGACAATCGATCAGCATATTTGTTGGTGCAAAATCTGACCCAAAACCCAATTCAGGTGAAGGCAAGACAACCGTTGGGCATGCTAATCGATTACTCTTTCCACGATTTCGAGTTGTCAATCCCTGTCATCGGAGAGCTTCCGCCCTCCTTAGCCAGAGATGGCGACCAAGGGAACGTTTTCTCAACGTACCCGACAAAAATGATCACCATTGCCCGTCACGAATCTCTCCAAAATGAAGCTATCTGCAGTGCTTCCCTTGGTGCTGGAGGCGACATGTTGGTGTATGCTCTCGTGACTCAGCCACAAGAGGGAGTCCTAGCTGGTGGAGGAGTCTGCTCCATGACAGAGGAACCCTACCCTGGCTTCGAGTCAGAGATTGCCCAACAACTGGAAAAAGCTGACGCCTTGACCACGGAAGAACAGAAAAGCTCGTTGCGAGAACTGTTTCGCGACTTCCAGGCTATCTTCTCAAAGGACTCCCAAGACTGTGGGGTCACTGATCTTCATACGGTCCGCATTCCCACTGATCCTAATGCCCCGCCAACATTTGTACGGCAGTACAAAATTCCATTGGCCGCATACGAGTCGATCCAAGAGATCCTCGACAAGTTGCTTGAAAAGCAGATCATTAGGGAATGTAATTCGACCTATAATTCACCCATCTGGCCAGTATTGAACCCAACTGGCAAATGGCGGCTCACAATCGATTACCGTCCACTGAACAAACAGGTTCCCCTTTCTCGCTGGCCCATGATCCACTTGGACCAGGAGCTAGCCAAAATCAAAGATGCCTGTTTCTTCTCCACCGTCGATGTGGCGAACGGTTTCTGGACGATGAAGGTAGACCCAGCAGACCAGTACAAGCTGGCCTTCTCCTTTGGCAACCGCCAGTACACCTGGAACCGGTGCCCATTTGGATATTCAAACTCCCCAGCTGAGTTTAATATCTTTCTTCACAAGGCCATGAGTGATGCAGCTTCCCGTGGAAATCTCATCTACGTGGATGATATCCTCATGAGAAGCAAAACCTTTGAAGAACACTTGGGCGAAATCCGACATGTACTCACCCAGCTTGCCGCCGCAGGAGCTAAGCTGACCCTGTCAAAGGGCCAGTGGTGTCGCAGTAAGGTCGAGTACGTGGGGTTGACCGTGGGAGGAGATGGCATCGAACCCCAAGCGGGGAGGATCCGAGCCATCCAAGACATCAAACCGCCGACCAATGTGTCGGAACTCAGAAGCTTTTTGGGGGTCTGCAATTACTCCCGTCAGTTCATCGAGGATTATGCTGAGATCGCTAAACCCCTCACTGAACTTCTTCGGAAAGACCAAGTCTTCCAATGGGGGGACCCCCAAAACCGATCTTTTTGCTGGATGAAGGAGAAACTCTGCTCGGCACCTTGCCTGGCATACCCTGATAAAGATAAGGACTTTCACTTTGAAGCAAGCTTCTCCAACCAATGTCTCAGTGCAGCACTGGCTCAGATATATGACACAGACAAGCGAGTTGTCGCCTATGCGAGTCGACCTTTGAGCAGCGTAGAGATCAAATTCTCGGACTGCGAAAAGGCCCTCCTTGCCACTGTATGGTCAATTGAGCATTTCCGCAGTTACATTGGTGGACAGAAAGTTATCATTGAGACATGTCACCAACCGGTCACTTTCCTCAACAGCCAGCAGTTAAGGGATGGAAAGGTATCAAATGCCGACATACAAATGGGTCCATTCAAATCAGATCAAGCCCTTCCAACCACCTGCTCTCGCCAAAAGGGGGGATCAGCCTTCAACCCCCGAGGATGAAGCTGCTTCCACCCATGAGAAGTAAACTGTATATAGTACACCTGTAACGCTACTAACACAGTTGCATGCCTAACCCATCCACTAGCATGCCCTAATCCCATACAGCATCTAGCGTACAGTCTTGGCAGTGCAATACCACTTCATGTAAATCCTAAAATTTAGATATAGTCTTAATTTTAATTCTGCCAACCACGGAAAGGCAGATATCTATAGATTAAGGTCTGTACTAAATTTCGGTTTTGGAGAAACAGTGCACTCATACACCACCAACACGTGCAGACCATGATGTAGACCCCTCCTCTACCTCATTCACAATGTCTACATCACTGCATTGTTGCATACACTATGTACAAGTACATCCAAAAACCTACAGGCCAGACTGGATTCTCTCCTCCTCGTGCCACCACGTTTTGCACTCCAGTCTGTGTCCACTCCATTGACTAACCCCAGCCCACTGGGAGAGTAAGTCAATGACTAATCACCTTGCCTTTCCTTTTTCTTTCTTTTTCCCTTTTCTTACATTAGTATCTTAGTAATGTTGGAATATGAAGGTTAAGGCGATATACCTCATGGTATTAAAATGTGATGTTAAATTTATTATGATTAGTTAGAAATCATCTGCCCAGATGTGCCTCGTCTGCCCAGACGAACCTCTGAAACTTCGGATTGTTTAACCCTTTTCTGACACTCAGGAATATGGACTGTACCCTCATCCCTCATCGTGAAGATGGACTGCATAACCATCTGGTTATTAATAACAACAGAGACTGTTCGGCCCTGGATTTGCTCTGAACACTGTGGCCAGCACCCCACTCTTCAGACCAAAGGGGGGATTGTTGGGCCCACAAAGCCTGAGTGAGGCCTGTTGTAACTCATAAAGCCTGACAGCACGTTTGGGAGAACAAAGGGAGTCCTAAAGGGACTCCGTTTCCCATCAGCCCTAGCGGTTTTATGACCAGGTACAATATCCAGCAGAGTCAACCCACTGACTCTGATTGGCTGAGTGCCATCAGAACTCCCGCAGAGTTCTATGACGTCAAATTGGATATAAATAACCCCGCAGACTCTGAACACATTGCTTCCCGTTGTAACTTCGTTACCTTGGAGGTACACACGTAACGTTACGCAAAGAGACTACGCCATCTTCACCTCGCTGGACGAGACTAGATTCCTGTATTCTACCCACGCTCAACCCGAGCCACTATCCGGACTTCCCGAGAACGCCGCTGCTGCGATCCCTCGGTGCCTGCAGAAGGAAGAACCAGATTCTTTACCCAGTCGACTTCGCTGATTTCCCCCGCGCCATCGCCGAGGATCAGCCGCCGTTTGTCCGCCAGCGACGCGCACAACGGACCCGTCGTATTCGAGCCGCACGGAGCCGAATCGCAACGACGCAAGGACACACGCCATCCGCTCCCCCTTTCATCACCAAGTAAGAGGTTAACGTCTGGGCAGAGTTAGGATTTTCTTTTATTTTATGTTTTATTTTACATTTCGTGTGATCCCTTTTTATTTGCTGTGTTTACGGACCGCGAGTCCGCCAGTGTTGTTATCGTGTAATTAGAGTGTGTGAGCCGCCGTGCTCCTTTGTTCTCGTGTGTGAAACGGGTGATTGCTTCGTATCTGTCCGTGTCTATCCATTCCGGACAGATAAAAGACAATCATCGTGATCCTCACGAGATCCGCTTGGTAAACTTTGCTTTTCTCTCCTCCCTTGGAGCTTTCCGCTAACCACGCACGCACACACCCACACACACATACACACCTATAGGCTACACGTGGACCCTCTCGGTTCTAATTAGTCAAGGAGAGCTAGATTACCCAGCGGTAAATCTCCCTCTCTCTTTTGAGTGATAACCACGTGGTTGTCGGCTGATCAGCACGCCATCAGCCACACCATTTTGAATTGTCCGCCATTTTCCGGGGCAAAGATCATTGGTGACGTAAACCCACTCGTGGGCGGAGTCAGCCATCTTGCCTCTCCCCTTTTGTCCTCCTTCCTTACATCACCACGCTCCTCCCCCCTTTTTCCCCTTCCTCATTCACACACACACACACACACACACACACACATACACACGCACACACATACCTGCATCACCGTGTTGGAATGTTATGATTACGAGTAGTTTGTAGAGTACGTTAAGTGGATTGGATATTGTTAATTGATTAACATTTATTGTAATAAACTTATTTGTACTTAAAGTAAGCTACTCCTAGTGATTATTGTGTGTTTATATTGTGTCAAGCTGGTTGAGAGAGTCTGTGCTCGGAGTTCATGACTTCAACATTTATGATTTGAGACTGTATCACATTTGGTCAAGGTTCCCTGTAAGCAGGGTGGTGCCCCGTAATATTAATCTTGATTAATAACAACTTAATTTGATTTAATAATTTATAATTATTAATAATAATTATTAATTATTTAATCTTGACTAAACTCGTATTACGAATCACAACAATACCATAACACCTAATTAAATATCTATCCTCGCATTGATTATGGGTACACACCTGACACTCTGTGACCTGCAGTCACGAGGGATTTCTCTTTGCTGGAGAGATCAATATGGGCCAAATAATTTGATTTGACAAAGAGAAATGGATAACTGTTAAATGCATTGGGATCTCTGTGTGGCAGAGCTCTGGACGGGGGAAGTGGAGGAGGTATGTATGAATTAGATAGAGAATAAAGGGCACGATGGATGTTCAGAGGGAGAATGAGGGGTAAGCAGGCTAAAATAAAATGCATGTCAGAGAGAGAGTGAACGTACTGGATGAATACAGTGAGAGAAAGAAAGGGAGGTTGAAAGGAAAAGATCAGAACGAGCGAGAACCAGCCGAACAGATGATAGCTGCCTCCTCTGCCTGTGTTCACAACGACCCCTCAGAGTTACGCAATGTGTTGACGGTTCATGGTGTCACCGAGCCTGAATAGCTTCATATTTTTCATCAGCCAAATCTCATCCAAAACAGAGATCATGTTTCGTTTCAACCTGTGAAGGAGGAAACATCACTGGGGTCAAGGTTGGGAATTTCATGGCTAGAGATAGCGTGACTGTGCTTCAGCGCCACACGAGACTGCATTTACTTTCATTTATATCTTGATTTATTTATTTTTTCCTGAGAATTAAATGTTTTAAGAGCCAGCATTTGAGTAAGAAAAGTAAAAAGATTGAATCGTGTGCAGTGAAACAATACAGACTACAGACTGAAATGGAATCATTGAACTGTTGATCTATTACTTTCTAATGACTGCTGTTTTTTGGACTGAGGTTTACATCCCTTTCCTTTACCTTTGGTTTTGTAACAACAGTACATTGTGAAATATTGAAAATTACAAGAAGGTTACTCTGGGAGCATTTTACAACTGTCCAGTACATGATCTTGTGTGGAGTCAGGCACATAGCCAAAGTTTTACAGAAAAGCCACAGCAGCATTCTGTAATAATGACTGACTTTCCTTCATAACAGTGATCATACTGAAAATCCAGAGTCAAATATTTTATCAGTGCGCGCTTGTGGCGTTATGTCTGCAAATGATTTAACTTGATCGGCGTCAGTGGGAGCGATTCCAAAATCCATCACTCATTTATCGGCCTGTGCTTCTGTGGTGGTGTGGTGGTGCAGCGAGGGGGGTGGGCCGTCATTACGCCCCGGGGCATCAGTGCTGTCAGCAAAGGCACACAGCTGACATAACCCTGACATCAGTGAGGAATCGGGCCATTGTTATATAACCAACCCAGGAGAGGAGATACACCAGCAACAGGGCTGGAATCATTGGCTCCTGGATTTTTCCCCTCATCTGTGTCACGATTCTGCTTCAGAGGTCAGCCACACTTCACAAAAGGATATGTACTGGGACAGTCATGTGAGGCGGAATAAAGGCTGTAGTATCAGTTTGTTTCATTTCAAAAACGTGGTACTAGTTCTATTCATAGTGCAATTGCTACAGACGGAAGTACAAACGCACACACACACACGCCTATGTGTTACTATGCAGACTTGAGACTGACAGAGGCTTAAAGTGGTGATATTCCCACTCAGTGGCAGCTTTCCTCACTCATGTTTAATGAGCTCAGCTGACAAGCTCAATGAAAGTTTGATGAAGCCCCAGATAGAGCAAGCCCCACACACACATGAGAGAAATCACACACAAGAAAGTACATCAAAATACAAACACACGTAACGGACCAAAAACACACATACAAACTCTCACAGCTAGAGACTGAGCTGTGTGTTGTAGCCTACAATCTAGTGATAAGTAATCCTTATGTGAATGAGCACAGAGACCCACTCTACGGTCATGTGATGTTTCATCACTTCACACTAATAAGTCCCTCTCTGTGTCCATAGCACAGCAACCAATGAACATCACGATTCAACGTTCCCAGGACTTCCTAACCCTCCTATCCTCAATCTCTCCTTGTCTCTCACACACAAACGCACACGGTTACACAACCACCATTAATCAGAAAGGTTTTGGCTTCTCATGAGACACTGGGTTCAGTCGCTGACTAAGATGGAGCTTCACAACAGTGGAGAATCTGCAATGAAATTTAAGTTTCAGAGACTTTTTGTGTCATGGGTTGATCCCTGCTTTTAGAGAATGTAATTTGTCTGTGTTACAGGAGTGCCTCATAACAGTCTGAATGCTTTTTTCTGAGGCTTTTCCACACAAACATATAGTTTTGGGGCTGTAGCTAGCTAACACAAATGTTGCACCAATGCATTTAGTTTTTGTTGTTTAATTTGCAATTTGACTGTGACTCTGAAATTAAATATCAGTGATAATATTTAAAAAAAAAAAAAATAAAGCTGCAGCCACCAAGTAGAGGCATACATATTACACCTATATTACAGATCTCAATGTGTAAATGTTTTCCAACTTAACAATGATTTGGGCTAATTTCCATATCTAAAGTTGGTCTAAAGTTGGTCAGGAGCTCCACAAGGGTGTGTGCTCAGCCCGCTGCTCTTCACCCTGCTAATCCACGACTGTGTTCCAACCTACAGCACCAACCACATCATCAAGTTTGCGGATGACACAACTGTGGTGGGCCTCATCACCAACAACGATGAAGCCAACTACAGAAGAGAGGTGAGCCTACTGGTGCAGTGGTGTAAGGACAACAATCTCATCCTCAATGTGGAGAAAACAAAAGAAATTGTTGTCGACTTCAGGAGAGGTCACCCCCAGCATCCCCCGCTGACCATCGAAGGTGCTGCTGTGGAGAGGGTGAGCAGCACCAAGTTCCTGGGGGTGCACATCTCAGAAGACCTTTCCTGGACTAATAACACAACATCACTGGCCAAGAGGGCGCAGAAGCGCCTCTACTTCCTCCGGAAACTACGAAGAGCACAAGTTCCGCCCTCCATCATGTGTTCTTTCTACCGGGGCACCATTGAGAGTGTCCTCACTGGCTGCATCACTGTGTGGTACGGAGGCTGCACTGCCTCCTGCCGAAAGACTCTGCAACGCATAGTGAACACAGCCAGCAAGATCATCGGTGCCCCCCTGCCCTCCTGCCCTCCCTCACAGACATTTTCCACACCCGCCTCACTCGCAGAGCCACCAGCATTGCCAGTGACCCCTCCTACCCCCTACATCCCCTCTTCAGTCTCCTGCCTTCGGGGAAAAGGTACCGGAGCCTCCGGGCCCGCTCCACCAGACTGCTGAACAGCTTCGTCCATCAGGCTGTCAGGGTGCTGAACTCTGCCCATCTCCCCCTCCCCCCCCGCCTCATGCCCCCTGCCGGACCATAACCCACCCATCACACAGGGACTCTACCTCACCTGCCTTCTGACGGCAAACTGCACCTTACCGCACCTTTGCACATTTTAAAAAATAAAAAATAAAAATAAAAATAAATAAATAAAAATCCAAGCTGTAACTATACATTGCACTGATGTACATAGAAATTTCTATTTTCTATTTATTCACTATATTTATATTATATACAGACGTTTACATAGCAACTGTTTCACTGCCAACCTCACCCACTTTAGGTCTATTTAGGTTTTTATTTTATTTTATTTATTATTATGTGAGAAAGAGAGAGAAACGTTTTTTCGATTTTTCTGTATGTTGCAAACGTATTGAGAAATTGACAATAAAGAAATCTTGAATCTTGAATCTTGAATCTAAAGTCAGCTATGTTGAAAGAGAGTTAGGTTGAGTGTTTTTTCATAGTTTATTTAATATTGAATGGTAGGTTATATATATTGTAATTTGGTTATGTAAAGATTTTTTTTTCTCAAAATGCTTTCATTTTCTACATTATGTTGCCTGTTGGTTGCCAAACTGTTGTTTAACCTGGTGGCTTCAAGGCGCCTACAGTTGACTCAAAGCGACATTCAAGACTTAACGCTGATGTTACCACTTAAACACCAAGCATTTTGTGTACATGACGTTCCATGTCATAACCACAAGACTCATTAGTCCCAAATGAAGGTTCTTCAAGCTTTAACTAGCTACAGAGGGAAGACAGTGTTAACAATCATATTAATGTATTTTAAACTACAAAACTAAAATTCTAATTGTTTAATTAAAAACAATATATTCCAACAGTAATAAATGCAGATGAGTAAACCACTAAACAATATAAATTCACATGCAAGTTAATTAGGTAGCGTAGTGAAAATTAATTCATTCCAATATAACAGTCCAGCACCAAATAGTTCTACAAACCACAGCCTCCACAATGAGAAACAGTTAAATCAGCAACTCTCTCAGTTACTTGAAACAAATGCTGAACATCTTAACCTTTGTAAAGCTAAGATTTAGTGCAGGACTGATATTCAAAAAATGAGAGTGCATTCGTTTTCATTTGTGTACCTAATGAACTGGCAAGTGACTGTACAAGAACAAAAACAACAAATCTCTGCATATCAGAAGCTCCAGGCTCCACGGTAACACACCCACACAACCATGAACACAGACACATGCACTCATGTCTAAGCTTTTTAATCCCTTATATGCAAATTTTATGTTTAAATGTATAATACAGGAAACTCCAAACAAAACATTCTGAGGCAAATACTTCGGAGCAACCCAAACACACAAATTTGGAACTTTTTGCTAATGTACACATACTCACACAGAGCATGACTTGCAGCTGTGTGGAGGGGCTCTGCTGCCCAGTAGAGTCAGCTCCTTGCAACCTATTTTTATCCTTAATGCCACAGTAAACCAACACAGGCCTGCTGCTTGATTAAACCTCACAGTCCCTGTGGGCAGTAGCACAACACCCCCCCCCAAACATGCAAGTGTGTTTATTACTTACTGTGTGTGTGCGTGTGCGTGTGTGTGTGAGAGAGAGAGAGACAGTTTGTGGAGCAGTCATGCGTATCTTTTTTTTTTTATGGATTAAATTGGTATCAGCGCTTTATATCCAGTTGATTTAACCGCATGCTGGAAAAAAAAAAAATCCTGCAACCATACATGAACACACAACTCTAAGCAGCAGAAACGCCCTGCGCAGTGCACACAGCACTCAGAAAAAAAGTCACAAACTGCACTAGCATGATGCTAGCTGTTCGCACCTATACCTCGGGACACATGTAAACACTGAAAAAATACTGACTGTGTGTGTTACCACCAACTCTGGCAAGCGAGGCGAGATGAAAAAGGCGGAGGCACAAGCCAGAGGGCTCGTATCCAGCAGCTCCTCTGATATCACACATCAGTCGAAAATCACAGAGCTCAGCAACCTTGGACACCTGACCACACACACACGCAGCCCTATCACAAACAAAGACAAATATAGACCGGAAAACACCGCCATGGCGCTCCAGGCAAGAAATCAAATTGTCTTATGGTCACAGCAGCAGAGTACATAAAGAAATACAAATAAATTACACCTTTAGTAAAGAGAAAAACAGGGCATGAGAATGAGAGGTTATCTGTCCTCTCAGAGTGGTTGGTGGGGAAGACAGAATGCTACAGCTACAACCAAATTCTTTTTATAGAACATTTTGGTTATGGATGGTGGCCAGTTTTCACCTTGGAGAAGATTGGTGTGTAGTTAAGACAGCGCTGTGTTTGTTTCACTCTTGTCCAGAGATTTAGAGAAATGAAAAGCGATGAAACTTACAAAATAAAAAAGATACAACTCAAAAAATATCTATTAAAACATGACATAACAGATCCAAGCTCCTAATTACATTAAAGCAGTGTAAGAGCTGAGACTATACCTGTGCTACACGCCATAAGACCTAATCAAACTTCAAACATGTGATGTGGACGCAGAGGTTGGCGCATAGGACTGCTGCAGCAGCCTGGCGAGGACAAACCGATGCAGAAGAGGAAAAGATTCCAGCTCACTGTGAAACTACGTAGTAAGAGAAAGACAGGAAGAAGGAGATGGTGATCAAAGGGAAAGTGGATTCACTCACGCAGCTATAACTATGGTATGTCTGGGGTGACGGGTGAGGGCTCTTGCTGAAGTTCCCAGTGTCATAGTGCCCCGAGCAACACCAACTCCGCAGACTTGTAGCAGCGCTGTCAGCCCGTACTTCCTCTCTCATGAGGGCTGATGGGATTATCTACCAGCACTCTACATTTCTTTTATCTGAAGTGACACACAAGCGAGAGTCAGAGAGGAATTCAGCAGCTTTGCTCACAGAGGTTTCTTGCCGAGGTGTTAAACTTTTGTCACGTTGGTGAAGATACATTTTCATCAGCTACATATTTGCTATATATCTGCAGGTATTCATGAAAATAGGCTGTTCAACCAAGGAGAGCTGATGAAAAACTGACCAAAAGACTACTAAAGCAGCAACATATGAGGGTTGACCATTTGTAAAACTCCTAATAAGTATGTGTGTCACATCCTTGTGCATGGAACAGGTCGTATTAGTTACTAAATTATTAGTTATCCTGCTCCAGCTTTTAGAGGGGCTCGGAAACTGCCAAACTACACGAACAACCATCTCTAGTGTTGCCAGAGAATGGTCTGAAAAAAATGTAAAATATCCAGTGAGCAACAGTTCTCTGGGCCTAAATGTCTTTGTGGTGCAGTCAGGGGGAGAATGACGGTACGAGAAAACCAAACAGAGGACCACACACAGAGCTACACCTGTCAGCTACAATCAGGAAACTGAGGCTACAATTGGAAAGAATTGGTCGGAAAAATGTTGCCTGGTCTGATGAGTCTCGATTTCTGTTGTGACATCCATCCTGCCTCACATCAACAGTTTAGGCTGATGGTGGTGGCGTAATGATGAGGGGGATATTTTCGTGGCACACTTTGCTCCCCTTAGGATCAACTGAGTATCACTTAAAGGCCACAACCTACCCGAGTACTGTGCTGACCATGTCCACCCTATGTAGTTACACAGGAACTACCTGCAACTGTAAGTGGTCCCGTCTGAAAAGGTCATCCCACTCGGGTTCAAACCTTTTCAGGGTTACTTACAAAATGAATCTCTATGTAGGTCTGTGTAATTCTGTGTTTAAGGAGCAGACTGTGTTTTAGGAGGAGACTAATGTTTGTTCTGTAAAGTGAATCATACTTATTCATTCCATCTTCACGAAAGTGGATTTCAGACAAATTGGTCCTCACGAATACAGTAATACTGGAACAAACACATGCAGAATAACAACACTTGGTGACTCAACATCAGCTCCACATGAGCTCCAAACACCCCCCTATCCCTTTCTAATGCCTCCTCCCTTCACAAAACCTCTAATGTACATACCAGGGCTTCCCATAAAGAGACCACGCAGTAATGACGCGGTGCCTCCTGGCACTGTTAAAAACAACATCTCACAGAGCTGAATTAAAACAGCCTGGGAAGGGCAGAATAAAGCCAACCCCAACGATGAAGGTTTGTGGTGTAAATGGAGCAGTAAAAGGCGTTGGCTTGACCATAAACCAGATTCAGCGTCTTCTACAGTATTCAGCTTAATGGAAAACAATTAACTTGGAAAACTATTTTATTGAATCTGGGTTTGTGGAGTGTTTGATGCTGAAACTGTTTTCAATCTGAAGGCATCTGGTTTATTGCCGCAAGAAATGGTTACTTTTTCTATTGGTTGTTGTGCTGTTTGTTTTTTAGCTAAATGACTCTTTTTTATGTATTAATGTCACAAAATAGTGAGAAACTCGCTTTATTGAAAACACAAGTTTATCAGCGACTCATGATTAACATGTTTGTCGGCTGATTTAGTCGGTGGTCAGCTATAAAAAATAAATATTAGTTCACATCTAACTTGATGCATTTAATGTCCACTGATACATGTTATTTCAAATACATATGCTGCATCAGTTCTAATGATTCCCACTGTTCAATCAAATATATCAATGTAAAAACCAGAAGAAATTAAACGAAATGCTTTAGATATTCCTATTTATTATTAAGAGTGTATTTGGAGAAATAATTGGATCTAATTGAATATAATTTGAATCATATACTGTATATTCAAATAATTTTGTCTGCAGGACCACAGCTTTGCGGGCACCATGCTTTATCCTGAATCCACTGCCAGGGCCTGGGAATCCATCCAGTGCGGTCCAGCCACGAGGCCGGTTGGCAAGGTCAGAACCAGTCCTGGTGAGAAACAGAGGGTCATTGGCACACCGGCAGGGCCAAAGCAGCAGGTACACACTCTAATGTGTGCCTGTCACACAGAGATGAGCTGGCACTATATAAAACAGTTATTCTCAGCACTGTTCCATTAAAGCCCTGGAGTCTGCAGGTTTTCATTCCAACAAACCACCACAGTGGCCGATTTCGTTGATTAGAAAGTCTTCCCTTCATCCAGGGAGGAGGAACTAATTAGTGAAACGAGTTGGATGGAAGCTTATAATCAGGCTTCAATGGCACCAGGGCTAACATCACATGCTGGACTGCTGGGTTGGTGTGCTTCTTGCCATAAAGGCCTTGCCCTTTTTACAGCAGACATACCGATGGATCCAAGGATGGCTGCTCCAGTTTAGTCTCATCACTCCACTGGACACACTCCCTGAACTCTACAGGTCAATCCAAATATCGTGAAGTCATGAAACCAAACTAGAAGTCATTTTTTGGACCTATGGACCCAGTTTGTCTAGCTTCAGAAGAACAAGGGGCATATGAATAGACGTTTTTTCTTTCTTTGCCTTAAGTTTTTTTTGTTTTATAGATCTCAATTGAATATCTTTGAATTGTTGGCTATTGGTTGGGGATAATTAAGTGAGGAACTTAAAATATTCACTGAAAAATATGGGATCATTAAATTACTTGAGGATGTTGTTGCAGGAACCTCTAAGAGGACATCAGCTCTCATTTCTTTTTTATAATTACCTATTATAATATATAGGTACTTAATTTGGACTTAATTTCCCAATGGTAAATGGTCTTGTATTTACGTAGCCCTTTTCTACCTATTGGCACTCAAAGCGGTTTAGAGTCACAATGTCACATCTACACATTCGTCCACACAAACACATTTACACACAAGTTGTGAGCAACTTGAGATTCAGCGTCTTCCTCAAGAACACCACTATCAAATCACTAACCTTCTGGTTCATGGACAACCCACTTTACCAAGTAAGCCACATCTGCCCTGTATTCATTTGAATACCATGGTTATTTTCACTTTACTTCATCCAATTCTATCACATGACCCACTGTGCTCAGTTTCGAATGTCCGATACAAAATGCCAGGCCAGCAGAACAAACACATCCATAACTGTCAATTTTCTACACACAAACCTTGTTTTCTGCTGATTTGTACAGAAATTGCTGTCAAATGAGAGAACAGTGCACCCAGTGTTGCTCGGGAACTCAGCGTCTAGACAAAGCTATAGCTGTGTTGAAGCAGAACTCACAGCCCCTTCGACAGTAATTTTCCTCACCCAGATCAGCCACGGTCTCCAGCCTGCTTCTCAAAGCAAAGGACTCTGGGTCACCCTGAACAAAAAGCTCCACAATCGCACCATGAAGAGTGCAAAAGTGGAGGGAAGGCAAGTCTTTGTTAGGGCTGTTGCCTTGGAGTGTTGGAGGCTATGAGAGCAAATGGAGTGCTGTAGTAGCAGCTGAACGCTTGTAAATTTAATTGCTTTTCCTACAATGCATTACTGTGATGCCAACGGGGAGGCAGCAAGTTGTGCTGTGGAGATGCACAATCGATTGATGGCTGAAACAGAAAAGGGAGTAGAGGCCCTTATTCCCACACTGACTCAAGTGTAACTTCAAGCACAACCTACATTATGACTGGATTTATTTATGTTATTGTGATTGAGTCAGTCATTTGTTATTTCTGGGTGTATAATATATTAAATTAGTACATGGGTGAGTGGACAGTAGGTAGGATTTCAAACAATTTTGTCAGTAACAGGTGTTCACATTGGAGGTGCCACAACTAATAAAAAATTTGGGGTAACGCTGTGCACTGTAAAGCATATAGTATTGTTCAATTTCAACAGCTAGCAGCTTTGTGAGCTTGTCTTTAAGAACTTTCCCCAGTGACATTTAAGGAAATGAGTTTCTCTGTCTACTTTTCCCATGAACCCAGATCTAAATAAGCATGCAGAGATTGTTTTAACCTCACCACAAAAGCCCCCCTACTTGGGGAAAGCACTGTCTGACAGTTAGGAATCCTTCAGGGTAACCTTCAGAGAACTGCAGCATTGAAGGTCATGAATATCTCAAGTACAGTGACTTTTTCCTGTCAACTTGCAAACAATTCTTTAACAGTACAACAAGAATAAAAATCCTGACAGATAGATTGATAACAAAGCCCATGCCTTATTAAGTATTTGTGCATAGATAGTTTTAGATGTCACCATTTTGGATGGCAATCCACAATGACTGAGACTGTCACAGAAGCCCATCAAATAGTTGCTCATTTCAGTTTGGACCAAGGAGGTAAAATTGAGTAACTCTAGTCCTGTGTTGTACTGGTGTCGGCCCACTATCAACATCTTGGCCGGAAACGCCGTCCATTTTGTAATGACTCAGAGGTGTTTTTTGACATTTAGATTAGAGCGTCTCTTCCATTCACAGCCTTGCGCACACCTCCTCCCTTCATTTCACACATGTTGAGACTCGGCAGGCCATCTTTCTGTCACCATCTCGCACAAGAGCTCGAGGAATCTGCTTCTTGGCAAACCCCTCGGTGACACACATACAGTACATTCACCTGAGGTGTTAGACCGTACCGAGAGCAGCCCTGAGTGGACTCACTCAAGCAGGTGGGTGGTTTAGTGTTTGGCTCAAGGGCACTTAAGCAGGGACGAGTCTGAACATTTTAACCTGTGAGACAACAGCTGTAGGCTAAGTGCCTGTCACTGAACCCTCCTCCTTTTTTTCTTGCTATTTTAAGTCTTAAGCTGTTTAATATCCAAGTATATAATAACAAGTTTAAAAACTTAACACTTCAGAGCTCAATGAAGTGTAAATTAGGTCCTCATTTAGGGCTGAAAAATAAAGACAATTACTGACAGGAGTGGCTAAAGAGCAGACATACTTCATGGCAAACTGAGAAATCCTTTTTCTCCAAACTAACTGGCATATCTTGAGGCAAACAGGTTCATGCATCATAAATGTAAAGCCACATTTCCCATAAACTTACCATCACCATGAGTAATGGTGACGATCAAGGCGTAGTTTAATAGACTGGTTGGCTAAAGTAAAACCACAGTGCTATTCTCCATTAATGACTGTAGGGCTCCACTGTGAGCATTTTACTGAATACGAGATGGGCAATTAGAGTTTGAGAAAAATGATACTGTATATTAAGGACTTAACAGGTAACCAGTAATTCCATGAGCATTCCATACGTAAAAGATTCATTCGAGTGTCTCTGTAGTCACAACGCCTGTACTAGAGTGATACTAGGTACAGACAGGACGCAGAAGCACCATGATAGGAGAATTTTGGTGAAAGCGGGGGGCTGTTCATGCCAGAGGTTTACTTTTCTGAGCTTGTGTATTTTTCTGCGATTCTGCTGTTCTGCTCAAAAAGCTTTATATGTGTTCCTGGATAAGAAGTATACATGTACGTAAATTTGTATAATAATCATGGGTGAGAAAACAATAGTGTGTACGGAGACGGCAATAATAGGAAGGAACGGAAAGCATCTGATACCCATTTTATCATCTGTTAAAATCAGATCACTTACATTATATATGCACTCAGTGTTCCAAAAACACCGTACCACAACTTATGTAAATGTTGCTTAACAAAGGAGAAGGGGAGCACTTTGCCATCCCGTCTGAACCCAGGATGAGATGTCCTTTCTCTAGCTGATACACATGTCCAAGTTAAACATTGTACATTTTACATTGATAATTTAAGCTTTTCCCCTTATTAGTTTTGAATGAGAATTCTAACCATTTTTATTTCAGTGAGTTAGGCACATTTGTAATCAGCATTTACAGTACCTGACTCAGTATCAAAGTCACCCAACACTAAAAGATTTGGCATGGGGACATGTTTGTAGCAGTTTTATTTATTAGCCTACTGGATGCCAGTGATTTATTCATTTAAACTTTGTCTTCTTCCCATATTACTTTTCCTTTAATCTTGCTTTCCTTTAAATGATTATCATCGTTTCTGTTAAGAATTCCTTCAAATTGCTTGTTTAGAAATTGTAACAAAGATAGTGATATCAACAGCAGGCTAATAACAGCCAACGTAATGATGTAACTCTATGGCAATTACTCAGATTTATTACATAATTAGAGATAAATGAATGTTCAGCACAGTCAGACTAACATTTTATTCACAGGGGAAAGGTGAGCTGCAGAATAGCTGAGAAAACACATTCAATTAGGCACCCACACTTGAAACTCCTAATTTTCAGCCCAGTACGTGCTAATAAGCACAGTTAAAAAGAAGTTTAAATGCATTAAACCTCCAAAGTGTTAGATACTTCGCCACAGTCAATGTTATTTTGTGATTATGTATTAGCTGCATCTTTTCTGAACTCCCACCAGCGATACTAGCAGTGTGGTGGTGTTTTTTATTTTTATTTTTTTGTGTGTTCTTTTACAGCTCCTCATCCTGCTGCTGCTACAGCTGGAACACTCCCACGCTCCTCTCCGCTGCCTCTGGCTACATCCGCAGCATCAGGAGACGAGCAGGTTAACAGGCCGCATAGAAAATGACAAATACTGTATTATATGTAGAGATGAAGAAGAAGAAATGAGGATAGCACAGAAAAATGTGTTTTCTTTTAAATCTCATATTTCAGGCGCACTCTTCTCTCTCTCTTTCGGGTAACCTAAAGTCGGCCACTCGAAGCTGCTGCTCTCGTTCCGCTCCAGCTGTACACCCACACTGTATTAAATAGTGTGTGAGAGGCACACACACTTAAAAAAAAAGGCACTGGATTTGTGTGTTTAAATGAATCAGCGAGAGAAAAATAATGTATGAGAGCAACAGAGAATTAGAAAATGTGCATTTATACATTTATTTCTTTATCTCAAGCTGCGCTTACACAACAGCCTGCTGTGATTATGACAACAGCTATTGTGTATGAACAACAGAAATGACCGCTGAACTAGTGCTACTGGCTGTGCGATGATCAGAAGAGAGTTCACTGATAGAACTGCAACTTCTGATTCTGTTCATGAATACTTTTTGCTCAAGTAATTTTTGTTTGTTGTTCAAATGAAATGACTTCAAGGCTGAAACTATGCAGCTTTAAAAGCTAACTTTAGTAGCCTGTTTGTAGCTGATAGCATGGATGTAAGTTTATAAATGGCCAAGATGTTCCATGGTGGACTTGAGCTCCATTTTATTTTTTTATTGGATATAAACAGACTACTCTGAGAGTAATTGTTTGAATCAAAGGGTGCAGCAAACCAGGTCAGTTTCACCCAGCTTGCTTCTCAAAAGAGTGTGATCGCTTCCTACAACCAAAGAGACATCCGCAGACATGTTCTGTTACAAACTGCATTGTGCAAGTGTTGAGAAGTTTTGCTCCAATAATTTCCTCATACAGGGTCAAGCCAGGCAGACTAGAGTTGACTAGTTGTGCGTTTGCAACGTCGTCTCTAATTTAATTCCTAACTTCAAGCAAGCGGAGCGTCCGCATCTGCGTGAGTTAGACTGTTCGTGACGCTTTCAGGACGCATCAAACAACAGCCATGTCATCAAATCAACCGGCCGAGAGACCCCGACAGAGAAAGAGAGGGTGAGAGAGGAAGGAGCGCTGTACAACGTGACAGGGAAACCAGGATACAAGAGTAAAATATATACAGTGTAGATGTGAAGAAGTAACAAACTACAAAGAGTGTTTAAACAAGTGATTAGATGCATCTAAACAGAAAACGTAAGTAAGGAGGAAGTGTTGTGCAGAATGACTCAAATTTAGAACAGAAGCAGAGGTTAGGGTATATTTTTGTCACAGGGAAAGGCACCTGGTTCAAATTTGTGTGCTGACAAGTTGTTTGGATGTGTGCTACATCATATTTAGAAAAAAATACACAGTGTGGAAAAAATCTAGATATATACATACAATGCAATGTCATTCATTATCCAAACAAATTCAACTTGTGTAACCGTCACAGTGTCCTGCGATACTTATTCAAAACTATGGCAGTTCACATAGGTAGACTGACACAAATCACACGGTAACTGCAACCTACAGCTGTGAAAAAACTGAGGCTGAAATGGAGACAAGCATCCATCTCCACTGAATAAGATGCCACGGAGCCGAGGAACTCACCATCCAGAAAAATACCGACTTGCCTGTATGAGGTACTTTCCTCATAAGTGTTTCCTGTAGCCCTTAAAAGCACCACAAATCAACACAGGCAGTGAAGCAGTAGGACTGCAGGGTGTAAAATACATTTCAGTTCTCAGTTTTCCAGTTTCTGACCTGACTAGTAAGGTATGGTAAGATTATCTCTAATCAAGCCCTGAACTGAAGCAAAATCATTTACCAATCATCAAGAATTTACTTGGTGGTTAATTGGAGACAAAATATCTCACATTCATTCATTTCATCTTCTTAATTTTAAGAATTAGTTTCTTATTTCTGTGAATTAAATGTCTTTGGGATTGGGCCAAAGCAAGAACGTAATCTTCACGTTCAAACATACACTTGGTAAACTGCATCTTATCTTCAAGCACGAAACACAAAAACATGCACCGATCCCATTCTCAGTGTTAGGAACCTGGCTAGGAAAAGCGTTGATCACCGTCGTGGTTGGAGGTTCAATTCCCACTGGGGCCATGCATGTTGTAAACGCATGTGCAGCACTCTATATAAAAGCCTCCATCAAACAGCATAATATATAATGATGTAAACAATGAAAGGAGGGAAGAAAGAAGGCTGAAATAAGAAATATAAGTCTATATAAAAAGTGGAGGAGGGGGAGGGTTATAGAGAGTGAGGGACAGGATTAAGAGAGGAAGAGTGAGAGGGGATGGTAGAAATGACCTACTTCCTAAGCACTTCACCAATCGCTTTGATTCACAGCGAAGTATTTTACAGGACCACACACACACGCAAACATATAAATATCTGACTGCAGAGTCCACAGAAAGGAGAGCGGGGAGCCAACTCCATTTTGTATTCAATTCCAAGTTTTTTGTACAGTGCTCTGATTTGTAAAGGTCCCTCAGTGACAATGACGAACCGATGGGTCATTTACAATAAATACATGTGTTCTAACTGGGTCAGACGTTGTCCTCTGCTGAGATAATCATGTTGAACTAATAAATAAATGCTAGTGACGAACTCATATCAGACACATTTGGGATTCAAAATAAAACACCATTAAAATGCATTGTTTGTATCCATAGGATCTTACAGATATGTGGACTGTATCCTTCCTTATTAAAAGTCATTAAATGTATATTTACAATCACTGCAATCCATGTACCTCAGGTGTCACACTGTGTTTTGTGTCCCATCAGGTCCTGTGACTTCTAACAGTGCAGAACTATCACGCAAAATATCTGTGATTTATTTAATTGATATCTGATGAATGGCAAAGGGCCAAACAAAAAATGTTGTTTTAAGTATGTGGGTTTTAAGCTATTGCCACTGCAGGACAGCATTGATAAGCAAATGCAGTTTTCCTTTGTGGCAGGCAGGATAACAAATGTGACAGAGCAGTGATCAAATATGTTGTGAAAGCCGAACAACTGTTCTACACAGCAAAACGACTGGGATTTAGGTTTGATACTTCTTTCTATTAGTGTCACTGTCAATAACGAACTGAAAAAGTTCCAAAGAGAGATTTAATAAAATACAACCAAACTGCTTCCAAAAAGGAAACACGGACAGAAAAACCCATAAAAAATGCAAAGGTTTAGTTTGGCATGCAGGTGCTCTTGAAGAAGACAAACTGGCGTAGAAGAGAAAGTGTTCAGGCGCCCTGACACAGGTTTAATTATGTAAAAGCATTTATGCAATCGGGCACGTTAAAGGTTTAAACGTCACGTGGCAAGAGTCACAGAGACAAGTTGGCTTATTTTGTGCCAACTCAGTGTTTTTTTGATTGATTATTAAGAAAGGGATGTAGAATACTAAAGTCTCAGATCACAGGGTTTCCTTCTGCCTATCTTATTATGCATTTTTTATGCCAGGCATGCATTGATGGGGGCATGTAGTGTCATGAACCAGTGAAATGATTAACTGAACTTCACGGGTCATGTCGAGTAAAAGATCAATAAGTCTTAGGGCTTCTCTGACACCACCACACTTCATGATAACAATCAGCAATCCAACAGAAAAGTGTTGAAATTGCAGATTACTGGAATTTGCAATTTGAACAGGAAGAGTCCAAAACGTCCTCTTGGGTTATCTGACACTTAATTAATCTAAACTATAAAAGACCGATACATTATTAGTGAAAATAATCCTTAGTTGCAGCTCTATATAATAAACATTATACACACACACTCAGACAAGCTCTTTCAACTCTGAGACAGTCCACCTCCTGGGAGGGAGTGGATGTACTTATTCTGCACTGACTGACAGCACTTCAAAACCACCCCACCAAAAAGGAGGAGGAAAAACGGTCATAAGAGAGGTCCTCCATTGGGTCATACCACTTTCCCTAGAAATGGGGGGTTTGTTGGTGGCTCTCAGAGTCTTCTAAGCCTCATTCCTAAGTGGCATTTCAGTGGGTGGCAGTGAAACACGAGCCTGAGAGCCTGTGAAGGAGGGTCTTGGTCTGGTGGAGGTGGGGGGGGGGGGGGGGGGGGTCTGGTTGCTAGGCAGCCAGCTGATCAGAGTAGGATACAGACTGGCTTGAGTGTGCGCGTGTATCCGCCCAAACTGGATTTAAAATCATGTGAATTACAGTTTTACATAAATACATTGTATACACTGATGGTTATGTGGTGTTTTCAAATTAAACTACTATTTCAAAATGTCCACCTGTGCTACTGATTGATAACCGGTCAAACATAAACTCTGCCTAACAGAACGGCTTATCTATCCTATTTTAATTTCCAATATCTACAACCCCTCAAAAAGAGATAGGTCAGATAAGGATGGAGATAATGTTGCTATGAGTGTTTTGTTTAGTTTGAATGAATTGAAAAGATCTTTCTTTGACTTGATCCCAAATTTTGCACAGCACATGACTGAATCTTCTTGGGAGGCATCTCTCTCAATCAAGGGGAGGAAGAAAAAAAACAATTGCGTATTTTCACAGCACAGAGAGTGCCCTTTAATTTTTAATATATTCTAGATTAACAGCGCAGCCAAAAAGGAGAGAGATGGAGACAAAGCAAGAAAAGAACAGAAAAAGAATTATGTGGATGGAGAGAGAGAATGAGCTGGCACACTCTCTCTCCAAACAGATATGAATGAATAGAATCAAAGAGGCAGTTAGCGACAAGTGAAGACACGAAGAGAGGGGAGGAAGTCCAAAATACAAAGATTTGCAAGAACAAAAGGGAGAGGAACAAAGATATACAAGAAGACAAACATTGTTGAGTGTGTGGAGGGGGGGGGGGGGGGGGGGGGGGGGGGGGCTGGAAAAGCCCAGCAACAGGGCATGCCTTAAATAGCTAGATGGTCGGAGATAACGTGACGCTGGAGAAAGCCTGATGGCTCGGGGCATGTGTTGTGTTGCACTAAGCACTTATGAGCCCAGCGCTGACAGCAGCTCCATGGGCTCCCTGAGTCATATGGCAGATCACATGACCTCCCGAAGAAGCCTGCCCGCATGAGGCCGATGCTGGTGGGTAGAAACGCCGACCGCCCATCTGGGTTCCCACGTACAGCCGTGTCTAGGGGTGTTACCCCAATCCACATCAAGTCAGGGGTGAATGTTCATAAGATTTGAAGACTACAGCTGCTGTCGTACGGTTACCACCATGAATTTATTTCACTGCAGTGTGCCAGTAACGGCTGCAAAAACTGCCAGTTACAATTTGCCAGTCATCAAGAATTACTGCTACCACAAACGTACCAAAGACATAAAAGAAAGCCATTCATTCGGAATCAAAAAGACGGCACATTCGTTGCTGCTCAAAGACATGGAGGAGTCAAGAACGACCTGGTGCATCAGACCAACAATGCGGAAGTGTGCATATTCACTCCTTGTGAAACAGAAGTACAACAATCACAGATTTTAGCATAGTTGCTAAACAGCTTGACTGTGATATCTTCTGAGTGTTTCACAATGGGATCAACCTGCAAAAGATTATAGAACATTCAGGTACCGCATGGAAGAACTTTAGGCCAATTATTAGTGAGGGTGCGGCAACTTCATAAGGCTACAGGGATTTAAGATTTAAGAAAAAGGAATACATGGATCTGGAAATAAACTACTTTATCATATAAAGGACTAAGAGGCTGCCCAGTTCAAATTGAGTGTGTGTAGTTATATGTGCTCAATGTAAACACACCTGCAGCCTTCGCAACTGCAAGAATGTGTATGTGAAATCAGCAACACTCGTTTAAATCTCGTGCAGTTGAATGGTGTGTTTTTTCTTGTCCACTGGCCTTCCACTGATCACTCCTTGCCAGTTAAGCCTAGTCACTTTCACAAAAGCACAGGCGTCCAATCTGGAAACCTCCGTCTGTACAATCTCTCTCTCCCTCCGAGACCAAGAACATAACAGTTAGAAAATGTCTGACAACCGTCCAACTGTCCAGGGAGTAAGATAAGTGCATGGCTTCTATACGCCTTCTGTCCTTTAATCTTTAATGTTTTGTGACCGGAAATATAATTAGATATTTTATTAGAACATCAGTTATAGCTGAGAGTCATTTTAATATTAGCATTGTATCAAAGTAATGCCACACCATATAGAAACCAACAAGCAAAAGTGGAATGCTAATGTTCCTATATGTTTCCTAAATGTGCAGGCAGGCATGTTAGACACTTACGAGGCACGGATGGGTTACAGTCAGCCCGCTTTCATCTCAAGTAATCCCTAGTGGTCCACAAAAATAATTCATCTATCTTTAAAGATTTGTAAAGTTTGTAATTTTGTCACTCACACGAGCCACTCAGACCATTAGCAGACAGCTAAAGCTCGTCTACAGCTACTTTGATGGTCGTCAGTGCTTTCCATTACCTTTGAAAACATTCACTTACAGTTGGGCTTTGAAATATCAAGGACATTGAAAAGAGGCCTAATAACCATGAGTTTGCTTCTTCTATTCTCTCTTCAGCACTGAAGAGGCTTTAAAAACGGTGTCTTTGTAAAGCTATTTCTTTGTTTTAGTGAGAAAGTACCGCTGGCCATCAGCCAAAGACTTAATCTTGATTCTAGCTGGCAAGTTTATCCTCTGTGACTCAGGCAGTTAATCAGCCAAAATCTATCGTTTAGGAAAACAGTGAAAGCAGCTACATCATTTTGGAAATGGACTTTATGGCCGTGGAACACATTGAGTTTACTGCTTTGAGAATTGGGTAAAGATGCAGTCAACAAATGCAACAAATAAACAAGCTCTAGCCGCAGAAGAATGGGTGACTTATGTAGCCGACGGCCACGGTAATCATGTGATATCTATGTCGTTTGGCTAATCTCCTCACAGCCTCCTATCCTTTTCTTCAGGATGAAGCCTGATAGGGCAGCTCAGCCAGCCACACGCTAATTAATCTACAGCACCAAAGCCCCTTAATAACGCCCAAACGCCACAAACATTTGTACTCGTGCCAAGCCATGAAAGTTTGGTGAAAGGGTCCAGAAAAGTGGCCCCGAGGGAAAAATTGGCGGCATGTAGATATCGGACTTGTACTAAAACTGCCAAGGCTGGGGATTCTATTTCTGTATTACTCTGTGTAGCTAAACCGGTTAAAGGTGTTTTGGAAATGTTGACCAATAAGGTTTGTCAGCTTAATTTGTGGTTTCATAAGTTAAAAACAAAAAAAAAAGCATAGCCCTGTGACATTGATAGTCCTGCAGCTGGTGGCCAGATGATGCCTTTCTTTTGGCTACTTACTATGGGGGTTGGAGAGAGAAGTGGGAAGCAAGTGGATGGGGGAGTTGGTTTAATCCACTCTGTCACACCGTCCTGCTTTGTCAGAGACAATATCTGGCCTCCATTTTTCACTTTCTCTCTCTCTGCACGTCACGCAGCTTCTGTCATCTTCGCTCTGATTAGAACTGACAATCTAGGCTTCCCACTCTGGATCCATCTTTCTTAAATATTTAACCCTGTCTCTTCCTTATTATTTCTATTAGTATCCCCCCCTACAAATTCTATTCATTTCTGTCTCTCCCTCTGCCTCTCTCCCTCTCTCTTTCTCGGATGGAGCTTATCTGCGACAGAACAAATAGGCTCATTGTGTTTTGCAAGTGCTGTGAGGGTAGCATAGATGAGGCTTATTTCACTCAAACCTGGATAGGATATCCATCCACGGGGGAGATGGGGCCTGCAGGGACTCATGATGCCAGCAGAAAAACAACCAAATCCCAGATACATAGAGAAAAGCTGACACACTGTCCTAAATTTAGGGAAAAGGTGCTGGTAGAAATTATTGTAGAACCAGGACAGAGTAGAGAGCAGACTGCAAACAAGTATATATATATATATATATATATATATATATATATAACAATCAAATGACTGTCTGAAACAGAGTCTGAGCGAAGTATTGAATATCGGCAAGGTCAACGACTGTGAAGCTGCACGATAGGCTCAATGCGAGGAAAGCTGACCAAAATGTCTGCAAGATGAACAGCTTGCCAACAGCGAAAAAACAAAAGCAACGGGGACAGCTATAGAAGGCTGCCGCACAACAGAAAGGTCACCGGCTTTTGCAGCCTTTGTAGTGAAACAGGGCAAAATACTGAGTATCACTCACAAGATTTGCAGCTGAAAGGGTGGCATTTGACAAAAAGATCTCTGTGTATGAATTGCATGTTGAGTGCCTATTTTAAAGAAAGAAGAAGAAGAAGAAAAATAAGCCTGGGAGGACGGTCTTTAAGTGGAGCGTGGACAAACTGAGACGACCTAAATACAGAACAACCTGCAAGGGTTTGTTCAGAAATAACTCAGCATTCTTGCCCCTGCGGAAAACGAGCGACCTCCAGCACGGGGGCGAAACAGGTTCAGTCTTTAGTAACCACAGATCAATACACGAGCCGTTAAAAAAACCTCCATTGCCATTATGAATAATGTCCCCTTTCAATCACCAAGGGTCAAGGAAATGTTCAGGCACTGAAGCAGAAACGGATTCACACCTAAAACCTCACAGTTTGATGGAAACAACAGAGGACTCACAGACATCACATTTCTGCAATTTTGACAAATCAGAAAGTGGAGACGTTATTAATTTCACCTTCCTGATTAGTTTTCCCACGCTTGCAAACACCAGAAGACTTCACTCAGCTGTCTATTACTTTTTAGTTAAGCAGACGGTGCTGTTTGGACACAAGGACTTGATCACACTAGCCTCTCCGGCATGAAACAAAGTGCTAACCAGTCGCTCGGCCAGCTGCCATGCCACCAGTGCAATTAGAGATGCTTCTTATCACCGGGTACTTATAAAGGAAAGAAAGAAACTGTGCGGCAGTATCTTCCATCGTGGTCACACAAGTGCTATGCTCATTTCTGTGATAAAGCCACCAATTCAGATTTTGTGATACTGCATTCATTTAGCAGGTCACGAGTGATACCAACCCAATGCTGGGACATAGTCACAGCTAATGATCTTATCTCAAGGCATTTAACAAAGACAGTGACTGCAAATAACTTCCAGTTTAACACAACAATGGCTAAGTGTTTGTGTATGCGTGTCTGGACTCACCCTCAAAGCTTCTATGACCAGGTCTCGGGCCTCCAGCTCTCCCTCCATGATACTCAGCAGGGTGAGCAGCTCAGGCTTGCTCAGATTATCCATGTTGAACTCACATTTCTGAAACAAGTGGTGGAAACATGTCAGAATCATACAATACAATATCAATATAGAGCAGTACAATGCAATCAACCAGGCTGGGCACTGGATACAAATCTATGATGCTGTTTTCATGACAATCAGTACTAAAACCATTTTTTTTTTTTTTTTTTTTTCAGCCTTTGACCAGATAATGCTTTCATATCATGTTAATGTGACATATGATGTTCAACAACTTGCGTTACTATGCTGGCATTTAGCTCACTGGCACCTGCTTGAATAATACTTTGCATATTTGACTAGTTCCAAATGTGTCTATCATGACTTTACATATGCAACCAAATATGATTGTGTGATTATGTAATATTAGTGCCAGACAGGGCCCTGCCACTACGCCTTGGCCCTGGAAATTGTCCCAGTGGCCAGTCACAGTACTACAACTAAAGAAATCTCCTGCATCCCAAACAGAACGTTCCTCTTAGACCAGGGGTATTCAACTAAATTTTAAAGAGGTCCAGTTGGAGAAGATTTCTTGAAATAAAAGGTCCAGAAGATCATAATATCTAACTATTTGGTGTGATCAATATTTAATTAGCCTAGTAGTTGTATAGTAGTAGTAGTTGTATCTGCATGTAGTCAATACCTGACTGTCAAATCAAATGAATTCAGTGCAATTCAAAAACATTTTGACAATCTTTATTGTCATAACATAGACCTGAACACATTCGTATGACTGCAGATATGTGTAATGTTCTCTCATTAACCGAATAAAGTTGCATTTAAAAATAACAGGAAATAAATAAAGTGTGAAAATTGTGAATCGTCAAATAAAGCGCTTAACTTAAAAAAAAAAAAAAAAAAGGGATGAGAAGCTTGAATTTCCTCATTTCCGTTTCACATCTTGACTCGACAGTCTCAGCCAATTTCACAGATAATAAATCTCAACACCTCTTAACAATTGAACACTTGTCGTTTTCTCCCCCTTTCTCCAGCTCAGTCTTTCTCTCCCTTTGTTTTATCTACATGTATTGCCATCTTTCTTCTCTACCGTCTTTTCAAGTGTAACTCGACTCTAACTCTCTCATCTGTCTGTCTGCACTGCAGATCCACAATGTTTACCGCCTGGAATGCACAGACTTGATTGGCTGAGTGTTATCACATGGGATGGCTTAACTGGCTTGCAATTGGTCTGTGCGTTTCCTCATTAACTAAACCACTAACAAAAGCGGCACCAGTTAAAATAGAAGAAACCTTAACCTTAAAATCATAACCTTCTGTTTTGTTTGTCCATACGGACTGTGGCCCGTCTGTTAGTGACCTACGTTGTAGACCAACATAATAAAGGACAACAAGGGTGTTTTTATTGTAATTTTATAATGCACAGATCTTAGGAACCTGCAGGCAAGAGCAGCAGGATGCCGCCACTTTTTAAATATAGGTGTGGTGTGTATGTGCCTTAAAACGTTTAAATGGCACAGAAATTGTTAATGCCCACCTGAGCTGTGGACTATTTAAGGATGCAGCCAGAGGTGCTGCTGTAACTACACAGTGGAGATATATACACCATAAATTCCAAGCTACAGCTGAGATAATTAGTTCGGTGACAACAAAATCTATGACAAAAATATCTGTTGAAGCTTCTTTTTCCATGATGAAAACCTGGTCTCAAACGAAAACAACAAAGAGCGGAAATATGGTGAAGTGTTCTACATTTCTTGGTGAGTGAATAACACCCATATGACTAAGTGAAAGAGGGGCAAGAGGAAAAATGAACAAATTACGGTTTTACTAGAAAATTGTATTCAACAACAACCTCTTTGTATCTGTTAAAGCACACACTCATGCTCTTCATAAGTATAAGTGTTCTCTTCAGTTTTTAGAAATGGGATGTTGTTATGATTGTGAATCATACAGTGTGCGTTGTCGTGTTGTCTGCCTGTTTAGTACTGTGCTCCCTCCCTGCCTGCAGGGGTTGCTGTGTTGTTCTTTTTAATTTTCCAGCTTCCTGTATGCTGGGCAGTGATTGAAGGAAAGCTGCCTTTGTGGAGAAGCTGGTTGCCCTCCCTTTTTTTAAATCAGCAAGACTGATGAACTATCCTAGGCCTATGTCTGAGCATTTTTTGCAGCCAGATGTTTTTAAAATGTTATAATTGCAGTCTCGCCAAGTAAGGGTGAGAAGCCAGTTCTGTTTCTTTATGGTTTTTCCTGTTTTGGGTTCAGGAGCCCAGGGAAGGTCGCCATGCTTACCCTGAAGCTTAATGGCGGTAATGATGATTATTTTGGACTGCAAATTCATTAAGCACTAGTTATTTTGGGGAGCAAGGAAAGAGGGGGATTCATCCTTTATGCTACGTACCGATTTCCCCAGGCCAGTCCTAACAGTGTTTTCACAATATGATCACATTGTGACTGTGACATTAATATCACATGATTGGATATTACCAAAGGCAATGAGTAGGAATTCTACACGACATAACCTAGCACATCAACGTTAAATCAAACTACATCTGACACCAATAGGAATTCAAGAAAATAAAAGTGATGGACAAGTGGAAATTTTGCCCCACAGGTGGAACAAGATAACAAGACAAATTAAATTTCACTGTGATAACCATGACTGGTAAATAAACCAATAACTGTTGGCATATTTCACCCTGCACTGACGTGCCAAAGTGCAGTGATGTAAATACAGAGGAAATAGTGAGTGTTGAATAGCCTGGTAAAGGTTTGTATTCACAAGACCTTTTCAGCAGAAGAGTCCACCTTTAGAGTGTTGTAGAAGGCAGCGCTGGATGAAAAAAAGTTACGTATGCACTTAGCTGTAACTGAATAATCTCTCTTATATATTTAAAATCCATCTCAAATGGCGCCACCATCATGTAAACCTGACTAGCAGAATAAAAAAAAAAATGCTGCTTACACAACAAATGTACCACTTACAGTACTCCCAGTCTCCAACTGGTCTCATTAAGTGGAGCCCTCAAATTAGGCTGGATGTCCTGTCCTACCTCGAAGCCATTAAGGTCTAATTACATTTGCCTAGGTCATTAAGCACCTATTTGGTCAGTGGCAACTGCAGGGCCAATGGGTGGAGATGACTGTAATTGGGAGTGACCAGACCACTTCATGCTTCCCCTCATGTCAATTAAAAGCTTTTTCCGGTCTACTTATAAAAAGAGAAACCGCTGTGTGTTGCACACACTCCAGCCTTTTTTGCTTAACCCCAATAGTGAATCGTGAGGTTTGTGCTATAACACTCACTTAGGTACACGAAGAAGTGTTACACCTAGGGGGACAAAGTGCTCTAGGTGATCCATATCCATGAATAAACAGTCTTGAAATCTATTTTTGTTAACAGGTTAATGTGTGTCATTGTCTTTACTACAGTTTTAACCACCACAAAGTGGTAAGAATTAGCTCATTTAAAGCCAGTTAAAGTATCAAAACACGCACACACACAAAAAGAGAAATCTTTTGAAAATATCATTTTGGACTGATAAACTAACAAATCAACAGAATTTATCAGTAGATTTTTAAATAATCATTGGTTGCAGCCCTAATATACAGAATGATTACATTCTTGGAGAGGCTATTGTGCCTATTGAGAACTGCTCAGTCACATACTTTAATGCAGCATTATGTAATACTACTTTTCTATCCAGGTGTTGCAACATTCCCATAGCTTCCCAAGTTGTACAGACATTAGGTTAAAGAAAATGCGAGACAAGGTTGTGACTAACCCTGAAAACATCAAGTATGTGGCAAAAGTTTGGGCCTGTATTCCTAAAGATTCTGAGAATCCTCTCAGAGAGCTCCTAACTGAGCCTAAAATTCCTAGCTAGGAGTCTTAGTTTAGGAGTGATTCCAGAACATTCTCAGACAACTCTGAGCAAGGAATGGACAGAAACTCTTATCTAAGTGAGGTGTGGTTCACCCCATTGCTAGGCCTCATAGAATCTAATCTCTATGAAGACTGTGGAATTAGAAATAATATTTTACATAAAATGAAAATAAATAGTGAGCTATACTTTAAAATTATCCTACAAAATGTGTGAAAACTCAGGCCCACTTGCACAGTATTCACATGCTGATAGTTCTATTTATTTGCTTCCATTCATATACCATGCTGGTCATCTTTGCACTTCAGCCATTTGGTATTAACGAGTGTTAAGCTTTCATCAATTTCTGCAGTGCTGGTTGGCATTCAAATCTTCTACAATCCAACAGCAATTGAGAAGAAGTAAGAAACCCAACCGGACAGAGGAACAGTGTTTGTTGGTTAAAGAGAATAAGAGTATTTTGAGACGTAGATTTGGCCTCAATGTCACTATAAGCTGAGAAACAGGCATGGGAAAATATAGCACAACATATAAATGCCTCCTCCTGCCTCTTCTTTCAGCCATTTTCTCCTCTGCTTAAGAAATTCCTAAGCCTCTTAAAAGTCCTCCTCCCTGGTCTTAACAGATCTCACCTTAGGAGCACTCTTAAAAGCTAAGATTCTTTAGGAATACCTTTTATCTTTACCAGGATCTACTCTTAATTTTGAGGGGAAATTCTTAGAAAACATCATGATTCTAAGAATTTTCTTAGAATTTTGGCCACTAGGAGCAACTCTTTGCTCTAAGAATCTTTAGGAATACGGCCCCTGGTCTTAAGATTTAAACTCCAAGAGACTTCACATAAAGAGTTCAGGTCAATACAGTGAGTCCTTTTCATCTGCAATTTCTCAGAAGGAGACGTTTCATTTGCTTTCCTAGTCACATCCCTGAACACCATAACGACGTCCGGTCAGACGGCATTCCAAAGCGAAGCGTCAAATTGTTGTGTGGAGGAACTTTGAAAAGGCATTGTGCTCATTCAAAGCAGAACCTATGTGAGGAAAATGTGTGGAACTCTTGGCTGGAAAGCTAAAAAGAGATGATGTAACTTCACAAAGAGAGGCCAAAAGATATCTGCAGAGCTCGGCGACAGAAGAATTTCCAGTTACCGTGTTGGCCACTGCTGCAGCCATCTGCTGAGAAAGACACATCCAGCTTCATTCTCACTATCTGGAAGCCTTTCACCTGGCTACTTGTTCAGTACAATCTTAATGAACCAACAAAGGGAGAGGAGAATGGGGGCAGTTAAAGGCTCCTCTGGCTCTGGTGCACATCAGGCAGATTGCTACCTGCTCATTCTGGGGGTATGCAGTTGTCAGCCGGACTACCAGATTTACAACCCTCAATCAAAGCTTCAGCCAAGATTACTCCACTTCATCAAAGCGTCACACGTGTCTGTTGTATGACACATGACTTTGAAGAGTCCATTCTGAGATTTCCATATATTGCCACTTCTACATGTCCTTCATTCACTCCTGTGAGTGTTTATTTCACAGCAAAAGAGAGGACAGTCCGTCCTCAAGAACTGGAACATCCATATGAAGAAACAGACCAACACTCTTCTCTTTAAAGGTTTCTCTCACTGCTCCCATTGATATGTCCTTTTTCCTTTACGGGACAAGGAGCTGGAAAGGCTTGCATCAATCATATGTTTCAGTTTAGATGAGCCACGTTTTTATTCTGATAAAAGCAGGAGAGATTCCAGAGGATTGATTCATTCACATGGAGCCTTCCAGTTGATCTCCGAGCCTCCTTTTCCCGGCAGCGATCTCATCTCTCAAGAGAACTGGACGACTCAGGGAGGCTTGATGGACAGCAACCATGCGCCACGCTGTCCTGTCACGGAGGCCTTCGGAGGCCTTAGGTGGTGCGCGAGGTGAGATGAGGTGAGAGAAGGATGTATGGGGTTTAGGGTGGGCTCTTTCTCTCTGGCATTTCTGCACACTGAGCAGGTGAGGGAAGCGAACACTAATTTGTTCCATGAGCCATGAGCTGTACGCCAAGGGCACGAGCAGCCTGGCCAGTATTCAGAGGCTCGCTGTTAGCCCCGGTCCAATTAATAAGGCCTGTGTCATTTCACTAAGCCACAAGGGAAGAAAACGGCTCGCTCTGTGAAAGCTCCTCCGCTGTGTTCTGCTGGCGAAAACCTGCTTAGGCCTGTAAGTTCCTCACAAAGTCATGTCCTGTTACTGCAAGCACTAAGCTGTTCGATATGACAGCTTGTAAATAAATGCTGGCGACCCGTTACCAATAGTTACAAGGAAATGCCACCAGATTGGAGGTATCACATAGCTAACACTTTTCATAGAGACTACTAAGCTTTTGATTACATTCTAATTGTTTGTTTATTAGTTTGATCAACAGTCCAAATCCCTGAGATATTCAAAACCTCCTATTGTATAAAAGGGGTCAGCAGGTTTGACCATAAGCTATTTATCAGCACTGTTCAGTGCAGGGTTAACATGGGGATTACAGGAATGGCTGAGGGAGACTTCTGATGTGTAGATACCAGGCCTAATCTGAGCAGGTGGGCCTATGAAAGCTCACGACACAACTTGCGCATGGCCGCACAAATTACACAAGGGCCCCACCTTCACCTTTTGTGAAAGCAGGTCCCAGTGTTTACAGCTTCAGCTTCAATGAGAGGATGAAGTGGAACCATCCTACTGCCACAAAACAAAGGTAAAATTGTAGAAACAGCAATGAGTTAAAGTTCTTCTCATCTCCTAGCTTGATGTCAGCAAATAACATGTTACGTTGATGTGCTAGCTCGCGCTGCGTCTCCACTCTGTCATGCTGACCTAGATGAGCACTGCACCCTTTGGTGTATTCATTAAACTGCGGCTTGGAAAAAGTAACCATGTCGCCCGTGGACATGCGATCACATGCATGTGCACAATAAACCTCATGCAGCAACGTCTGTGGGAACCACTCCTGACAATATTCCGCACTCCTAAAGGGTGAAGCTCAATTTAAAACACGTTAATGATTATCTAGTCTCTCAGTCAACGTTTAGTTACAACTCTGGACTAATGAAAGATTGAAAGCAGTAGAATGGAAGTGGCTATTGATTATATATTGAATTTGAAAAGTCAATTAGCTGGGCATACTGGGCAATATGGATGCACGTCTCTCTGTAAGTAATAACCATCGAGTCGTAGTACAAATAGTATTGCATATTTTGAAATGCTGCATGAAAATAAGAAATTAAGTTAATATTATTGAGATTCTATAGAAAACATACTAATTGATAAATCTGGATTGTTAATTAAAACCTCATTCCACTTTGTATCTGTCTAGTAATCCTTAGACCAACAGATGGAGCAATCTGTTTTAAATGAGGACTGTTGTGGGAGCACCCAGATGTGATTGTACATAGTTCAATGTAGCATTATGTAGCACTATAGTACCAACAGCAGATTTATGAGACTTTACATAAAAGATCCATCTACTATAAATAAAGCTATTATTGAGTGGCTATCAGATAAATGGCTTTTGAAAACTGATCTGCTTCTTTTTGCCGTATGAAGCTGTAAACTGAATATTTAAGGTCTTGCAGTTAAGACTTTTGTGCATTATTTTTTCACTATTTTGACATTTTATAGACCTCACACTGAAAAATAATGAAAGCCTGCTAATTGATAATAATTAGTTGATAATTCTGCCTCCCTAACCACAGAGACGGATAGAGCTGGACAAATTAAACCAAAAATGATTTGGCACAAATGTGTGCCTTTTACATCTAAACTGTCTTAATATTATCTGAAGAAAGCTCCTTGAATTACTCCTAAATAAGAGGTTCTATACAGATGAAGTTTCACCCACTGACTGAAAGGGTTCCGCGTGATTAGACACCATCAAACGAAAAAGCAAAACGGGTAGTTTGAGTGACGTGTCCCCTAAAAAGGTGGTAAAATCATAGCGTTTAATCCTCTCTCGCCACTTCTCCAACTTGTTTACGGGGTCATTTGAGCCAGCCGTGTCAGAGCACAGAACTGTTGTTGTCAGGAAGAAGAAGTAGCAGTGACATTACAGCAGCTCGTGTTAGTGGCCCTCCTCCAACGTGGCAGCATATGCCAAGTAACCTCAGGCTTCAGTTACACTATTATTCTGCCCGACATAGAAAGCAAGGTTTGGAGTTGGAGCTGGACGGGACAGATCTGTCAAATTTAGAGAAAACCAACAGCCTTTTCCCCCACAACCAGCAACTGCATTTGCTCATCATTCCTGTCTGTCACAGTGATATCCAACAGGACAGGGAACAAATGTGGTCAGACAAACAAATGACTAAATTAAGTGCAACGAAGGTCAAAAAACATTAAATTTGTTACCCTTCGTCTATTGTACTCTTTCCATTGTAAGGTCTTAGTAGACAAACTTTCTGAACTGTGACCAAACATGCTTTCTGTATTTATACGTATGCAAAAGAAATTCTGGGGGTACTCACTGTTTGTTTAAAGTAGTTTTAATGTGGCTTAAGTTGAGGTATGTTTACACTTTGTCTGATAACGGCTCATTATTTTTGTCGACTCATGTCCCCTTGTCCTCAGAACTCATCAGTTACCCAGATGGAAAAAAAACATACATATGTCAACAGAGCTCTAGACATGCTGTCTTATGGTAAATGTGTAGGAGGTGACCAGCAGCATGAGTAGGAGAGTGCCTTTCATTGACCTCTGACCCCTATCTGGAGCACGGGTACTTCAGAGTCCTCACAAACGAGAAACTTCCCCCACCTCAGGCCAACGACAGTCTGACAGGGGTGAGCAAAGAGCAAAATGCTTTATTTATCCACGGCAGGCACCATGGTGTTTGGTGGTGGGAGGGGAAAGTGGGAGGCTATGGAGAAGGAAGCCCCCTTTTGTTGGCCGCAACCTGGAGAAGGAAGAGTGCGCTGGCAGAGCAAAGAGTGAACTGAGGAGGCTGCCTGGCTCCCATGTCTTTGGAGCACCTGTTCGCTTCAACGCTAAATGTAAAGTAGCCTCCAGGCAGTTCTGAGCACGCTCAGAAGGGGGGGGGGGGGCAGGTCTGCTGCCTGACACGGTACTCCCAGCTATGCTGGCTGAGTCACTGAAATTAAGACCAATTTAGAAAGGTGTCTGGTGAACCGGGCCTCCACCTCCACCTCCTCCTCCTCCACCACACTGGCTCTGCCCTCCACTCACCCCCGCAGCTCTTCTCGCACCATCTCCTCAGCTCGCCACTCGAACCTGCCCCCACCTCAACACCCACACCACCACCACCACCACCACCCACCTCTAGGACTGTGGCCGCTGTTCTATTATAGCTCCACATTCATTTTCACCGGCCTACCTCTTCAAACTCACACACAAAGAGGTGCCTTTTTACTAGATTACTGCACGGAAATCAAAAGTTCAGCAGAACAAGGACATGCCCCCAGTCTGCACCAGCTTGCAAGGCACCGGCTTTCACAACAACAGCGGCCTGACAGGTTACATCTGGAGCCCGCTAAAGGAAAGGGAAGGAAAGGGCTTCACGACCTCCCGTCGGCCAGGGCAACAGATAGATCAGTTTGCACAGAGGGGTGCTGAGCCACCGCCATGGTACATATACTGCGACCTGTGAAAGGGCACGGGTGAGAAATCACAACTAGGTGAATGTAAACATCTGAAAGTCAGGGACAACAAAAGAGTACTTTTAAAATATGATTTTGTATAGAGTCTGGTCTGGCCATCAGATTAAACCTGCGGAAGGACTCACAGGAAGGTTATTTGTTATAATCTATGGATGCCTGTGAGGGTCTAATTGATGGTGGGCCACTTCAGAAAAGAAACCATTTTCATACCACAATTAGCTTCACATGGCAAGTGAATATTATTTACAAACTAATTTTTAAAAAGGGTTTTATGGTAGTTTTACTAACTAATACATTGTGAGAATTAACACATTCTCTTGAGCCGAACAGGTCGCTTTAAGTGTCTTCGCATGAACCCATTTACTGCAATGTGTATCAGCTCCAACCTGTACAGCCAGCGACGATTTCTCTTCTATCAGGCGCAGGATAATATTACAACTGCAGGATGAACGTTCAAAGCAGCCGGTGGAGGCGAACAAAGGAATTCATTGGGGAAAGAAAAACACCGTCGTGCCTGTGCTGGAGGCCACTGAGAGTAATTCTGGGTTATTAATCTACCGAAAAGGAAAAACAAAAAGAAACGACACGAAGCTCTTGCTTTTCCTCCAGACATTGTCGCGAGGCTCGCGCCGGCCACCTCTGTTGCTTCACGAGCCTGAGCGAAATAGATGCGCGCGATATTTTACCCTCTTTTCCTCGCGCACTGCCCCAAGGCCACGCAGATTCATAAGAAATAAAATAAAACACCCGCGCGGCTCGGCTCTTGCGTTTCCTCAGCCCCTCTTATCTTACCGTGTCGACACTTCCCAACACGGCGGTTGCCAGTGTTTGTACCGGAGGAGGCTGCTCTCCGCTGGCTCCCTCCGACGCCATCTTCGTACTGTAGCGGTCTGCTGGAGTGAGGGCGCATCCGGCACTTATTAACTATTGCGCTGCTGAGTGCGAATCACGCCACGGACGGCCATTGAAAGGAAAGAGAGACTAGACTTGACAAATTGGAGGTGAGGGGGGAGAAGACGACAGGTCTCCGCCGAGAAAAAGCCCACGACCGAGTGTGCGGGCTGCTGCTGCTGTTGCTGCTACTGCGGCTGGCTGGGAGGAGGGAGCGGGCTGTGCTGTAGGCGTGGACCGGGCGACGCGTAAAATCCAGATGCGAAGACTCGGTGCGCTCCCAACTGGAAAGGAGGTGCGTCCCTGCCTGCAGACTGATTGACAAGAGCATTTGCCGGCTTCTGTAGCTATAAAACCACCCATAAGTGGTTTCCAAACCGCGGTTCGGGGACCTCGGGCCCATGCATCAGCAAAATTGCAAAGGTGACTTAAGATGTTTGTAAGTAAATCAACTAATCATAAGGAGCGACTTGCACGAAAGCTTTTTAAAATGCTAGTTGGAAATGTTTTGTTTTATTTTAATTGGTTTTATTTTATTTATTTTTTAATCTTTTTAATTTTGCAAAAATAGTTACAAAACTACTGGGCCATAGCAGCACTTTATAAATCAATGAGCACAACACACTGACTTTTTTCCTCCACAAATAACTATCTCCATGAATTAATAAATAATCCACAGTAGTCTATGTCACAAGTAAAATATTAGACTGTTTGCATTTGATGCTTTATCAACACTCTGATGTGAAAACGTTTTTTTCCATAACAATTTTCTTCAAGTTAAAATACCAAGGATTTCAACAAAAAAATATTTCAAAATAAGAATACTCAGTGTGCACAATCATTTCTTTCAGGGTATTATTATAGGTAGATTGTACACAGGGGTTCACCTTCAGGAGAGGAAAAAACAAAGTAGCCTCGGTCTCCCTTGTGCCTCCAAAACAACTTTGACTCATCAGAGAATGGACATGGGCCTTCTGAGGGTGTCCTGTGGTGTCTGGAAACAGAATGTTGTTAGTGGGGGCCTTTGGGTTCATATAGGTTGAGGGGAGGGGCCTCTGTGGATCATCCCACAGATACTTGATCAGTTTGGGATCTAGTGAATTTGGAGGCCAGGTCAACACCTTGTGCTGTTCTTCATGTTTTTTTTTTTTTTTAGTTGTTCCTAAAGCGTTTGTGTGTGTGTGTCTGTGTCAGGCTGCATCCTGCTGGGGATGGCTGCTGCCATCAAGGAGTGTCATTGCTATGGGGTGGGGGTGCCTGGTCTGGTCTAGGTGGGTGCTACATGTCTGAGTAACATCCACATGAATGCCAGGTCCAAAAGTTTCCCAGCAGAACACTGAATTGTCACAAGATGGTCAGTGTTATTTACTTCCCCAGTCAGTGGTTTTAATGTTATGGGTGATCGGAGTAATTGTCAGTGGATACAGAATAAAGAACCATCAACAAAATGTCTCTTTTTAACATGCATCTCACATTGCAGACCATATTTTTTTGTAGGCCTCCAAACAGAAGCTGCAAAGGATTTCACACCAAAACCCCCAGTGTTAATCTTACATGAGTCGATTCGCTCATAGTTCAAATCTCTCAGTTTTGGGTCTGTGTATCCCAGAGAGGCAGGGACAGTATAGGGGCCCTTCCAGCTCCCAGATGTGTCATTTAGGATTAACTGTCGCTGATCCCGCCTGGTCATCCAGAATGAGGTTATTAATCTCTATTTAGGTCAAATGTTGCACGATTGACGTTTGCTGGTTGCATTGAGGATTTGGCCGTATCGGACATGTCATTTTTTTCTGCATGTGAGCGGTAACACATGACACACAACTGTTTTATCATTTTAAAGTACCACGGCTATCACTGATGTGTTTAAAAAAAAAAAAAATCTGCTGGGAGTGTGAAGCACTCACTAATGGCTGAAATCTTGACAGCAAGTCACCTGCCAACATTGATAGTGAGATTGTTTCACCACACAGTGCATTCATTTGATCACACACACACACGCTTCAAATCATGCTGTGACAAGAAGGCTTTCAGTCAGTATTCTGTAATCCACGGGGGAATTTCCCTCCATTTTTTCCCCTATGTCTTGTCATATGTCAAATCCCAAATTCGTCTAAGGCAGATCAGCAGAGATGGAGCTGTCATGTGGAGATTATTCCTCAACCCCTGAAAGTAAGCTCATCATTAGTCAGCGATCGTGGGGGAAACTCTGGGGATGTGGTTTGGAAACAGTTCCTCTGTTCCTCACTTGAAATTAGTTGCTGCTCTTAAAAGAAAAAGAGATTCTTCCTTTTCGTTCTGTGAGTTCCAGATGGCTTTTATTTTCAGATATTCTCAAAGAAAAATATACCCCGCAAAAATGGTAGCGATTAGCGAAAAAGTGCTCCTTCTGTTAATGGGTACTCGTGTTGTGGCTGCACTGCACTCCGGTCTTTTCTCAGGTTCCGAAAAAAATAAATCATGCTTTGGAAAGAAATGCTGTTCACTCTTTGGCACTGCATGTACAGATTTCCAAACAAACTCCACGGTAGCTGAACTGAAAATATTTCTACCCGATTTCATTATCTCCCAGATGTGCATGGGCTTGTTTGGGTTGGATTAGTGTTGTGTTTATCCCCGATGTTTGCCCAACATAGTACAACTATAGGTTTCTCGGTAAGTCAGTTGTACACAGAGCATAAAACATAAATGAGCAGTTGGACCAGAAACACGAGTAAGCATGCCAGTTGTCTTTTGTCTGATGTCACGCTACACACTGCGTACGCGACTGGAGACTTAGTAAGGAATCCTCCGTGACATTTCAGACTCATTCAAAGTCTAAAGTTCGCTCTGAGACTAGTTAAATTCACAAAGACTGACCTATTTTAAGTATAAAACGTTGGACACTTGATCTGCAGAATAACTTAGAACAAGAACCTATGTTTGCATGGTAACACAGACAACAAGAGGGAACACATGTTCATATTTTATTCATACATTTTAATGTTAATATTTTAGAGCAGTCAGTGAGGAGGGAGATTGTTTTTTTTAACTGTAATAACCTGTTTAATATTAACTGTGCCAATTTTCAGAGATTTCACAATAAAATGCTGTTAAATTTATCTTTTGCTAATTAGACATACTCAAGTTATGTTAAACAACTTGAATGCAGATGTACACTGATCAGGCATAACATTATGACCACCTTCCTAATATTGTGTAGGTCTCCCTTGTGCCTCCAAAACAGTTGTGACTCATCAGATAATGGACATGGGTCTTCTGAGGGTGTCCTGTGGTGTCTGGAAACAGAATGTTGTTAGTGGGGGCCTTTGGGTCCTATGGGTTGAGGGGGAGGGGCCTCTGTGGATCATCCCACAGATACTTGATCAGTTTGGGATCTAGTGAATTTAGAGGCCAGGTCAACACCTTGTGCTGTTCTTCATGTTTATTTTTGAGTTGTTCTTAAAGCGTTTGTGTGTGTGTGTGTGTGTCTGTGTCAGGCTGCATCCTTCTGAGGATGGCTGCTGCCATCAAGGAGGGTCATTGCTATGGGGTGGGGGTGTCTGGTCTGGTCTAGGTGGGTGGTACATGTCTAAGTAACATCCACATGAATGCCAGGTCCACAAGTTTCCCAGCAGAACATTGAAATGTCACAAGATGGTCAATGTTATATACTTCTCCTGTCAGTGGTTTTATTGTTGTGGCTGATCAGTGTAAGTCTGACACTTATTTTAGCCAGACTTAAGGTCTTTTTTTGTGAAGCTGGACATGGGCCATGAGGTTAAAGATTCTGTGCCAGAGTCTTAGCTATATTTACACTTTCTGGTCCCTCTTCCTCTAAAAGAGCAAACAGTATTTAGAAACTGTGTTTTGAGTTGTGCATACAGAACTAAATCCACACATTTGATGTGAGCTCAGCTGAACTAATCCTCACCTGAGGCACTCTCCAGAAGAGGCTGAGAAGACTCTTGATTGTCACTTAGATTTTCTATTCCTGTGCAATCTCTGTTGTAATAGTCTGTGGGCTGGAACCAGCTGTGACAGTCAGCGCATGTTGCTTATAAGCAAATATACAGACCTTCATTCATTCCATCCATAAGAGGCAATTAGGGTTTCTGATCTCCCCGACTTGCAAACACACTGTATGGAGAAAAGACTGAACAAGATTAGGAAGTGTAGCTCATCACATTCCATCTCTTTTAATAATACATCCTGATGAATCCTTGAGCAAGACACTGAACCTCCAGTTGCTCCCAGTGCGTGGCACTGGTGTGTGAATGTGTCTGTTTTTAACAGATTGAACTCTGCAGGAGGTATTGATGGATTCAATGACAAGAGACCCAGTGTGAGGAGGCCAGAAATCACTGAGAATCTGACTGACATAATCTTAGCATCTATACTAACACTAGCTCTTTATTATCTTTTAATGCCTGTTTAGATGTGTCAATGATCTTTCGATCTGTTTTTTTTATCCACTCCGTGAACCCAGGACCTTGCACATACTGAACTTTTTATCAGCAGCTTAAGAAGTACAAACTACTTGTCCTCACTAAATCTAACTGAACACTGAACTCGTTGCCATATGAGGCTGATTATGTTTGCTGTAATTGGCCTGCCTGGGAAAGCCTGCGCCATTACAGGGGAAACCTTTGATACAAGTTTATGGACAACGCTGCCTCCAGCTCAGCCTCTATAATGATGTTAGGCCCCGAAGAACATCCGTAGCATGTAAAAGCATGTGAATGCTAAAACACAGGGTCGCCTCATGCATGCAGCGGACATGCCAATAAGCTTGGCGCCACTTATCTGGGAGAAGGGAATTTTTATTTTTATTTTTTTTACCAAGGAGCATTTAGAACATTTTATCTTTTTTAAGCACAAGGGCAGAAGTGACTCAAAAACGTACGCACAGACAAACATTTTTGTAAATGTCTGAAATAGACAGTGATGAAAGGACTTTTACATGAGAACAATTACAGAGAGTAAAAGTTCTGCATTCAAAATTTCATCTATGCTTTAATAGCATAATATTAAAACTGCCTTACAATCTGGGAATGTAGAGTTTAAACAATTGTAAGGAAGGTATTATGAAATCGCGCCGACAGGTGAGCAGAAATGTAGGACGCTTTGTTGTTTGAATCTTGACCCATGCTAGCACTAAAACTGCTGGCCTCTGTTCGTTCTCCGTGGACTCCAGCTTCATAAGAGTGAGATGCCACATTGCTGGATTTCCCTCTGCTACACTCTGACACTGAGGACAGATTGCTCTGGCTGTGGTTAATGCACAGCCCTTCCTGCCTGTGTTGGACGTGCCAACAGCCTAGTGGTTTATGAGTCCATATGACCCATAAACCATGTCCGCAGGGTTCATTACAGAACGTGAGGACAAGAAAGAAACCCCGAGCTGTAATGATGACCATCATAGGAGGGAGAAAGCGGCGCAACCGGAGACGAAGGGACAGACACTGATGGATGAGGCCGGAGTCGGGGAGCAGCGGCCAGAAGCCCCCACAGCCTCAGTCGTGTGGGAATACTTGGCTCATATTAACTTGCTCATTGTTGGGACACACAGCAGGCACAATGACTTCCTTTTTGTTGATGAGGCCATAGAGAGCCGAGAGGGCAGCCATCACTGAGCCCTGTGTGCTGTGGCTCTGAAGCACAGCTCGGCCAGCAGGCAGACAGGAAAGAAAACAGAACGAGTGAGGCAACGAGCCCCGGATCCCATATCCTGGCCTCTGCTTCAAATAGGAGCACATAAAAGGTCTAGATAGTGACTCTACTGACAGGGAGCAGGGAAATGGGTGGAAGGAAGAAGGGGGGAGAGCCGGAATCTGGGCCACATCTCCGTCTGATTGTCCCTGAGGGGCTGCCAGTAGCTGAACCAGACCTCTGTTCAGTCACCATCCCCGCTGATCTGAAGTCAGCGCTTCTTTCACCCGTGTGAGCTCTAATCTCTCTCCTTCTCCACCTCGATGTCCTCTCTTCACTTTCTCACTCACACTGTCTCCCTCTGTATATTAGCTCACGACTGAGGGGTGGATGCAGCAGGTGCTTGTACTAAATAGTGAGAGGCTGCAGTACCCTGCTTTCAAGGATTCACTCCACAAAACCGGGCAGACAGGAAAAGTGTTAAAGCTGTCATTAGATTAGGTTTATATAACAGTGTTAAAGAGCCCCCTTGTAGAAATAAAATCCTTTAAGTGCTCTTCCATTCAAAATGTGCGGCGCTTAAATTTGGATGTCAGGCTTTTGGTGGAAACTGAGTAAGCGGCAGGGAAATATTAGTAAAATGTAAATGATCTCTGATAATATTCATACCCAGGAGCACTTGATTTGTCATAAAGAATAACAACACAAACTCCGGCTTCCTCTCACTGTCCAAAGACATGCTGGTTAGGTTCATTGGTGATTCTAAGTTGGCCGTAGGTGTGAGTGTGAATGGTTGTCTGTCTCTCTGTGTTAGCCCTGAGATAGACTGGAGACCTGTCCAGGGTGTACCCCGCCTCTCGCCCGATGACAGCTGGGATAGGCTCCAGCACCCACCGTGACCCTTCACAGGACAAGCGGTTACAGAACATGAGTGAATGAATGAATGAATAACAACACATACAAAACATTTCAAAGAATGGATAATGGATCATTTTTGTATGCCTACGATAAATACCCTACAATGTAAAAATAATGCCATTATTGTAAGATGGTTACACTTTAATTTTACATGTTAGTCATGTTTCGCACAGGGGTGCTCTCTAAATGTTGCACATTTATCTGCAGAACGGGGCATGTTTCTTTGTGTTCACCTGAAATCTGGGCTGCGTTCGACTTCAGTCACAGCTGATCACTGTCTGCTGATCTGCAGAGCAGCATACTACTCATCTGTGGTCCTCATCAACCTGACCGGTGTTCATGGCTTACAGTTATCCACTCCTACCTTGTATGCATAATTCTCTAAGCTGCCTAGGATGCCTCTTATATTCATACATTATACCAGCTAACTCGCCCTTAATAAAACTATTAATGTCACTGACAGTTTTACGCCACTGTGCTCTTATAACGTTTTGAGCACTCTGCAGACCCACTAACCATTTCTACAATAAATATTTTGAGTTTATGATCCATCTTTCAACATAATACAGCCAGTGCTGATAGCAACACAGCAAATCTTGCGAGAATCCAGCTGCCTCACAAGGAAAGGATTTCAAGAACTGGTAACACACAAACACTATAATGCACAGTGTGCTGAGGAATCTATCTCTTTGTGTCCTGCTATGCTGTGAACACATATCAGAAGAATGATCAGAATGCACACTGATGTAACTAGTTCTTCAAACACTCACCTTGACTTTTTGTCAAACTATGGCAAATACGCATCAAAGCGAAGTAACTTGTGCAGAAAATAAGCTGTTTCTGAGCTCTGGTGCATGACAGCGTTGCCCCCTCACCCTTCTGTGATTCTCTGTCCTGTCCTGTCAAACCAGCAAGAGGATGGGGTCACGACCCAGACTCTTGGCATCCAGCTCAGGCAGAGTGGCACTCTTGTCCAAAACCTGTCCTGACTTCAGATTCCAAGATGAGTCATACAGAAACTTAATGAATGCAGCGTTGCATGGAGCTTTCTGCCCTCCAGCAGCTTTTCCTTCCTTCAACATTACAGTCTGCAAGTCCTGCCAATGTGTCGCCCAGATTAAACACGAAAGGTTTAGATGAGGTGCCAAAAACAGTTTTGTTGTCTATGTTTCTCGCCCATACAGAGACTATTTTACTGTTAACGATTATATCCACAAGAAAAGTCATTGTAGGAATACTGATTCTACTTTCAGAACCCTTAAGACTGTGTCCCAGTTTCTTCCGTGTTCTACATAATCCTTACCAAAAGTTTAGTTCATGGCTGACGCATAGCAAACAGGTTATAAAATAGGAAAACACGTGACATAATGAACACAAAGATATAACAACTATAACCACTAATCTCTCTTGCCTAGCCAGTGCTGGATGTTCTTATGTAAATGTGTGACTCATACAACACAGCATTATCTTTACTCAAGTATCACGGTACTAACAAATCGGACACGTGTACTCACTTGGGTTTAATTGCAAAACAAGCTGCACCTCTTCTCACAGTAAAACTCCAGGAATGACACTTCATTCAGGGCAGCGTCAGCTCTGACAGACTGCTGCCGATTTCAGAGCAGGCCCGTCAGCCACAGCTCCATCGCTCGCTGGAGAATGTCGGAGATCCAGTTCAGGATGTGATTGACAGTCTAACATGTTCTCTGTGCAGTTTTTAAATAATGGTATACAGAAATACGGCAGCTCATTCTATCAGCCAGTATCATAGTTGATGTTGGAAAAGTACGGGAATAATGCAAAAAAAATAACAATGTGGGTAATTTGAAGCCTACAAATAAGTTTGCATACTTAATTAAGCAGGGAGGAGTTTTGCTGAGAGAGAATCCATTATTCATTCCCTCCTGAAGTTAGCAGTACTAGCACTTTACGTGTTCATGAAGTAATTCTCAATATCTTTATCTTATGACCTCTAAAAGGTCGACATTGCATGTGTCAGTGAGCGAGTTATGAGCAGTTCCTGGATCCCTGGAGCTCTTGGTTTGGTTCATTTGGTTCACAGTCAATGCTTGATTAGGTTTTCCTGTTTTTATTTATTATTCTCATTATTACCTTGTGGTTTTTCGGAGGAGGCTCAAAAGAACGACTATATCTAATGTGGGAGTAGCTACAGATAATGTTTAGCAGTGTCCAGATGGACGAGGTTGGTGGTGGCCTTTCTTTAAACACAGTTACACACAAATAGCATGTAAAACCTGCACATGCATATATGTGCATTACTATGAATGCAGCATTGCAGTAAATGCAGAAATGCTGCTTCTTTTTTTTTTTACTCTTCTAAGTTTCTGAGACTTTTAGTTTCTTTGCAGATGAAAATAAAGTGCATGTTTAACTGTTCACTATGGCTGAAGAGTGAATATTTTCATTCTCTATTATTTTCTTCACACATGTACATCATTTGGAAACGAGTGATATATGTTTTAAAATGAATATTATTTCTTGTGCTTTGATTTAATTTAACAGATCATAATTTAACACAATCACTGGTATTTAATCGTCAGCGTCAAACTGGCATTCACAAGATAGTAGTGTAACAGCGCTGGGTCCAGTATGGCTCTACTGTGAGGATGTGTCGCCTCCTAGAGGACAATAAGGGAAGAAGGACTTGTAGAGCCATCAGCTGCCATCATATAGGTACACCCTGAGCTCTGAATATTTGTTCATCTGTCAAATGACAGACATTTTGCAATGGTGCTTGTTTTTAATCTTACTTCATCACACTCTAAAGTATTTGAAGTAGTTGGCAATGAGATCAGTGTTTCTGTGCAGCTTTCTGAACAGTAATGGGAGCTAGATACAGATTTCTATGTAATTGATAAGAGATATAACTAACCCTGTTGCAGCTGACAGGACTGCTTCACCCTGATACCATATGCAAATGTTTACCAAAGCGGTCTGCACAAGTTGAGAAGTGAGAAGGAAGCCAATATTTTTTCTGCGCAACAACACATTTGGAACATGTGAAGTAGTTCAACATTTGATGACTGTGCAGCCAGTCATTAAAAGATGGCCTTAAAGGCGTTCATACAGGAAGCTTGTTTATCTGTTAGTTATAAGATTATATAAAATACATTTCCACTGTTAGTATCAGAGGCAGTATTATTTCTTGTACAGGACCTATAATATCCTATAATGTCCACTGGTCCACATTTGCAGGAGGTTAGGTCCGCTGATTACCACTCACTGAGTAGGAAACGTGTTTAGACAGCCACCTCTTAAACAGATGTACAAACTCAGACACAGTGTATGCTTAAATGCACGTCGTTTATTGGAGGAAATTTGGAGGAAAACATTTGACTTGTAGCGCTGAACCAAATGAAGCCAGCGATGATGATCCTCTATTATGAAGAAGGTCTATGCATCATCTTGGTCACCTGTTACTTAGGGGGACACAAAGGTTTAATAAAATTTAAATGAATGAGAAAATCTTTACATTGACAACAGATCACTGATTTTCAATCTGTACGAGAGTGACAGGCAAGGTATATATATATATAAATTGCTTTTAACTGTAGTCGTTCAAAAGACATCTTTGGACACTAACCTAAGACTGTTCAGCATTTGTACAGCCTGTTGAGCCTGAGGATGTCCTTCTGGCTCATCTCAGAGGCCGCGCCGAACTGAACACTAGAGTCAGGGATAGCCACCAAGGTGGGCAGATTGTTCTTGGAGAAGGCGTACCTAAAACCACAGAGAGCGTGTTAAGGGTAGGGTTAGGTGGAATGATCAATAGTACGTTTGTACACTATGCCAGGCTGCAGACAGCAGATACAGTGGGTGCATAGCAAAGCACGAAGACATGTAAGACAGGAAACAGTTACAGTTCACCTGGCAGCACATCTAAGGCCCAGCCTAAGCACTGCCAAGGAGCTAAACCTAAAAGCGGTGATATAAAGAAAATGTTTGCACCATGTTGGTGAATCAAATGCCTGAAAGAAGCTATTACTGTTCATTTTTAACAAAAAGGAGGAGCCAAGTGTGGAACACAGAGGAAACAAGCGAGTGTGTGTAACAAGAGGACACACTGGAGTAACAGAAGGTGCTGCTACGCTTCAAGCAAGTTAAGTCAAAAAATAAGTTAAGTTGATACCCATGGCTCAGAAAACAACACAGAGACATTAGCAGGCAGGCAGGTGAGCTGGTGGATCAACATGAGGGACAGAAAGAATCAAGGCAGGTGGCAGAGTAGCCTGGGAAACAGACAAGCTGAAACAGGACAGAGGGTGAGATAGGACTACGGTATACATACTGTATATACACACATGGGAATAAGGAGGGGCACACACACTAAATACACAAGGAGAGGGTGACAAGACTATCACAAGAGTAAGGGGAAAACAAAAGGGAAGGATATACAGCTAACTGAAATGTAGAGTGGCAGCCGATTACAAAATAAAACACAAACAGTTAGGCAACCTAAAAACAAAAAAAAAATTGATTTTATTTATATGTAACAGTGACCTCTGGAGCACATTCTAGCCTCGGTCTATCAGTATAGTAGAAGATACTGTATATTTATGCATGGACATGTAAAAAAAAAAAAAAACCTGTTCTGAAGGTGGTCATATCCACCACCTTACAAAATCACCACAAAGAAGGAAACAGAATACACTCTGACTTCACAAAGAACTCCTTACTTATTCCTGTTGTATAATATGTTGACTCTTCAGATTCATTTTGTGATTCTTTGGAAAGAGTTGAATAAAGCAACTAAGCTTGAATAAAACAAAACGTATAAGTAAAGCAAAGTAGCAAAATACAGAAATGAAACATTCCAGCCCCTGGAGTACAGGTCAGTGATTAGAGTGTGGCTTTTAGAGCCTTGTACTAAATATGATGCGTTATTAACACACAAGATTTGTCGATGCTGGTAAGTGGATTGCGTTACCTTTCAGTGGGAAAATAGACATATTCACATTATTTTCTTCACTCCACATAATGGCCAGAAATTCAATGAGGAGTTTCAAGGTGGAGATATTCGGCCAACTGTTTTAAAAGGTTCGCCCAGGATGTCCCAGTCCTGGATCCTTGTAGATGTAGATGGGAGGGTAACGGACATCACCGTCCTGTCCCTCAGCAGTCACATTCACTCAGTTGCACTCTTAAAACCTGCGGTGGTCATGTCTTCATTCTTCCACAAAGTTGCATTTTTAACCCTTTATAGGGTGGCACTCTTTGAAATATTGACAAATTCAAAATTTCAACCCTAGAGTGTTATTGTAGGACTTTTGTGACATTTTTCAAAATATTTCAATGAAGTTACCATATATAGTCCATTACCCTTAAGTGGTAAACAAATGTAAACATGTATTTAGATTATTAAAACATGAGACTATAAGACAAACTGATTCAGGCATTTGTCAGCATACACATTATCACATTAGACAACATTAGGCCACTTCTTCGTGGTACTCAATAAAGCAGTTACGCTCAGCGTTCCTGCAGAGGTGGACCTTGCAGACCAAATTTAACCCTGATTTGACCTGAGAATGTTGCCAGCCTATCAATCTTCACTGATAGGCTGGCTGAAAACCCCTCACTATGTGGCACAGGGACAAAAAGCTACCAAATACGGTTCCTCATCCCATAAATGGTTAAACAGAGCTGCTGCTGTTTTACCTACTTGCTGTAATGCATGACAGAGCCATAGTCGTAGGTGGTGTCCTGATTCAGCGTCTTGATTACGTCAAAGTTGTGCTCCTTTCCTGGAAATTTGAGAAGAAAACAGACATATCATGAGATCCGTCTGCATTCATTACAAAATCAGTGTTGGAGATTCAGGGGCTGCACCTGTTTTGGCCAGTCACAGAAGAGTGTGCTTCTAGTCTAGCCTTGTGTAAGTATTAAATCAAATGGACGGCTAAAAGCAAACATTTTGGTTTCCCAAAATCAGGAACTTCCTTTCATAGTACACAGTTGTATCACTGAGATTCTTCACCCAGTGTACTGTATTACTATCAGATAATGACAGACATAAACAGACGAACCAGAAATGACATTCTCCAGCACAACGCGGATGTACAGGTCACGGTCAGAGCGTTTCTGCTCGTGGTGGAAGCCCAGAGCGTGGAGCAGCTCATGCTGAACAGTGTGATGATAAACGCAGCCAGAACTCTGCAGGGACAGATCCTGCCCATAGCCAAGACGTCCGATGTAGGAGTAGCACCTGTGACAGTTCAAGAAAAAATCTGTTTATTAACCACTAGAGAAATACCGCGAGAACAAGAGAGGAAAGATTTTTTTGTGCCCTAAAAGCGTGATCATGATAATGACAATATACCATCAAAGTGGTGATGATGTCTAGGCACATGGGTTGTTTAGGTTTAGGCATTAGTTAAGGTTAGAACTACACTGTTTCCCCAGCCTTCACCAAAGTGGTTTTGCTATCTAAACCTAACCACAGACCTGGATCTCTGGTGTTATTTAATGCTTTGTATGTCCACAATCCACCCCAACCTCCTCCAACTGCAGTGCTTTTCGCATATGTGTTGTTTCATTCATTAAAATTTACCCAGAACCATGATAGTTCCCTAAATTCAACCAAACGCAGTGATGACAGCTGAAAGGTCTCTGGTCCTGTGCTTTTGTACACCCACCATCTACCCTGACCACCTCCTGCAATTCAGCTGTGGTGGATACTGAAAATGTATCATGTATGAGTGAAGAGGTTCACTCATAAATCAAAAGAAATTCTTGTCTGTCCGCATGATATAATTTTGTACTTCTAGGAGACAGGGTCGCTAAAGAAAAACAAGCAAGCAAGAACAAATCAGGATGGCATGCAAAGTGTTTTTTTGTTTTTTTTTCATGTATAGGGCCTACCCATTAAGGGACTGAATCCTCAGGTAGTCTCTCTCGGTGGTGCGTCTCACAAAACGGATGCAAGAGACAGAATGGAAGGCTTCCATAGCACGCTCGATGACTGACACCTCACGAGAGCCTTGAAAAAAAAAAGAAAAGAATATATTAATAACTTCAGAGCACCACTAAACCAAAATTATATTATATATATATATGATATTAAAGTCAAATGATCTACTGTCACTGTGGCATCTTAAACCTGCACCTGGACGTGTTAAGTGTAGAAAGCCATATGTCGAGGGCCAAATATGAGAATTTACTACTTACTGTACACAGCGGAAAGGGTGTAGGGTACGTAGACATATCCGTTGCTGTATTTGGGCCACATGCAGCCAAGAGACGTGCAGGGGTCAGCATTTCTCTCCATATCAGAGGTATATGCAACATCATCCTCTATGTAGGGCTCGCCAGGAGAACGGACTGCAGCAAATGGTGTGACACATTTAAAGGAGGCTTTCTCCAGCAGATGCAATTCATGCACCTCCACCACCATTGTGTTTCTGGCGTAACTTCAACTTGGTGTCCTGTGGTGTCTGGTAACACAATGTTGTTAGTGGGGGCCTTTGGGTTGAAGTGAGGGGCCTCTGTGGATCATCCCACAGATACTTGATCAGTTTGGGATCTAGTGAATTTGGAGGCCAGGTCAACACCTTGTGCTGTTTTTCATGTTTTTTTGAGTTGTTCCTAAAGCGTTTTTGTGTGTGTGTCTGTGTCAGGCTGCATCCTGCTGGGGATGGCTGCTGCCATCAAGGAGTGTCTTTGCTATGGGGTGGGGGTGCCTGGTCTGGTCTAGGTGTGTGCTACATGTCTAAGTAACATCCACATGAATGACAGGTCCAAAGTTTCCCAGCAGAACTGTCACAAGATGACAAGATGTCAGTGTTATTTGCCTCTCCTGTCAGTGGTTTTAATGTTGTGGCTGATCGGTGTATGAGCCAATGGGGCACCTGCAAATTGGTTTTGGCCATGTTCTAATTCATATGCCCTGAAAATAAGCTTTTAAAATACAAAATGCTTCTTTGTATTTTGTGATCAAATAATTTATGAGGGTACTCAGCATCACTGGAGACACTGAGGTTATGTTCTTTGTATTTTTTCTGGGAATTTGCTCAGCTTCACGGTGACACTTACCAACATCCCTGTTGGCTTTCTCAATCAGCTCTGAAGCCGTCAAAGCCTTAGCGACCTGTACAACAAGGGATGAAGGTTTATTGAGTGCTCACAGAACCAAATAACTCCTGCTTCTGCTCACACTGATATCAAGAGATCTGTGCATTATGTGCTTTCAGTGAGAGTAATGAGACACAAAATCCATGTTTCTCTTCCAGTCAGGATCCAGTCTGAATTTCACTGGAAGCTCATATGAGACAACATTTGACTGAGCCAATCTCAAATCACGCATCTTCCAAAAAAGCCTTTTTGATGAACAGCAACACAATATATTACACAATAGTGTTAGGATATTTGCACAAAGGACCTTTAATGTCCACGTGGACAGGAAATAACTTTTCTGGTGTTTATTGTTTAATACCAAATGGTACATTTAATTAGCACTTAGTGTATCGATGTGTTACACACTTTAAGAAAAAAACAACGTTGAACTTACAGAATCCAGTGTTTTCCAGAAATAACACGTGAAGACAAAAGGGAGACAGAAAAACAAATTTAGTTTAATTGAGTTTTCCTATAACAGTCTAGATGTGACACACAGTAACTGGAGCATCACTCACCTCCTCCTCAGCACAAACTGAGACAACCACCAGTACCACTAGGCCCAGAACACACCTCATCATGTCAACAAATAGCCTGCACCCAAGAGATATATGTTAATTATTTTCTTTAATCACATTCAGTAGTCAAATCCAGCATTAAAAATAAAAACAGTACGGATGAGAAACTATTGAAAACACTTACTGTGAACACCGAAGAAAAAACTATCCAATGAGTTAGTGGGCGCTTCATCGCATTATAAAACACTGACCACACCGGAAAATGGTCCTTTTAAGGATATTTGGGACAGTAAGGGGAGGACTGGAATGGAAAAATAATTTAGACCCCTGATAAGAACATTTCACCTTGATGCCACATGGCATATTCTAAAAATAAGGTCTAAACTTGTGTAATTTAGGCCGGATACGGAGCTACAGATATCAGCATATCGAAGAAAACAAGTCTACGTGTTGTGAAAGTGTCTGACAGCGTGTCCAGTTCCAGTTGGGCAAGACTAGATATAAACACCCTCTTCTGCTGCCCCTAAACCCCCAACATTGATTTTGTAATCACCAAAAAAAAACAAAAAAAAAAAAACACAGCATGCACAGAGGATAAGATGTATTGCTATTACAGTCTTTATATATGAGAGACAGGGAGAGGGAGAAAAACTTATGAACTGTATTGTCACTAGTTTACTCATATGACAAGTGTTACATTTTTCAATATACAGAAATACGTCAGAGATTGACATATAAATTTGGACAAATCTTGAGGCGGTTCTCTTCTTTGCTCCATCGTTGCCCAAGGCACTAAAGGCTCTGGACAGAGATGAGGCAGCAAAACACCTGCATCCGACTTCTATTGAGAGACACCTAGATCTCTATCTGGCTTCTTGGCAACAGCTAACCAGTCCCTCATACTTGGGCTTCCTCTCAAAGGCCTCTTCCAAACTGTCTTCCCAAGGAACTGTTAGCTTCAACATAGCCACCTGCTTGGTGGATTGGACAGGCAAAAAAAAAATTGGGTCTTAGGGTGGTGTTCTCAATGTGGTCGGGGAATTTCATTTGTCAGATGTCTTCGCCTGTTCTCTGGCTTTGACAAAGGTCGATGGCTCTCTTGGAGGGGTGCATGCGCCTCGCCCACCCAACTCCTGCACAGATAGCTTCAGCTACGCTCTTAAGGACCTGATCATGCCGCCATCTGCATCATCCCTCTCACAGTGCCTTTGGGCAGCTGTTCAGAATGTGGGTTCCATGCTTGGAGCCCAGTGGACACGCTGACTCCACATAAATTAGATGGGCTGGGAAACACGTCGGAAACTGCCTGGATAAGGACTATGATCCATTTTGGTTCAGCTTTGCACATATAAGTTTAAAGGAACCAATTTAATTGACAAAATTTGGTCTGCAAACTAGAATAATAGAAATACACTGTTTAGGACAGTGCATCCAATGTGTGATGAAACCTGCACAGTTCACTACAACGTATTTACACAACCAGGGTTATCAGGAGAGCCCACAACATCAAGGACAAGGACAACCTTGCCTAACTTTCACACCACTCCCACTTGCTGTATCTGTAGCACAAGACACAGAGCACGTTCTAAATCTCAGGGTTTATGTTTTTTTAAAAAATGTTTTCTGTTTATTGTTTTTAGTAAAGATTTGCGAAGTGAAATCTTCACTGTACAGTCTAAACCGCTGTGTTTTTACTGTGCTTATGACAATGGATGTCTTACATCATGAAATGCTAATGCTGAAAACACTAAGCTGAAGCCATAGATAATGCCATGACCGTATACTTTGAGACGCTTGCACAGGTTTTGTTATTTTAGCAGCTTACCAAAACATGTTCAAGTTGAGCTCATATTTAATAGGACAAGTCAACATTTGTCATCACTAAAACTTTCATTGAAGAGAATCCTTTGCAGGCCGTGGCGGAAGAGAACAGGTGTCTTTCTCTGTGAATATCTGCATTTAGCCCAGCTGTCTTCAGTTGTTTGTTCATGGCTCTTAACCCTCAAAAACCACTGGGTTACATTCTAGCCTGTTCAGTGCCCTCAGTAGTGCCTTTTTGCACAGTTAAACAGCCTGGAAAACATTCATGGTGGTGCCGTATCATACGTTAAAAAATAAATGGCGTTGGGTTGTAACAGTACTATCATTATAAATAGTCAGCAAGCAACATAGCAACATGGTTCATGCACGATATCATCGTCATCAAACTCATCAACAACAGCAGCACATGTTTATCTCTTCCCTTCCGCTTCTTCTTGTCTATTTCTAAACTGGTCGCCCAATGGCTTTGACCTCTTCTTGTATCCAGTGTTAACGTGTCAGTGGAGAATAACTACATGAGTCCAGAGTCAGGACTGAACCAGTTCACCTTGATGGTGTACGCACTGCTTTTGTATTAACTTAATTTTTTAACACAAACCAGAAAGTTGTGTCTGTGAAATGACGGCTCTTTGTTAACAGTAGAATTTAATGAATTCATGTGTGGTTTATTTAATTGTGTTTTGAGGCGTCATTTTAAATGCATAGTAGTCTGCTGTAGAGGTCTCGCTATTTGGAATCAGCTGCCCACCTGAAATCAACCGGTGGAGGGCAATAAAAAACGAGCACACAAATGTCTCCAATGTTCCACAACTGCTCTTGGATTTTTTTTTAGATGTATAAAAAAGTCTTCTCATTTTTGGTACATCTTCACTGAGAAGAGGCTTTTCTTTTACCAAGAAAAAGAATACATGGAATACAGAAATATACAGAAATGTACCCTAATATTCAGAGCTTAATTGAACCCGAATCACTTAGTTTATGGCTAATAAGGAGTGGAAGAACTCCAGAACAAGGTGACAGATAAATAAAGCAGCAGGGCTACTTTATCAAGCTTAACATATGAATGTCAGTCTAATGTTCACTTTCCTTTTAACATCTTAAAGTTTTGTTTTCTAGCAACTACTGAGATCAGTATCGACCGTGTTAGTGTTTTTCAACCTTTATCTGTTCAGTGATTAGCAGGAAACCTCGGTTGCTGCTTCCTTTATAAGTTTGAGTTTCTACATAAAAAATCTGCACACTTTTACTGATGCATACAAAAACTTGATCAATTGAAATTCAATGGGAAATTCTTAATCCATAAACGTGTGGTACAGAAGTGTTTAGAAGTACACAAAGAACAAATAAGGCTTTAGTGAAGAGGAATGAGAAAGTTTATTGTTGATGGCAATGTCTTAAGATTTACTTAAAAGTGGGAAAACGTCCTTTAAAACAAGCACTGTGATGTCTGAAGCAGCACCATGTTGCCAGGCCTGTTACCATCACCTATTGGAAAAAAAAAAAAGAGTTACACATAAGAACCACATATTTTCACCTTGACCGCTCATATCACAGATTATGTTCTAATATATTTTTTCAGAATAGGTGTAGTATAAAGAGCGTCCTCCAGTTTACAAGTAGGTTGTTACAACTATGTCATGTATCTGCTGAGAGGAAGTAACGCAGTTGTATAGCTAGGCAGGGAGGAGGTTGGGGTGGCTGGAAGGGTCTGCAAAACATTTTAACACATAACACACAAAACATTCAACATCATAATTTTTTCTTTCAACCATGACCTTAACCATTCTTTTTTTATATAATAAAGGGCCTCCAACCTTAACAAAGCACTCAAAAACAGATCTCTCCTCAAACCTAACCAAGTTATCTTTGTGCCTCGCCAAGCGTTCGTCACATCAAGCTGTTAATACTGGAGAGCTAGTTGATAATATTTACATGACATACAAAACTTGTGTGTGTTGCATGCCTCTTACTGTTTAACATTTGTACAGCCTGTTCAGTCTGGTGATGTCGTTCTTGCTCATCTGAGTGGCTCTGCCGAATTCAACGTTGGCGTTGGGAATGGGCACCATGGTGGGCTTATTGTTCCCAGAGAAGGCATACCTGGAATTAATGCACTCATTTGATTATCTCCAGTTTCTCTAAAATGGGGGTGTCAAACATACGGCCCCAAACTGGCCCGTCAGAGGATCTAATCTGGCCCGCAGCATGAGCGCAAAAATTACATAGAAGATTTAAACTTCCAAAATAAAAGCAACTGCTATTTCTTATACTATTATGGTAATGGTCTGGCCCGTATGTGGCCCCTGAATGAAAAAGGAGTTTGAAGCCCCTATCATTATTATTATTATTACATTGCATCAATTTGTAAACTTGTATGAGGAAATAACTAGATCAGCGTGAATAAACAGATGTTTAATGAAAGTGACAGCAGCCGTCTCAAACCTGTGGTACTGCATGACAGAGTTGTAGTCATAGGGTGTGTCCATGTTCAGAGTGTTCATCTTGTCAAAGGCGTAAGCCAAACCTTAGAGGAAAAGAACAACACATGAAATGTAAAGTGAAAACTGATGAACTGTCCTTTGGTAGGTCTGTTCAGATCCTCAATGGCCAGGCCAGTAAAGAAGTTAGTTTCACACTAGGATGTAGTTATGAGATTAGGGATGGATGTTGTTCTGTTGGTAGTACAGTAAAATGGATTTGCCAGTTAAAGTGGTTTGGCAAATAACCACAGCTAGTGGTCAATATAGAAATCCTGAGATATAATGTAAAATAAAGAAGTCCTGCTGAGAGGCTCAAGGATAAGCATTTACATGTAGGCCTAAATGAGGTCACATCAGAATAAATATAGGCTTAGGGTTATTTTGTGGGAATCAGGATTTAGGATTTTCTCCATTGAAATGAAATAAATACTGAAGTTGGATTTAGATTTGGAACACAGTTTGGATCTGTGTAACATTGCGGCGGCTCGGGTTCTGACCAGACTGGATGTTCTCCCACAGGATCCGGATGTGCTGGTCCCTGTCTGAGCGACACTGCTCGTGGTTGAAGCCGAGGGCGTGGAGCAGCTCGTTCTGGACGGTGCTGTGGTAGATGCAACCCTGGCGGTCCAGAGACAACGTCTGGGACCCACCACGGCGGCCGACGTAGGAGTAACAGCTACAGACGTACAATTAAATGAGAACGCGATACTATTTCAGGGCCTTGTTCTTGGCTTTAATAGACTATCACTGTCATTTTCACAGCTTGTTGTTTTGGGACAGCTGAAATTTAGCTCAAAGATTTGTGAGATGTAAAACCATAATGAGGGGAGGTGCTTAACTGCGACAAAACGCAACTAAACTAGACTCAAAAGATGCAAAGCCGGTGATTACTGCTACTGGGGTGTGATCTTGTGTTTCTGAATGGAAACACACACACACAGACACACACCCACACACAGAGTTGTTACCCATTGTTAGACTGGATGTTAGGTAGTCTCTCTGGTTGGTTCGCTTGACAAAGCGAATGCAAGAAACGTCGTTGAATGACATCAGGCCTCGTTCAATGATGGAGCGCTCACGAGAAGCTGAGAGGACACAGAGACAAAAAAGACATTTGTAGGACAGGCACGTTGAAGATGAGCACATGCAACTTTCACGTTTACCACTCTGCATAAATACTTCTCAGCAGTTGTTTTTATTACACTGTAATTAAGATGGATAGATGTAGAAAAAAATAGAAGAGAAGAGAAAATTAACGAGGACATGCTTTTTAGGAGGTCTGGACTTCAACTGAATTATAGACATCAGGTCTAAAAATAAATAAAGTCTAATGTCAGTCTAATATTCACTTTCCTTCTAACATCTTGAAGTTTTGTTTTCCTGCAACTGCTGAGATCAGTATCAGCCGCGACAGCGATCTTCAACCTTTATCTGTTCGGTGATTAGCAGGAAGCCTTGGTTGCTGCTTCCTTTATAAGTTTGTTGTGTGCACAATATTAGAAAAAATACTGTGATATACTGTATTTCCAAAATGTTCTACTCCATTTGTGTAGCATTTATTTGAATTTATTACCTCCTTTTCGCATTTTCGTTACTTGTTCTACAGCTGGGATAGGCTCCAGCCCCCTGCGACCCTCCAGAGGACAAGCGGTTACAGAAAATGAATGAATGAATGAAAGACTTTTTCTTTAGTTTATGGGTCTGGCATGGGTTGATTGAATTCCAACAGCAGAGCTCAGATTTCAGTCAGTAAGTAATGCAGGTTTTTTTAGAATAGTGAGTCTGTCATGTCACAATGAAAGCTCCTAAAATGATTGTACTTCGCTTACTTAAAAGCAAACACACTAAAATCCACTTCATGGAGCACCATTGCAGTGTGAACATTTTTGTATGCTGCTTTAATTCAATCAGATCATTTAACCATCTAAGTGAAATCATGTCATGATCATTTGGTTACTTACAGTAATGTCTGGCAATGACTTAGGGCACGTAGACCTTCCCATCGTTAGATTTGCCCCACATGCAGCCACGGGAGGTGCACTGATCGGCGTTCCTCTCACTTTCGTTGTCATAAGCGATGTCATCCACGACGATGGGCTCTTCCTCTGTGTGCACTGTTGAAGGAGAGCGCCAAAGCTCCAGTCAATCCTCTGACCACATAAGTATACCAGGGTAAAATATATGGATGCACCATAATGACAATAACATCAAAACGTCAAAGACAACATAAATACATCTGTTTGGTGTGTTTGTTATAGCTGCGCCCTAAAGTTACAAGAAAATTAATTTTAATATATGGCCTGAGACAAGTGCATTTAAAGGTTCAGCTAGGTTCAGTGCAAAAGAGAAACTGCAGTACTGTTTATATGTATATTGGCTGATTTAATTTCATCCTTGTGTCATTCATTTTAAATTTAAGTCCCTTCAAATTTGCTCCCCCAGAGCTGTGTTTTTAATAGGGATTGTGTGTGTTTTAATAGGGATTCTGTGTGTTTTCTCGGGAGAGAAAGAGAAATCATTCTTCTGTAAGATAAAGGAAAAGTCTAAGTGAGAATGTCACTAGAAATTGTAAAAATTGTATGGTAAAAAACAAAGATGAAGTGGTTGAGGTGTGAGATGGTCCAGTGGATGCCCCCCTTGTTCCATGGTGTCATGGAAAAGAAATGACGCAGACACATGAACCAGCAGGCCACATCCATCTTTCGTCTCTAAAGATTAGGATTGGGACATGTAATGTGTCTTACCAACATCCTTGTTGGCCCTCCACAGGAGCTCAGAGACAGGCAGATCCTAGAGCAGAGAGATGGAATTATGTGTCAGTGAGGACTGACCTGAGATTTACTTATATGGCACAGTATGCAACCTCCAGTCATTGTCAGGAGCTACACTGAAACTGGAAGAAGCAGCAAACAACATACACTCCAGATAGTTTTTATTTAAGTTTGAATACTTTATGTCTCCCTGTACAGTACATAATATGTTCTAATAGTAAGGATTTAGGATTCAAGGTTTCCTCACCTCCTCTGCAGCCCAGCAGCGGTCAGAGACCACCAGGAGGACCAACAGGCCAAGTGTGCACTTCAAGAGAGCCATGTTACGAGTCTGCAGCTGTACACTGTTAACACCTGCAGCTCCTCTTTATAACTCACAGTAGATCTGTGACAAAAACATGTTTAACGATAAGAAGCACATTGCCTTGAAGACATGCTGTCTATTCCCACCCTAACTAAGCCAGATAACGGGTGGTGCTCGCACCAACAAAAATCTTCCTGCTGACTAAGTGAGAGTGTTGCTGCTGAGGACACCTGGTTGGTGTTTCTGGTTTTATTACTAATGGCTATGACTGCAAAACCATATAGCTGCTGATTCTACCATAAAGTAAAAACTGTTGGATGGCAGGGAGCAGAGAGAGGCTGAAAACATGCCAGAATTTCACAAAGGTTGATGGGGAAAATAAGTCAGATTTCCTAATGAATCCAATTAGCGATCCGTGGCAGTAACAGAAGAGTGTGTGTGAGGAGAAAACCAGAAGACACAATGATCCCACAGTGTATGAAACACACAGTGAAACATGGAAACGTAAATGTGTGGTGTTTCGCTGCTCTGAAAGATGGACTCTGCACTGAATCAGCTCCACCCTGATCAAAGAAAAGTGTCGCTCCATTCTTCAGACACATCTTAGTGACAAACTTTGCCAGATACTGACTAAAAGTGTGTTATTGTGCAAACATTACATTCTTACACTTCACATTCCTCTTAAACATTATTAGTGGTCACGGTCAGGATCAAAATGAGAGTTCAAACTCAAAAAAAACATCAATGTATTTTGTATTCTGATGATGGAGGAGATGTTCCATTAGTTTTCTAAACACATCACAGTGAAATAATCTTCATATAATATTGGGGGTGACTGAACAGGAGTTTCAGAAAGGTTTTAGAGTTGAAATAAGTATATTTCATCATTTTGTTCTGAATTTCCTTAAAACCTGTGCAGGAGAGATTGTATAGGATCCTTTCGTAAAGAACGTGTTATTGTTACATCATAGTTACAAATATATGTGGGTTAAAACATGTGGGTTATGTTGATGAACTGAGAAGAGGTTGGAGAAATAACTTGATCCGGCTTCCTTAACTTAACCATATTCTTGTATTGTGCATATTGTGTGTTCCTCAAGATGTCTGAAAAGTAGCCACAGGCTACGTTAGTCGCTAAGCTGTATCTTGGTTTCTCAGGTTTTGACTAGAAATAAAAATGCCTTTTTAGACTGTCTATAGAAAGGTATACTGCAGGCCCCTCCTCCCTGGCTCCACAGACACTGTGATTGCTGCGCAACCTAGAGACTTTGTGAACAGAGGGAGTGGCAAATAAAAACCTGATGGCATCTTCTGGGTGTTTGTTTGCGGTTACGTCCTAAAGCACAAATGAACACGCCCAGACTTCTGCTCAACTATACATGAAGGCCCCACATTGCTGGGTTTTGTGTACAGACACAGGGAAAGCTTCGTACTGTCCACGTCATCTTTATGGAATCCTGCCCTCACAACCTGCAGCCCAGGTACTGACTGACTGACTGACTGCACAGCTACTGCCAAATAAGAAGAAAATGGGCAGGGTCTCTGCAGGTTCACAAGGCCACCACACTCCTCTATAAACTCTGACTTATAATGCTCTCTTTGGTATGGAAACACTTTCATACCAAATTCCTTAAACTAAGTGAATGTGATATAGCTTAAAAATGTAAGAACCAGAGCCAGATTCAAAGTTGTAGCTGTTTTTAGTTTATTTAATCTTTCAGTATATAATAATTTGTTCACATCTTCATTGCTAATTCATTCCTTTTCTTGTGACGTGTCTTGCCCTTTCAGATCTCTTTCAGCAGAAGACCGTAAGGACAGATGGCCCGTTGCACCATCTCCTGCTCTTCTGTGTCCGTCGTGAAGTCTGGGACGGGAATCAGCCAGTACTTTTCGTTTTTGTGCTTCTGCCTGTACTTGGGGTTGATCCGATTCTGCAGAATTACATAGTAGCTCTTGCCCGTCTTTTGGGATTTGAAAGACTTTGCATAGCGGCTGGCCTCAGAGATGCATGGGGTAGAATAAATCCCTCTGCCATAAACTTGACGCTCGCCTGGCTGTTGAATACAAGTAAGAGTTACAGTTTATTTCTGAATACAAGAATTACAGTTTATTTACTCTGGACTAAGTAATGTTAATGAATATTAATATATATATATTTTTTTGGTTCAAACTTCCTGTTTAAATCCAAATGTGGAAAAAGGGGGCAGTTTAGGTACTGACAAATGACAATAATCTGGCTGTTATGAATTTCCTAAGTTTAATTGGCATGGTTTCAAGGAAGATATACTGCTTGCTAATCTTTAACCACACCCTTGGCATGGGATGGCGAAGGCAGTGTAGCACTCATTGTACCAGTCCAGATGGAAATATCTATCTCCACATTTGGTTCAGACTCCACCATGATGTTGGTATATACACTGAGTTCAAAGTGTAGCATTAGCATAGCAAATAGTGTAACCATTACACAGTGGGTTCGTTAACATTTAACCACTGAGTAGCATCCCAAGCTTTAAATATTCTGTTTAAATATTTCACTGTCATAGCATTCACTTAGACTGTAGTACAGAGGATAGTATGAAGGTGGTTTACCAGGCACATTTATCCAAATCATTCCAGAAATATTACAGTGTGTGTCCTTTAGACATTTTACTGTGCAATGTAACACAGTTACCAGGGAAAATGATGTAACTGTTATCAATTCTGCTACAATAATGGATATATAATCAAACCTTGTAATATTCTTTGATGATGCCTTCAGCACCCTTCTTTGAGGTCCCATGGTAGGAAACAGGCCACTCATCTGGCACCGACTGTGTACTACGGTACCGGTTTCCCAGCCACTTATTCTCACCGTACTTATCCAGGACCTGTGAGAAGACATTTTCCTCTGAAATCAAGGCTGCAAAATTAGAATTTCACTTTAGTTCAACCTCTGATTTTATAAATAAAAAACAACAAAAAGCTATAGCTGTATACATTTTAAAGTCTTTAAAAAACACACCAATGATTAAATCAATTTTATTAGGGGTCCATGCAAACGAAGTTGCATGATCCCTATTGATTTTGTTGTGATTTTTATTATAACAATAGTGATTTATCTTTTTCTGCGTAGCTAAAGTGTCGGCCCAGGACAAACTGCAAGGGTGAAAGGCATCAAACCTGGTAACTTGGTAGAAGTCCTAGCATGTCACTTTGCCAAAGTGTCAATACACATGCCTGCAGCTAGGTGGCGCTATAATAAGCCAATTTACGTTTTGCCTCATATCTTGAGAACCGTGTGCCCTAGAAACAAAATTCTTTCTCCCTATGATTCCTTATATAGCCCTGGTTCTGGTCACGCCCATTCCCGCCTGCCATTTTTTTCCCGCCATTTTGAAAAAAATGCACCTCAAAGCAAAACCAACTCCTCCTAGCCCGTTCATCCAATTCTCACCAAACTTGCCATGTATCATTTATGGACAAAGATAATGAAAAGTTCTCAAAAGGACTTCAGCAGGTTATTGATCACAAAGTTTTTTATGCCGTGCAACAGTATAACTCCAAAGCTAATCTTTTGTGAAGTATATACCCAAACTTAATCAAACTTCATATCATTGATAATGATATGATTCTGTACAAAATTTCAATGTCTCAAAAACTGCAGTAGCTAACTTCATGAAATTTGGCATACACAATCTGTAACATATTGTGTAGACGCCCATCAAGCTGCATGACATTACGTCTACAGGGGGCGCTACATGTGACACGCAAATATTTTATATGACTTCAAGGCCTATAACTTTTGAGGTATTCACCCAATCCTTATCTTAGCAGCCATCATTATAATATGCTTGCGTACAATCATGCGGAGTTTCATGAAATTCGGGCCGTAGGGGGCTCTACAACAGCTACTATATCTCACAAACCACCACAGTAAACTGCTTGAAATTTGACAACAATAATCTGTGGATGACTCCTTACAAGCCCCCCAAGTTTCATGCAATACAGTCTATAGAGGGCGCTCTGGTGACTTATGCCTCTGCGTCCCGCTCGGGGACGACTTCACCACAGCATGGACCCCTTTATGATCGCTTGCGATCATCTAGTATATATTTAAATTCATACTCTGAAGTGTTCACAGAGATCACGTTTTTGCCTTTATGTTGAACACTCATAGTAAATTTTTCATTGTTAAATTAACATTTAAAGAGTTGTGCAATAGCAGTAGCACACATATCTAAAGTGCTGCTACTGGACTTCTTCAGCGGGGTAGATGTTGTGGCTGTCTCCTCTACATTAGCTGTCACCAGCTCTCCTGCATCACAAAGATCTGCTCTGCTTAAATTGACACCATTATTAAATTGTTGGTCAATATTGTCAGTGTGTTTGGCATTTAAATGTTTCCTAAACCCAGAAAAAGGTCTAAGTACACGGCGACATCCAATCTGTGCACATTTAAAGCAAAGATTTTTTCCATCCAAGTATTAGCGAACATTTAAGACATACACAAAGTACGGAAAATAAGGAAAATCAGAGACCCAGAATTACTTTCAAAATAACAAAATTTATTGTCATTCAACTATCAACTCAGGACATCTCTGGGGTGAGCTGAGGAACAGAAACATAATAGGTCGTGGGCCAGAGGGGATCAGAAAGAGAAAGAGAGAGAGAGAGGGAGGGAGAGAGACACAGAAAGAGAGAGACGTTAGGAAAGGGTTGGATCGGTTGAATCGGGAAACATAGCCTGAAAAAGTTCAATACTGTCATTCCTTGTATACGCGCGACACTTTGAAACAGTGTTTAAAATCCACAAGACTTCAGCTTTCAGAGCTGCAGTTGATCCAAAGATTTCCCACACGTCACTTGATGATGATGAGGCAGCAGCAGAATCGGTAGAGTCTGTGTTTTGCGCAGTTAGCACAGAGTTGGCTGTAACACCGTCTCTGGCTGTACTTGCACCTGGCAATGGTGAACAAAACTGGGTGATCGCATGAGATTGTTTTACCCAGACTGCTTTAACAGCAGTCTGGTGTTTCTCTGCTTTTAAGTGAGATTCCAGTGCCTTGACACCGAGGCTGCCGCCAAGGCCCCCACCTTGGTCTGTTGCCCAATCCACATAGCACCGGAGCCTTCATGCTCCTCCTGTGGGTAGTGGGCCTGCAGGGAGGCGAGCCCATATCTCCAGTTCAGGCTGGGCCTGGCCGGACCTCATGGCTGAAGGCGTTGGAGACACCAGGTGCTCGTCCACAAGCCCCAGCCACAGGCCTGGCTCCAGGGTTGGGCCCCGGTAACCCTCCGGGCCGGGTACACAGACTCTTGATTTTCTTCTCCATAAAGGGTCTTCTGAACCGTTCTTTGTCTGGCCCTTCGCCTAGGACCAATCTGCCTTGGGAGACCCTACCAGGAGCAAAATGCCCCGGACAGCATAGCTCCTAGGGTCATTAGGGCACTCAAACTCCTCCACCACGGTAAGGTGACGGTTCAAGGAGGAGTCTCCGAAAGGCGAAGCTCTCAATTTATCAGTCGATCTACGTTCTGACCCTCACCTAAACCACCTGGGGCTTCCTCTGGAGGAGCTGGTGGAAGTGTCTGGGGAGAGGGCTGTCTGGACTTCCCTGCTGAAGCTGCTGCCCCCGCGACCCGGACCCAGATAAGCAGGAGAAGACAAAGACTTTAAGACTTTTTAAGACTCCGCGAAAAGCCTGCCAAAATGTCAACAACTTTCACACCTTCTGTTACAGCTGGCACAGCAAACTTTGCAAATGCTACAGGAAAAGACAAATGCTTGTGTAAACCAGACAGCCAGAATTCATGTTGGTATAATACTCACAAATCAGGAACATTACTTTTGAACAAACATCAATAAATTAGTGTGAAAAAAAATTACTCATTATTACTTTTTAAACGAAGCATGCATTCAGAGTAGCTCAATGTGAGATGGTAACATTTGTACTCAAAAGTTACTATTAGTTACTCTTAGCACCTTAAAGCTTCCATTGCAAAGCTTGTTTCCAATGTCAATGTCTTACCTGCAATCAGAAACTCTTTCAGATCCAACTCTGTTATTCTGACAAATTTTTGGACATCACCGAGTCTGGCCTTAGTCAACATGGTTCCTGCAGCACTAATATAACAGCAAGTGCATGGTTTTCAACAGAGCACCCCTGCAGCAAGACCAACTTTTATGAATAATGTTCAACTTGAAAATATGATAACGTGTTGTTTGTTTCAGGCCACCAAACAGCAGACAAATGATCAGCTATTTGCAGAAATGACAAGCACGGATCAGTTCTACTTGTGTTTAATCACGTCAGCTTATGAACTAATCAAATCACATCATAAAAGCTTGGCCTGGGACTCACGTTACCTGCGTCCACTCTAACCATTCACACAGACGGCGTTTATGATTTCAGCTGCCTCAGCGCCTCTCAGAAATGTGTCCAAGTGTCTCTTTTTACCATGTGACTTACGCACTGCAACAGTTAGCAGCATTTCACACGGATTACTTCTCTTTCGACTTCAAAATAAAACACACCCCTGTTAACATTACCATGCAACTAATGCCTGGATTATGCTGCCGCGTAGTGATCACGCAATGGTCACGCAATGGCCACGCAGTTGCTTGGACGCAGTCGTGAGACCGTGATGGTTCTGCGTGGGGTTTACGTGTCGAAATGCAATTCAATGCCACACCGGTAGAGGGCGCTATGATTTTTTGTGACCGACCGACCGAGACTCTTGTGACGTATCTCGCCTCGTATAGTTATTTACCTTCCGGCTTTTGTCGTAGTCACAGTGAACGATGGACACCGAGACAGAGAGACTGTTGTCCATTCTCAAAGACCAACCAAACTGAAGACTTTGTAAAAATGGCAGTGTTTGAGTGGAAACCGGAAAAGCGGTCTCCAGCGGATGTAGTTAGCGGACCAATCACAGCCAATGCCGCTGCGTTGCTGCTGCGTTGCTGCTGTGTTGCTGCTGCGTTGCTGATGCATCGCCTCGACGCGCGTCGAGGATTTTTGGGAGGTGCACGTCTGGCCCTTGCGTAGGACGTACGATGCCAACAATGCACTGTTCTTCTATAACACAATTTCTGTTGAAATCCCAACATAAAATTGGGTTAATATGTGAAAATAAGAAACTTACCGCAGTCATTCCACCGGGAGAAAAACGGCTTTCAGAAAAATCTTCGAGGGTCTGAAGGAGGTGGAGGTGGGCGGGGCTTTCCAGAGTCAAATTAACACGACTTCTATTAACTCCGGAAATTTTTACCAACACTAGGGGGTACACTACTCAAGCTGTTGTTGTAATAACTCTGAAAGAATCATTGAACTTTGACACTCCATATTTAACACTGCGAAATTTACTGTGTAGGACGCTAATTTAAAGTCAAATCAACATCAGCGGTACAGTACCTTCAGGCCAGAACGGTAGCACCCACTTGGGCGTTCATACACCTCTCCTCCTCTGTAGTATATCTCTGTGTCTTTCAACATGAAATCAAAATCAAAGCGCCGGTCAAAGAAGTTCTTTCCTGTTGGTTTTTCTACAACTATGCTGCACTGATTCAGCCGACTGAAGCCAGCTGCCGACCCATCGTGTCGCAGGACAGTTTTTAAGTTGTTGAAGCTGGAGTTTGACTCCGGGCTGTAACAAAAGAAAAGAAGATTCCATTTCAAAGCTCAGTACTGATCTCATCATAATGTCCCTCACATCAGAATTCTGCAGCCCTGGTCTGAAGAACTTTCATAAATCTCTGTTCTGCATTCAAAAAAATACCTGGTTTCCTCTCCATCCAAGATTGTATTGATGAAATCTTGAATGTCCAGCAGCACCTGCTGCTGCTGTCCTGCTCCTCCATAAATGTCAGCTCTGAAATGGCCAGCTCCTGAGCTTTGTTTTTGGAAAGATGTTAAACTGGCACTGCACAGTCTGCCCAAAGCCTTGAGTGCAACATTTCTGCCCATCATGTTGATCTTCAGCTACACTATTAAAAAGATAAAGATAAGGATGAGGTTTTGAGGTTAATAATGGATAAATTTAATGAGTTTCTAATGCCCGCGTCTTCTTCTAGTGAGTGATACACATGAGCACGAAAGCTTATATACTGTATGTCTGACTAAATCAACAAGTAATACCTGTCAGGTTACGTCCTGCTGTTACATTTTGCTAGTGTTGGAGCTGTTCCAGGAAAGCAAACCTGCATGGCAAGTACTTTAATATCAATGAAATGATAAGAATCTGCTTCAGTGAGTTGAGTCATTAGCATTTTTTTATTTTATTTTATTTTGTTTTGGGACTAAACTTTGTGGCTTTTAATATTGTTATAGAATCTGTAAGACAAATAAAAAACTCAAAAAACATGAAAAACAACACGAGGCCCCTCCCCTCAACCCATAGCACTCAAAGGCCCCCACTAACAACATTCTGTTTCCAGACACCACAGGACACCCTCAGAAGGCCCATGTCCTTTCTCTGATGAGTCACAACTGTTTTGGAGGCACAAGGGAGACCTACACAATATTGTGATTTGTGTCAGTGTGTGTTAAGATGATCAGATAATCATCAGTTGCACTTTTACGTCATCTGTTATTTAACCAAACTGTCAGTGTTTCTGACCAAGCTTTAGGTTGGCTCTGAGGCTTGGACAGAATACTGGACCAGGGAAGGTACAGACCAATGCTCAGCCTGCACTTGAACAGTCTCAAGGGCAGGCTGAGCATTGGTCTGGGATTTCAAAGTTAATGATGGCCAACTGAAGAATGGTAGGAGCTGCACTAGCATTTTTTGCCTAGAGTGTACTGTCACATTTAAAGCAGGGGACCCCTAGTGCAGACAACAGGCAGGAGGTTCAGAAATAAAGAATGGGGCATCCACAGAAACGTAGAAGCACAGGAGAACAGTAGTCACACAGGACTGATTATCTGATAATCATGGCACCTGACAGTTGATGACATATATTAAACGACAAGTGAACATTTTGTCCTCAATGTTAATGTTACAAACAGGAAAACTGGTCAAGTGAAAGGATCTGAGCAACTTGCATTTCTAACACTGCATCCCTTGTGGGGTATTTCCGGTCTACAGTGATCATTGTCAGAAGTAAGGAAGGAAAGAAAAGCAGTTTATCGGCAACAAAGTCACGGATGGCCAAGGCTCACTGACACAGATGTGGACCGATCCAACAGACGAGCTGCTGCGAAAGTTCATTCTGGCTGAACACACAGTGCATCACAATTTGTTGTATATGGGACTGAGTACCTGCACACCAGTCAGGGTGCCCATGCTGACCCTTGCACACTGCTGAAAGTGCCTAGAAAGGGTAGGTGAGCATCAGAACTAAACCATGGTGGAATGGAAGAAGGTGGTCTGGTCTGATGTATGACATTTTATCGTGATGCTTTGGCAGTATTCTGATGGACTTTGAGTCCTGCCATTCAAGTGGATATTACTTTGACACTTGAATGGCAAGACACTGCTCATCCACAAAAGCTGGAGCCATAAAAAAAGTCCCAAATCACCAGAACAATCAAACTTATTGACTATTTCAGTATTATAGTATAAAAACTTCAAAAGGTTGTGTATATACAGTTAGCAGACTTCTTCTGATATTCTGAAGTAATAACAAAATAAGAACAAACTGATCAAGATCATCTCAGAGCTGCTGTTCTGGAAGAAAGACAATCAACAGGTCATCATTGTTTTAATACATTTGTCTTCTGAACACGTTGTCCTTTTCTTATTCACATTCTGTGCTTGCAGTGAATTCAAAGGTCTTTACACAAAATACTTCCACTTTCATTTCAGTTGAAATGGTGAAATGGAGTCTTTTATCTCTCTCTCCATCACAAATACATAAATACATACCAGCATGACCTCATCCTAAAGTTGATTGTGTCGCCGTTCTAAACACGAACAACAAGGCTGAAGGCAAAATAACTCAATGACAGCTGACATTTGCTAATTAGGAAAACTTTAGTGTTGCAGGTATTTGGTCATAAACCAGAATACTGAATACAAGCTTTTGACCCGATGATGGTGCTCTTAACGTTCAAAGTGATCACTAATCACCAATAAAGTTCATCCTGTGGAGCACACAAATGTCCAAGGTTAAAATCAAGGCAATGCTTCCAGTAGTTGAGATACTTAAATCTAGACTATAAAGTTAGCTCACAAAACATTTTGGAGATAGTTTTGATGTGAGGTAAGTCATTCTCTATTCAAGTCTCCAGCTCTGCTTAACAAGCTGAACGGGATTATACTTGTGTTTAATGTATGCTGCACAGTTCCCCAGGAATGTCGCCCCACCTCAGTCAGTTCAGTAGTCACATACAGCGTCTCCTCTGACGTCTTTTTCACTGTGATGCAGTGATTCCTGTCAAAGCAACATGTCAGCATTCGTTAGCTCCTACACTGGCATGATCTGCTCACTTCCAGTCACCGCTGTCTGAGGTGTATGGAGCAACGCAGTCATACCAATGCACAAGTATAAATGATTACAAAGGCTTGCTTTATTTTTATTTATTTATTTTTTCTTTTAGCCCCTGCATATGTTCGAACCCCATCTCAGCTTTCAAGTTCCAGAGAAGGGTAATGGTAGCCTGCTTTTGTACAAACACACCACAGGGATTCAAGAATAAAGATGCTTCAGTGTATGAGCCCGCGCAGGTTGGAGAGGTGACTGTGACACTTAATACATCACAGACATAATCTTAACTACAAAAGTCTGTGAAGGTTCTCAGTCATCCAGGTCATGGTATATCCAAAAAAGGTTTAAAAAAGACAACTGGACTTGTAGAGTTTGTTCAGAAGACGTTTCACCACTCATCCGAGAAGCTTCTTCAGTTCTAGGGGACTGATGGGAAGTCTGAGGTTTAAATAGGAGCTTGCTTGTTAGCTAATAACCAGAAACTGGTGCAGCTAATTTCCATTAACGACTGGGTACTTACCTGTTGTTGAGGGGGGACTGTTTTGTCCCCCTCCTCTTCCATATGAATGGTGCTCTAACGACTCTTGTCCGTCAGAGGCTCCAGTGTTTTTTCAGGAGGAGTTCCTATTTAAACCTCAGACTTCCCATCAGTCCCCTAGAACTGAAGAAGCTACTCGGATGAGTGGTGAAACGTCTTCTCAAAAACTCTACAAGTCCAGTTGCCTTTTTTAACCTTTGTTGGATTAACTACAAAAGCACACTTTTCTCCATCAGTTGGTCCCAACCAGCCGCTGTCTTCTATACTATACAGTAATACATGAACCCGTCTCATGAGACACTTTTTTAAGTATGTTTAAACTCTATCAAGGCTCAAAATTGGGAATAATTTAGAAGGTGGCTGCCTTGAGTGACAGGTGGAAGCCCTCACCAGTTGCTTTCTATGTATCTATGCATCACCTGCTGCACTTCTTGGCATAGTACCAGTGATGTCATGAAGGTTCATTCATCTTCATGTAGTCAATGGTAATAACACAGGATCAGGTTCATGTTTGGTCTTCTGAGTGAAACCAAGTCAGCAGCACATGAACACAAAAGGGCATGAGCAGTGACATTAAAAACATTTATTCAGACATTAAGAAGAGCAGCAAGATTTAGACAATTAAAGTAAACTTGTGCAGAAAATCTTCAGCAATCTTGGAATATTTTCATCATTTAAAACATAATACTCTGCTTCAATCAAGTCTACGCTGATTAAAACTCATTCAGATCTAATGAATTATGGCTTTCTGAAGACAGAAACCTGCTGATTCCAGTTAACTGCAGAGATGTGGGTCTTCAGGGTGATGCAGATCAGAAAGACGGGTTGATGAGTGGTGCGTTGTTCTCCCTCTTGTCATCTGGACTCCATTTAATAAGCGGAGAGCTCAAGTCTATCAGCTGCTGAAACACAACAAACACAAAATCATCATTAATATGATTTAACATAATTTGTGGTAAGTGTTTGCTTCCTGCAGTTTGACAACCATGTGTGTTAATCTGGGGGCCAGAGCATTTAAGGGAAGGATGCGTTTGTTTGGCTGTTGAGTTCAAATATCAACAGCCTTTCTCGGGAATGGCTTACTTTACCTTTAACTATTCACATAAAATCATCAATGTGTCAATTGACCTGGTCCAGAATCCAGTTATTAGAATCCAGTTATTGTATATTGACCAACTTGGACCAGCAGGGTTGACGTACCCAGATCCATGACACTTGCCTGATTTGTGGTGCAGGTCTTACTACTAGTCCGGATCAGGCCAGGGGTGTTGGTCAAGTCGATGAGCAGTTTCTCTTGAGGCTGCAGAGTCGGAGCTGGAAGATCCAGCAGGAGAACCTGAGGAGAAAACAGAGAGCAATAAAGGTCTGTGAAGGATTCAGCTGATGACAGAACAGAAGAGGAGGATAACTCATCTTGTCCCCCTATTTTTGATTCAGGAGGCAGACAAGCTCAAGTTTTAAGGTGGGTCTTAAAGGTGGAGAGGTGGGGATAGAGAGGTTATGCTGCGTGTCACTCAGCTCTGGTCCTAACCCCACCAACCTGTTTATTCCTTAGTTATTCACCCATACATAAATGCAATGCACAAATCTCAGACATTCTGGTGATATACCTGTAGATGACTACTGTTGTCACTGACAAACTTTTCTGCCTCTGTTCTCTTATTTATTCTTAGAACAGTAACTTTATGAGCACACACCGTAAACCCACTTAGCTCTGCTACAATGAATACTTTCAATGCTGGCTTCATCCATACTTTTTATCCATTATTAACCTCCTTTGTATCACACAGCACATAGCATCTTGTTTGTATCATGTTTATATACTGTAAGTGTTCAAAATGCATGTATAAATTGATTTGTATGTTTCTGCTGCGCTCTTCTTTTCCTTCTTTCTTTTTCAGTCTCTTTAGATTTGTTTTTAGCAAAAGTAGCATTTTATGTTTTCTGTTACAAATCCCTTCTCAGACATCTGCAAACATTTAACTACTCATTGTGTATTTTTGACCTCTTACCTCCTGTGTCTTGATGTTGCTCTCTTCTGCAGTCGCCAGTTCAATCAGGTTTCTGCTGGGCACTGATTCGCTCTCACTCAGTACCCCAGTGTCCATGCTCTCTGATTGTTCAGGTTGTTGAGCGTTGGGAGGTGGGACAGCAACAGGTTCCTCCTCCTCCAGACAGAAGGGTTGGATGCTGGGAGCTTCAGAAGTCCCCTCCTCCCCCTGTGTGTCTTTGGGGACAGGACTACACAAAAAAACAAAACAAAAAACAGATAGAATGAAAGTGTTGCATTATACGTCATGGTGGCCACTAGGGCGTATGGAGTAGCACCAACTACTCAGGTCAGAGAAGATTTACTATTGGTTGACTGCAGTGTAAAGCATCTCACCTATAATAGTGCTGTTCTCTAGCTGAGGTGAGGGTGGGCTCAGGATCACATATGGCTGGCGTCCTGACAGTTCGGGCTTGGTTGGAGGGCGTGGGAGCAGGGATGGCGGAGGTTCTCCTCCTCACTGGGGTTGGGAGGGCAGAAGGGCGCCGTGCCTTTATCTGTAGTGACTTGCAGCCGTTAGAGGGCGTCAGGGGAGCAGCAGATGGCTTCTGTGGAAGACTACAGGAGAGGAAGGTGTTTATTAATGACATCTCTGTTCTGTCAGAAGTTAATGGTAGAAATGAACCCCAATAACACGACAGTAGGCCCAAGACTGAGGGAACAATAAATGATAAATGAACTAATTCATCAGGTAATCTAAAGTATTTTCAGACACGTGAATAATGTCAGCATACAACAGGACCAACGATAAAACCAAAAGCACAGCTTACAAAAACATTTACAGTGACAGTGGGGAGTATCATCTACCTGTCCTTGCTGCTAGTTGACATCAGCCTCTTTGGCCTCAACACCTTTGAAACATCTGGAGATGACATGAATACAGAAGGAGACAGATTAAACATAATCACATACAGAAGCAGAAAACTTGAGTTTTAGACTCAAAAGATTTAAATGAGAGAAAAATTTAAGTAACTAACTGAGATCAGGATTCAAGAAGGGTTTTTGTTTCTGGACTATGGCCTAGTGTGACTGGATCAATGCATCCAAATTGTGTAAAATCAGTTCCGTAGCTATAGTGAAACATACTGCTGTACATTAGATGTAATGACTGGAGTAGCATTAAACTGACAGCTCTGAGTTCATAAGCTTCTCTCACCATCTGCATGGTGGACTCCTTTGCCTCTGGTGCTGGGTGTTGGTAGGACCAGAGCCTCAGGTTTAGGTTTGGGCTTCAGTCCGCTCTGCAGATGGCCTGAGGCCATGCTGGGGATGGAGGCGGTCCTCTCCATCAGTCTCTTGGTGGGCGTTGGCTGGACAGGGGTGACCTCAGCTCTCTTCAAGGGCGTGGACCTGGTGGCTTTGACACGCTCGGCATCAGACAGCTTCTTGAGTTGGGTAGACAAAGAGCGGCGAACGACAGAGGAAGCCACTGGTTCTGCAGCAGTGTAGACAGTGGAGCGTCGAGGTCTGCTGTGACTGGTCTGTCTGCTGATACTGCTGGGTGCGGGGCCAGTGGAACCACTCAGACTCCGGTTTAGAGAAGAGTTCAGTTTACCTGCAAGAAGACCAAACACCTGTACTGCAGCACATTCTGATAGGATGATGAGGGCAGGAGGTGGCAGCATAGTTGCTGGCTCGGTCACAAGCAGGAGGTCAGTAAGGTGTTAACAGTTCAGCTGTAGACTGAAAACCAAAGTGACAAATTGCAGAAAAAAAGATTAAAATAAAAAAACTGAAAACTGGAAGACTTAAGAGAGCAGATAAGTCAAGATGTGTCAAGCTGATTCAGACAAAGAAATGGAGGTTTGTGTTCAGTCAGATTTGATTGGGTGGAGATGATTGTAATATGCCACATGACTGAAATTGATTCTACCAAAAGGTTTTATTTGTCAGCAGAGATGATGGATATAATTCTGGCCACTGAGCAGTTGATACAGTTCTTCTGTTAGCTCTTAGCATACCTTTAGCTGGGGATAGAGACAGAGTGGAGTTGAAGCTGGACACAGAGGATGACGATGAGGATGTGTTCTTCCTGTCTGACATCCTCCAGCTCTACAGCTGCATCTTGGGTTTTGACAAGAAACAATGCTTGCGGTTACGTCCTAAAGCACAAATGAACACGCCCAGACTTCTGCTCAACTATACATGAAGGCCCCACATTGCTGTGTACAGACACAGGGAAAGCTTCGTACTGTCCACGTCATTTTTATGGAATCCTGCCCTCACAACCTGCAGCCCAGGCACTGACTGACTGCACAGCTACTGCCAAATAAGAAAAATAAGAAAATGGGCAGGGTCTCTGCAGGTTCATAAGGCCACCACACTCCTCTATAAACCTTATGCTCTCTTTGGTATGGAAATACTTTCATATTTCAAGTGAATGTGGTACAGTTTACTGAAAAATGTAAGAACCAGAACCAGATTCAAAGTTGTAGCTGTTGTTAGTTTGTTTATTCAATCCTTCAGTACAGAATAATTTGTTCACATCTTCATTGCTAATTCATTCCTTTTCTTGTGACGTGTCTTGCCCTTTCAGACCTCTTTCAGCAGAAGGCCGTAAGAACGGATGGCCCGTCGCACCATCTCCTGCTCTTCTGTGTCTGATGTGCCGGCTGGGATGGGAATCAGCCAGTACTTGTCGTCGTTGTGCTTCTGCCTGTACTTGGGGTGGATCCGATTCTGCAGAATTACTTTGTAGCTCTTGCCCGTCTTTTGGGATGTGAAAGTCTTCACATAGGGCCTGGTCTCAGAGATGCATGGGGTAAAATAAATCACTCTGCCATACTTGTCACCTTGGCCTGGCTGTTGAATACAAGTAAGAATTACAGTTTATTTACTCTGTAAGTAATGTAATGTTAACAAATATTAGTATTACATTTACACAATATAACAATTATCACAGTCTTTTTCTTCCTACAGCTTATCTGGGGGGGGTCTGCACATTGTTTTTTTTTTTTTACTATTATTGAAAAGTCATCAGATACAGAGGTATAGTGGTTAACACTGATGCTTCAGTGCAAGAAGGCTCTGGGTTCCAACAATGACTGGCTGGGGCCTTTCTGTGGAGTTGGAATGTTGTTTCTGTCCCTGTGTGGGTTTTCTCCGAGTGCTTCCTCCAAAGACATGCTCTTTAGCTGCTTGTTAGGTTCATTGGTGATTCTAAATTGGCCGTATGTGTGCATGTGAGTGTGGATGGTTGTCTGTCTCTCTGTGTTAGCCCTGTGATAGACTGGAGACCTGTCCAGGGTGTACCCCACCTCTCACTATATGACAGCTGGGACAGGCTCAGGCTCCAGTTTACGATAAAAAGTAATCATTTTTTTCCGATCATTTTTTGTTTCAAACTTCCTGTTTAAATCCAAATGTGGAAAAGGGGGCAGTTCAGGTACTGACAATTGACAATAATCTGGCTGTTGGTTTCCTAAATTTAAATCTAATTGACATTGTTTCTAGGAAGATACACTGCTTGCTAACCAAGCTCTTGGGATGGGATGGCGAAGACGGTGTATCACTCATTGTACCAGTCCAGGTGGAAATATCTATCTCCAAATTTGGTTCAGACTCCACCGTGATGTAGGTATATATACATGAGTTCAAAGTGTAGCATTAGCATAGCATGGGTTCGTTAACATTTAGCCACTGAGCAGCATCTGAGCAGCATCCCAGAGATCTGTTTAAATATTTCACTGCCATACCATTCACTTAGACTGTAGTACAGAGGATAGAATGAAGGTGGTTTACCAGGCACATGTATCCAAATCATTCCAGAAATATTACAGTGTGTGCCCTTTAGATATTTTAATGTGCAATGTAACACAGTTACCAGAGAAAATGATGTAAATGTTATCAATTCTGCTACAATAATGGATATATAATCAAACCTTGTAATATTCTTCGATGATGCATTCAGCACCCTTCTTTGAGGTCCCATGGTAGGAAACAGGCCACTCATCTGGCACCGACTGTGTTCTACGGTACTGGCTTCCCAGCCACTTATTCTCACCGTACTTATCCAGGACCTGTGAGAAGACATTTTCCTCTGAAATCAAGGCTGCAAAATTAGGAGCCTTTCACTTTAGTTTAACTTCTGATTTTCTAAATAAAAAACAACAAACAGCTATAGTTATATACATTTTAAAGTCTTTAAACAATACACCAATGATTGAATCAATTTTATTTATATTTAAATTCATACTCTGAAGTGTTCAGAGTTCGCATCATTGCCTATATGTTGAACATTCATTGGATGCTAATTTAAAGCCAAATCAACATCAAAGGTATATACAGTACCTTCAGGGCAAAACGGTACCAACCACATGGGCGTTCATACACCTCTCCTCCTCTGTGATATGTCTCTGTGTCTTTCAGCTTGGTGAAATCGTAATCAAAGCGCCGGTCAAAGAATTCATCTTCATCGATGATGAGGTTATTTCCTGTTGTTTTTTCTTCCGGGCGCAGATACCCTGGACTGATGTCAACTAATGACACAGCACCTTGCGGGACAGTTTTTAAGTTGGTGAAGATGGAGTTTGCCTGCGGACTGTAACGTAAGAAAACAAGATTCCATTTCAAAGCTCAGTACTGATCTCATCATAATGTCCCTCACATCAGAATTCTGCAGCCCTGGTCTGAACAACTTTCATAAATCTCTGTTCTGCATTCAAAAAATATTTACCAGGTTTCCCCTCCAACCAAGATTGTATGGATGAAATGTGGAATACCCATCCGCTGCACCACCTGCTGTCCTGCTCCTCCATCAGCTGTAACAGAGCCACCTCCTGATCCTTGTTTTTGGACAGATGTCACATTGGCATTGCACAGTACGCCCAAAGCCTCAAGTGCAACATCTATGTCCATCATGTTGATGTTCAGCTGCAATATTCAAAAGATAAAGAAAGGTTTGAGGTTTCTAATGCCCACTTTATATACTGTATGTCTGACTCAATCAACAAGTAGTAGCTGTCAGGTTACCTCCTGCTGTTATATAAAGTAAAGTACAGAGCTGTTCTGTACTTTAATAATGAATGCTATGAATTATTTTATGTTGGGAATAAACTTTGTGGCTTTTATTATTATTAAAACGTCTGTAAGATAAAAAAATAAATAAATAAGAGCAAAATCTAATAAAAACAGACCAAAGTCTTAGCATTTGGGCAGGAACATACTTTGACTTCTACTTTGAATTCTGACATAGTACAAACCAGTGGCGGCTGGTGAATTTTATGTTAGGGGGGGCGCAAAGTTTGTAAATCAAACCCCTGTAGGGGGGTCTGGGGGCATCCTCCCCCAGTAGATTTTTTTTGTGATTTTCACATACAAACTAAGCATTCTGGTGCATTCTGACAAAATAATAAAGACAAAATAGAACATTTCCTTACAAAGACAAATGGGCCCATGGAACTAAGTTTTAACTTAATTTATTTGCCTTGTAAAATCCAGCAAGTTTAAAAGTGCTAATACATCAATAAAAATAGGAATTATACACAAGTTTTCTCTCTCTGTATGTGTGTTTGAGAGAGAGTGAGAGAGAAAGTGTGAGAGAGAGTGTGTGAGAGAGTGTGTGTGAGAGAGAGAGAGTATTAGTGAGAGAGTGTGTGAGTGACTGACAGACAGAGAGAGAGAGAGAAACACACCAGACACACATCAGACACACACCAGACACACACCAGATATAAGGTGATGCCACCATAGGTTTGCAGAGAACTATATACAATGTGTACACTTGAAAGGGGTGGGGTGGTGGTGTGGGGTTGTGAGGGCCGCTGAAAACCAGTGTCCATCCTCACAGGAAGGGGATTGTTGAATTATCAATAAAATCAAGGGGGGGGGGGGGGGGGGGGGACTTTGGATACTGTTGAACTATTAATACAGTCAAGACCAGACAGTAGTGTCCACTACTTGTAGAGAAATCTAGCCCGTCTGTTGCCGGAAGAAAGCACTGAGAGCACTGAACGAAGAGAGCTCAGTTTCCCCAAGATGGCGCCCGCCTGGATAAGCGAGCCGGACGCGAACAGTACTGTATTCCTTTTTTAATAAACTGCCTGTATACTTGCAAAGTTCTCAATGCTTCGGTTTACATGTAGAGACCCTTGTTATGCTACCGTGTAAGTGTGGTGATATTGTGAGCCTTGTTAGTGGTATAGAAATAGCGATTTCTTTTTATGTGTCGGTGTGCCCCGAAGGCTAGCGTTATACGCTAAATAGCGGTTTGCAAGAAAACTGGTCACATTTGACTAACAAAACAAATACATGAAAACAAATACCAGAGAACGGTCGAACTCGGTACACATGTGTTATTAACCCCAGGTTCATTTTGCGCCGGAGTTCCCCTTTAAAAAGAGAAAAGCACTGGAGACAGATGCAGCCAAATGTGCAAAAATCAGCAGCTTTTTCAATAAAACGTGCTCGCGGTCTGAACGACCAATGAAGATGATGAAACGGGTGAGACAAGATGTTGAACAAAATGCAACTTTACCTGCACCATTCAAGTTAATTAATTAGCCTATCAAGTCAATGAATTGCGTGGCGTTGTAACATATAGCCTGTCTAACCTAACGTTACATAATTTAAATAATAGTATGATGCGACGTCACATAACTGGCCACAAACTTTCTCTTGTAGCCCCTTAGATGCAAGATGCATCACCAAGCACCAGCCATGAGCCCACAGGTCCAGAGTGTGCAGGTAAGATTTCTCATTAAGTGACTATTATTAGAATTAATATAATGAAGAGTATGGTGTAGACCTGCACTATATGATAAATACCCTGAGATAATTGATGATGATAGATGATTCAGCACTACAATAATGAAACTGACTTGAATTTTTAACTTGAAAAAGGGGAGATTTGTGTTGAGATTTATGACAATTTTTATGATTTAGTGTCAGAGGCAGAGCCAGGAGCCAGTGGTGAGGAAGAAACAGGTGAGCTAGTGTGTGAACAAGCAAGCATCAGTTCCAATAAAACCACTTTCTATGCCCAAATGATAGTAGTGGCCCGTTATACTTTTTATCATTAGTAATAGTAAAGTAATACGGAATAAGCCTGCCTACTTTGCCATTGACAAACCGTCCGGCGCCTCAGGGGTGGTAGGCGGCAACACGCTCACACTGTTCTCAGTGGGGGTGGTGAGCTGCTGACATCAACTGAGGATATAGTCGGGCGGTGGAAGGAATACTTTGAGGAGCTCCTCAATCCCACCAACACGTATTCCATAGAGGAAACGGAGCCGGAGGGCCTGGGGTTGGACCATCCAATCTCTGGGGCAGAAGTCGTCGAGGTAGTAAAACAACTCCGCGGCGGTGGAGCTCCGGGAGCGGATGAGATCCGCCCTGGGTATCTCAAGGGTCTGGATGTTGTAGGGCTGTCTTGGTTGACACGCCTCTGCAACATTGCGTGGACATCGGGGGCAGTACCTCTGGAGTGGCAGACCGGGGTGGTGGTCCCCATTTTTAAAAAGGGGGACCAGAGGGTGTGTTCCAACTATAGGGGGATCACACTCCTCAGCCTCCCTGGCAAGGTCTATGCCAGGGTGCTGGAAAAGAGGGTCCGGTCGATGGTTGAACCTCAGATCGAGGAGGAACAATGCGGTTTTCGTCCCGGACGTGGAACCATGGACCAGCTCTTTACCCTCACTAGGGTGCTGGAGGGGAAATGGGAGTTTGCCCAACCAGTCCACATGTGTTTTGTGGATCTGGAGAAGGCTTACGACCGTGTCCCCAGGAGCATCCTGTGGGGGGTGCTCCGGGAGTATGGGGTGGATGGCTCCTTACTAAGGGCCATTCAGTCCCTGTACCAAAGGAGTGCGAGTTTGGTCCGTGTAGCCGGTAGTAAGTCGGACCTGTTCCCAGTGAGGGTTGGACTCCGCCAGGGCTGCCCTTTGTCACCGGTTCTGTTCATAACTTTTATGGACAGAATTTCTAGGCGCAGCCGGGTGGGGGAGGGTGTTGTGTTCGGTGATCGGAGGATCCCGTCCCTGCTTTTTGCGGATGACGTGGTCCTCTTAGCTTCATCGAACAGCGACCTTCAGCTCCTGCTGGGGCGGTTCGCAGCCGAGTGTGAAGCGGCTGGGATGAAGATCAGCACCTCCAAGTCTGAGGCCATGGTCCTCAGTCGGAAAAGGGTGGATTGCCCACTCCGGGTCGGGGAGGAGGTCCTGCTTCAAGTGGAGGAGTTCAAGTATCTCGGGGTCTTGTTCACGAGTGAGGGTAAAAGGGAGCGAGAGATCGACAGGCGGATCGGAGCGGCATCTGCAGTGATGCGGATGCTTAACCGGTCGGTCGTGGTGAAGAGAGAGCTAAGCCGAAAGGCGAAGCTCTCAATTTACCGGTCGATCTACGTTCCAATCCTCACCTATGGTCATGAACTTTGGATAATGACCGAAAGAACAAGATCACGAAAACAAGCGGCCGAAATGAGTTTCCTTCGTAGGGTGGCCGGGCTCAGCCTTAGAGATAGGGTTAGGAGCTCGGACATACGGGAGGAGCTCAGAGTAGAACCGCTGCTCCTCCACGTCGAGAGGAGTCAGTTGAGGTTGCTAGGGCATCTGGTAAGGATGCCTCCCGGACGCCTCCCGGGAGAGGTGTTTCGGGCATGTCCCACCGGTAGGAGACCTCGAGGCCGACCCAGGACACGATGGAGGGATTATATCTCTCGTCTGGCCTGGGAACGCCTGGGGGTTCCTCCGGAGGAGCTGGCGGAAGTGGCTGGGGAGAGGGCTGTCTGGGCTTCCCTGCTGAAGCTGTTGCCCCCGCGACCCGGACCCGGATAAGCGGAAGACGACGACGACGACGACGACTTTGCCATTGAACAAAATCTTAATTGGTACAGTCAAAAGTTTTGACTGAACCAGTAATGTCAATAATTCCTCCTTATATTTCACAATGCTGTTTCCTTTTTTTTTTTTTTTTTGGCACTCCTGAGATTCCATGGAATTCTGCTAGATCTACTTTTGACAAGTTGTTAAACCAGCCTTGAACAGGTTCATACAAAGGCAGGTCTCGGAAGAGTTACTTTAAAAGGGGAGTTAACATTGGGTGAGGTATGTATCATAATGACTCCTAAAACTCTGGAGGAAGGAATAACAGAGACTGCACAGGACACGTTTGCAGAAAGAATAATATACCTTGACAATGGAAAATTGTTTTAATATGAAGGATTATGCCGACGCTGTTGCTTTTCTGGGTCTCTTTTCTGGTTCAGTCAAAACTTTTGACTGAACCAATTACATTATTTTAATGTAATAGGTTGTGATCTAAAGTGGGCCGGTCTGAGGCATGAAACTCCAGGGCTGAAAATGAGTCCCACTCCGGCCCTGCTCGGTCCCCTCCTCGTTGCCAACCTCGGCAGTCGGAAGTTGATCCCCCGCCCCCCTCCCCTTGCCTCTTCTGACACACACACCTGTATGACTCTCAGCAGCAAGTTGACGTGAGGGCGCCCCAGCGACCACTACACTAACTTGCATGGAAATGAGCGGTAGTCTAGAAAAATGGCGAGTTTTGTTTCCAGGTTTTTTTTTTTTTTTTTTTTTTTTTTTTTTTTAACGGTGCTCGTGCGCCCTCACATGGATTGCGCCCTGGGCGGTCGCCCACATTGCCCATAGCAAAAACCGGCCCTGCTGCTCGTAAACAGTAAAAAAGGTTGCTAGCTCTCATAGACTCCAGCATTACCGGCGCCCTTGACCTCGAGGAGGGCTTTATATCGAATGGCAAATCGCAAGCTTAGCCTAAAGTCAGACGCATTTAATGGTTGCTGGCAGTGTGGCGGGTTCCACTACACCATCAAGTAAAAATGCGATGTATTTTTGTGTATTTATTTCGTATTTGTTAGGTTTGATTGATTCATGGTTGATCTTGGTCATAAAACAGTCAATATTTCACAGGAGGGGCGGCGCCCTAGCGCCCTGTTCTATTAACCAGCCAATCAGAAAGACGACGCGCGGCCTCTCCCTCAGCCCATCAGGACGCAGAAAACAATGCGCTGTAAAAAAAAAAAAAAAAAAAAAAAGCATGCAAAATTGCACTAAAAAAATCTGCGAAACTGCGAGGCCGCGAAAGGTGAACCTCGTTATAGCGATGGACAACTGTAGTCGGTAACGTGAACGCCCGTTGTGTGTAGAATAACCGATGAGGTCCGGACATAGCGCGCCGTTTCGACCGAGTTGAAACTGGTCGCGCAGCCATCAAGTGAGTTGACAAACTGTTGTAACGTTGATTCATCCCTTACGGAAGCCCTAAACGGCCTGCATTCATACATTTTATTTCCTCCGTTTTCCCGTGATAACGAGTTAATTTCCTCCGTTTTCCCGAGATAACGAGATAATTTCATTTGTTTTCCCGTGATAACGGGATAATTTTCTCGAGATCTCGTGATAATAAAGCTTTGTTTTCCCGAGATAACGATATAATTAATTCGAGATCTCGAGATAACGAAACTTTGTTTTCCTGTGATAACGATAATTAATTCGTGATCTCGAGAAAACAAAACGATATTGTAGTAGGCTTCTGAGATTACGCTCACTAATGTGTCTTTGTCTGTAATAGCAAGTGTCAGGCCTTGATTGAAAATATATGTGACGCGGTTATCAATATGCTCCTGCTCCTCTGACACTGCTACACTGAATGATGTTTCCTGATTTAATATAGCCTACTACAATATAATTTTGTTTTCTTACATTATCCGATGAGAAAAAATTGTTACCATTATGAGTTATATCAGCCTTAAGGAGAAAAATAACCTTTCACAGTAAAGGCTTCATATTCAGCACATGAGAAAACTGTACACTGCTCTAATAACTGACCGATAGTGAGACAAGGAGGAGCTAACAAGCGCAAGTTATCATCACATGGATTCCACATCCAGTTAGTACGGTGGCCCTGAAGGTCAAAACACAACATTTCACAAGACACAACAACATTTGGAAATGGTTGGAACAATCAACACTTCTTGTTTCCGATTGGACAGAACCCGACAGTGTAATGTCATTTCCTGTTTATACTTCAGTGTGTCCGTGCACGAGTTTTAAACCGCGTTGGAATAAATGGAGGACGAAATGAAATTAATAGATTATTATAAAATATTCAGAGGGATTCAGGGATTCGTATATTATTAGTGCAGACATTCAGTATAATGTTTCAAGTGTATTTAATGTGTTATTTGATCTCACTTTGTTACTTTTGTGACTGTGTGCTCTGCAGGCAGAAGATGAAGCCCTCGTTCCAAGGATCCATTGAGGAGACCGTGGTGGGGGAATATATGTCGTTAGACGTGATGCCACCAGTAAACCTGAAGACATTGTGGTCGTCTTGGAAGGCCAGATGGTACTGCATGATCTGGACAACATTGCATTAGATGCTGCCATGTTATTTGGCCTAATGTATGCTTTGAACCTCAGCTACCCTCCTGAACTGAAGTATTTTTTAAGTGCTTCAGAAAGTTGTGATGAAGCTGGGCGAAAACACGCTCTCTAAGGCTGATATAACTCACCATGGTAACAATTTTCTCTCATCGGATAATGTGGATGGACTTCGGCGGAGTAGGGGTGTCCACTGTAAATATCTGCAGTAAAAGGCAGCCATAGCTGTTTCCCCAAAACTTTTCAGGGCGACTTTGACTTTCCACACCTCACGACCGCGGATATGACTCCACAGGTCCCCTCCCCCTCCACTAAACGTAAACTCCAGTAAATGTTAGCTAACATGTTAACAATGTTCCTGGCTGATAAAAACATCGGCTTTATGAGAACTGTACGTCTAAAGTGACTACCGTGAACTCTGACAAACATTTGATAAGTTTTAATTGTCCTTACCTTGTCCATAACTCTCCAAGTCGACTTCAATTTGGCCAGTGAGGGTGAAAAGATGGCAGCCAAAATTTCTGCAGACGTTTTCCAAGGGGGCGGAGTCATAACTATTTTCTGTTTTCTTAACATGACTGAGACTTGTAGATTTTGCATCCACCAAGATTTAAGGGGTTATACATGATTGAAGCATGTTCAGATGAGAACATAACTCAATCATGTCTTCTATACGAACTGTATACATGTTAATTGTACAATCCCCCTTTTCCCCTTTTTTCAGTGTATTTATCTGTCACCTTGTTTTGGAGTCCATAACATGAGACGTGATTTGAGATTTCATTTTATTTTTAGAACTGATGTCTATAATTCAAGTCCAGACCTCCTGAAAAGCACGTCCTCGTTAATTTTCTCTTCTATTTTTTCTATATCTATCCATCTTAATTACAGTGCAATTCAAACAACTGCTGAAAAGTATTTATTACATTAGCGTAAGGACAAACACTGCAGAGTGGTAAACGTGAAAGCTGCATGTGCTCATCTTCAACGTGCCTGTCCTACAAATGTCTTTTTTGTCTCTGTGTCCTCTCAGCTTCTTGTGAGCGCTCCATCATTGAACGAGGCCTGATGTCATTCAACGTCGTTTCTTGCATTCACTTTGTCAAACGAACCAACCAGAGAGACTACCTGAACATCCAGTCTAACAATGGGTAACAACTCTGTGTGTGTGTGTGTGTGTCTGTGTGTGTGTGTGTGTGTGTGTGTGTGTTTCCATTCTGAAACACAAGCTCACACCCCAGTAGCAGTAATCGCCGCCTTTGCATCTTTTGAGTCTAGTTTATGTGTTGCAGTTAAGCACCTCCCCTCATTATGGTTTTACATCTCACAAATCTTTTAGCTAAATTTCAGCTGTCCCAAAACAACAAGCTACGAAAATAACAGTGATTGTCTATTAAAGCCAAGAACAAGGCCCTGAAAATTTAATATTTATTTCATTTCACTGGAAGAAATCCTAAATCCTGATTCCCACAAAATAACCACAAGCCTATATTTATTCTGATGTGACCTCATTTAGGCCTACATGTAAATGCTTATCCTTGAGCCTCTCAGCAGGACTTCTTTATTTTACATTTTATGTACATGTCAGGATTTCTATATTGACCACTAGCTGTGGTTATTTGGCAAAAACCTTTAACTGGCAAATCCATCTTGCTGTACTACCAACAGAACAACATCCATCCCTAATCTCATAACTACATCCTAGTGTGAAACCAACTTCTTTACTGGCCTGGCCACTGATGAAAATTTGAGGATCTGAACAGACCTGCCAAAGGAGAATTCATCAGTTTTCACTTTACATTTGTTGTGTTGTTCTTTTCCTCTAAGGCAGTGATGGGCAATTTAAATGATGGAGGGGGCCACAATTTTTCATCGACACTACCAGAGGGCCACATAGGACCGTACACATAACCAGATATGATAAAACTTCCATTTTAAATATGTTGTGTTTGTGTGTGTATAATTAGAATATATTTATATATATAATTATATGTGTGTGTGTGTTTATTGAAGCAAACAAAAAATAACCACTTACTGTGCTTTTTTTTTTTTTATTTGTGCATTTTTACACCAAGAAAAAGAAACAGTTTAACATTTCCCCTGTATACCCACTCTACCTCACCACTATCAGCAGTGGGCACTGGTAAAAAGCCGCCTTTGTTTGTGTACTTTTGATTTAAGGTCCAGTACGACAGCAGCCCTTGCAGCTTCAGTATACTTCTCATATTTAGCTTTGTGCAACGTGTTGTAGCGGCAACTTAAATTGAAATCTTTCATGGCAGATAACATCTCTAAGCACACTAAGCACATAGGTTTGCCTTTATATTCTGTGAACAGATAACCTTCTTTCACTTGAAAGACACGATTTTCTCGATCAAGTTTTCTCTCTCCTCCGCTCTTAGCCACGGCGCAACGTCTCTTCTTCATTGGTAGAGAAGACCTGGTGGAAGCGCGTACGAGGCGGCGTCTGCATTAGAGGCGCCATCTAGTGGCCAACTGTGTCATTACAACTGATTCAGTGCCGCAGAGGATACAGATTTATAATTTTCAAAAATGAATCTAAGGGCCACGTCGGCCCGCGGGCTGCCAGTTGCCCATCCCTGTTCTAAGGTTTGGCTTACGCCTTTGACAAGATGAACACTCTGAACATGGACACACCCTATGACTACAACTCTGTCATGCAGTACCACAGGTTTGAGACGGCTGCTGTCACTTTCATTAAAAATCTGTTTATTCACTGATCTAGTTATTTCCTCATACAAGTTTACAAAATGATGCAATGTAAAAATAATAATCATCATAAGGACGTCAGACTCCTTTTTAGTTCAGGGGCCACATACGGTAGCTACATACCATTACCATAATAGCATGAGAAATAGCAGTTGATTTTATTTAGAAGTTGATTGGGGACGCTGCTGCCTTGTCCTGTTCTAAACTTTGAGACTCTGCTGCTTTGCTCTGTTGTGTTTGGACTTTTAACTGTTTTGCTTTGCTTGGTCTTGACGCTGCTTGTGTGGGACGGTCTCCACGCTGCTTGGCTGCTTGGCTGCTTGGTTGCGTGGCTGCTCCGCTCTGCTCAGCCTCATCTGGCGGTCGCCGCGGCCTGGTGTCTGCGGCCCACGCCATGCCCCAGAGCGGCTCTGTCAGACTCAAGCCTGGGTGTTTTAACTAGGGCCCGGCCTCCATGTGTGCGTGTGTGGATAAGTGTTAGGTTATTTAAGTAATTTTGTTATTTTGAATTTATTACTTATTTAAATTTGTTTTGTTCTCTTTAGTTTATTTTTCATTTCTTAAAGTGGGCACGTATTGATATTGGTTTAGATTATTTGCCCTTTTGTTTTGTGACTGGTGGTGGCGGTGTTGGTGCCCGGGTGGTGGTATCCCTTCCTGTCTGCTGTGTCTGGGGAAGCGGGCTTCACTTCACTGAGTGTGTGTCACGAATGTCGGGTGTTTTTGTGTTGATTTCTCCTTTTGGTGATTCCCCCCCTGCACTAAGCCCCTGTCCATACACTCAGCTCCAGCCCCCTTTTGTTTGATTTCCCTGTTTTGATTCTTTTGTATGAATGAAATTGAAATATTTGAAACAAATTATTTAACAATAAAGTTGTATAGTTTTCTATAAATACCTGAACCACGTCTCATGCCTTACTGAGTAAACTTACCTGTGTGCTCTCCAAATTAATTCTCTGGGTGAAATTCCCAGGGTGGTGTTGTCGGTTCCTTTCCCTTATTTGGTTATCGGTTTAATTTCTCTTTTTATTTTTGTTTTCACCTTATCCTCGCCACACTAGCTGTCATTGAGTCATTTTGCCTTAAGGCTTGTTGTTCGTGTTAAGAATGGTAACAGTGTCAAGTTTAGGGGGAGCTTGTACTGGCATGTATTTGTGATGGCGAGAGATGAAAAGACTCTTTCGCCATTTCAGCTGAAATTGAACTGGCAATAACTGTATGTGCGTCATTTTGTTTCCATTGTGCAATACAAGATCACACACCCAGTAATCGACACCTTTGCAACCTTTTGAGTCTAGTTTACGTGTTGTGTGTTTTGTAGCAGTTAAGCACCTCACCTCATTACGGTTTTACATCTCTCTCTATGGCACTGCCTTGAGGCTCTCAGCAGCACCAGCGGTTTGACGTCTTTATTTTACATTTTATATATGTGTCAGGATTTCTGTATTGACCACTAGCTGTGGCTATTTGGCAAACCACTTGAACTGTCAAATCCATCTTGCTGTACTACCAACAGAATAACATCCATCCCTAATCTCATAACCAGAGGTGCACCTACCTTTTACAGTGAGTTACTCAGGTGAGTACCAGGTGGAGCAAAGAAAAACAAAACAAACAAACAAAAATGCTGCACTGAAGAAGCTGTGTGAATAAAATGGGATCTCCTTTGTGAAACTGGGTAAGTTTCATAACATCAGATGGTCTGCATGGAGGCATGAAACACTGTTAAAAATATCAAGACTATTGCCAGCCATTAAAATGCAACTGGCTACGAGTGACTTGCAGCATATCTGCACAGAGCGTTTTCAGTGTTTTCTGTCAAATATGCACGCATGTAAGGATGAACTCCTGGTGGCCATTGCACAGTTTGCACTTCTGCTTGATAGTGAAGGCCACAGGGAACACACTGCTTCTAATGCTGATGCTGACAAAGCCAAGACAAACTTGTTTTGTATGTTCAAAATATTATCAACTAGTTCTCTAGTATGAACAGCTTGATGTGACAAAGGCTTGGCGAGGCACAAAAACAACTTGGTTAGATTTGAGGAGAGATCTGTTTTTGAGTACTTTGTCATGCAAGAAAAAATGATGAAACAGTTGTTGGATGTTTTGTGTGTTATGTGTTAAAATGTTTCGTAGACCCTTCCAGCCACCCCAACCTCCTCCCTGCCTAGCTATACAAGCATGTTACTTCCTCTCAGCAAATACATGACATAGTCGTAACAATCTACTTGTAAACTGGAGGACGCTCTTTATACTCCAACTATTCTGAAAAAATATATTAGAATATAATCTGTGATTTTAGTGATCCAGGTGAAAATATGTGTTTCTTATCTGTAACTCTTTTTTTCCAATAGGTGATGGTAACAGGCCTGGCAACATGGTGCTGCTTCAGACATTACAGCACTTGTTTTAAAGGACGTTTTCTCATTTTTAATAAAACTTAAGATATTGACCTTGACAATAAATTTTCACATGCCTCTTCACTGAAGCCTTATTTGTTCTTTGTGTACTTCTAGACACTTCCGTACCACATGGTTCATGGATTAAGAGTTTCCTATTGAATTTTAATCGATCAAGGTTTTTGTATGCATCAGTATGAGTGTGCAGATTTTTTAGAAACTCAAACTTATAAAGGAAGCAGCAACCAAGGCTTTCTGTTCATCACCAAGGGATAAAGGTTGAAGAACGCTAACACGGCCGATACTGATCTCAATAGCTGCTAGAAAACAAAACTTCAGGATGCTAAAAGGAAAGTGAATAATAGACTGACATGACTGCAAATGCTAGTGTAGCAGCAGACATATGCTATCTGTCATTCAGTGCTGCTGTGTGTAGCCTATTTAGCGCCACCGGTGGGCCAGTATAAAAGCCACCACCCTTCACTGGCTAATCCTCTTGCGCCTCTGTCGTCACTGGTGCGTCACGAGGTAGGCCCGACAGGGCAGCTGCTCATGTGCTGCTCCGTGTGTCCCGTATGTGCGGTGTAGTTTGTGCGTGGTAAATGCCAGTAGTGGCCGGTCTTCTCTCTACCTCCCTCCTCCGGTGCGAATGGGTGTGTCCCTAAACAGGTGTAACGTGCGATCAGCTGACTGGGGACGCTGCTGCCTTGTCCTGTTCTAAACTTTGAGACTCTGCTGCTTTGCTCTGTTGTGTTTGGACTTTTAACTGTTTTGCTTTGCTTGGTCTTGACGCTGCTTGGCTGCTTGGCTGCTTGGTTGCGTGGCTGCTCCGCTCTGCTCAGCCTCATCTGGCGGTCGCCGCGGCCTGGTGTCTGCGGCCCACGCCATGCCCCAGAGCGGCTCTGTCAGACTCAAGCCTGGGTGTTTTAGCTAGGGCCTGGCCTCCATGTGTGCGTGTGTGGATAAGTGTTAGGTTATTTAAGTAATTTTGTTATTTTGAATTGATTACTTATTTAAATTTGTTTTGTTCTCTTTAGTTTATTTTTCATTTCTTAAAGTGGCCACGTATTGATATTGGTTAAGATTATTTGCCCTTTTGTTTTGTGACTGGTGGTGGCGGTGTTGGTGCCCGGGTGGTGGTATCCCTTCCTGTCTGCTGTGTCTGGGGAAGCGGGCCTCACTTCACTGAGTGTGTGTCAATAATGTTGGGTGTTTTTGCGTTGATTTCTCCTTTTGGTGATTTCCCCCCCTGCACTAAGCCCCTGTCCATACACTCAGCTCCAGCCCCCTTTTGTTTGATTTCCCTGTTTTGATTCTTTTGTATGAATGAAATTGAAATATTTGAAACAAATTATTTAACAATAAAGTTGTATAGTTTTCTATAAATACCTGAACCACGTCTCATGCCTTACTGAGTAAACTTACCTGTGTGCTCTCCAAATTAATTCTCTGGGTGAAATTCCCAGGGTGGTGTTGTCGGTTCCTTTCCCTAATCTGGTTATCGGTTTAGTTTTTTTTTTTTTGTTGTTGTTTTCACCTTATCCTCGCCACACTAGCTGTCATTGAGTCATTTTGCCTTAAGGCTTGTTGTTCGTGTTAAGAATGGTAACGGTGTCAAGTTTAGGGGGAGCTTGTGCTGGCATGTATTTGTGAAAAAAGACTCTTTCACCATTTCAGCTGAAATTGAACTGGCAATAACTGTGTGTGCGTGTTTTTGTTTCCATTGTGCAATACAAGATCACACACCCAGTAATCGACACCTTTGCAACCTTTTGAGTCTAGTTTACGTGTTGTGTGTTTTGTAGCAGTTAAGCACCTCACCTCATTACGGTTTTACATCTCAAAAATCTTTGAGCTAAATTTCAAGTCTTCCAAAACAACAAGCTGTTAAAATAACAGTCATTGTCTTTTAAAGCCAAGAACAAGGCGCTGAAATAGTGCTGTGTTTTCATTTAATTGTATGGCTGTAGCTGTTACTCTTACGTCGGCCGCCGTGGTAGCTCCCAGACGTTGTCTCTGGACCGCTAGGTTTGCGCCTACCACAGCACCGTCCAGCACGAGCTGCTCCACGCCCTCGGCTTCAGCCACGAGCAGTGTCGCTCAGACAGGGACCAGCACATCCAGATCCTGTGGGAGAACATCCAGTCTGGTCAGAACCCCAGCCACCGCAATGTTACATCCATCCAAACTGTGTTCCAAATCTAAATCCAACTTTAGTATTTATTTCATTTCACTGGAATAAATCCTAAATCCTGATTCCCACAAAATAACCACAAGCCTATATTTATTCTGATGTGACCTCATTTAGGCCTACATGTAAATGCTTATCCTTGAGGCTCTCAGCAGCACCAGCGGTTTGACGTCTTTATTTTACATTTTATATATATGTCAGGATTTCTGTATTGACCACTAGCTGTGGCTATTTGGCAAACCACTTGAACTGTCAAATCCATCTTGCTGTACTACCAACAGAATAACATCCATCCCTAATCTCATAACCAGAGGTGCACCTACCTTTTACAGTGAGTTACTCAGGTGAGTACCAGGTGGAGCAAAGAAAAACAAAACAAACAAACAAAAATGCTGCACTGAAGAAGCTGTGTGAATAAATTGGGATCTCCTTTGTGAAACTGGGTAAGTTTCATAACATCAGATGGTCTGCATGGAGGCATGAAACACTGTTAAAAATATCAAGACTATTGCCAGCCATTAAAATGCAACTGGCTACGAGTGACTTGCAGCATATCTGCACAGAGTGTTTTCAGTGTTTTCTGTCAAACATGCACGCATGTAAGGATGAACTCCTGGTGGCCATTGCACAGTTTGCACTTCTGCTTGATAGTGAAGGCCACAGGGAACACACTGCTTCTAATGCTGATGCTGACAAAGACAAGACAAACTTACTCAGGGGGTTAATTGAAGAGCCCCCTTCATGTGAATGATATGCACCTCCGACATTTACTCCTAGCCACTTCAGTAAAGGAACATCCTCAGAACAGGAAGACATGGGATGTGTGTGTTTAGCTTTATGGAAGGTGAGGAGAAAAATATTAAACAGAGCTTGCCGCCGTTCTTCATTCAGCATGTCTCGCCATCTGGTAAGTGAGCGACTAGAAATTTCTTCTCGGCTAGCTTGTTTATTAGCAATGGCTTGCGCCACATTCGTGTGCTCCTTGCTCTTTTCATGTTTGTCAAATAAAGGATGGTTGAAAATTCTTTGAGCCTTTATAAAACACACCTGTTTCGTGTGCTGGATGTGGATGTGAGTGGCAAATCTTGCTCCACATTTCGGGGCGCTCACCATTAGCTTCAAGCCACTGCACATCTTGGAGCCACTTTTCCAAAAAAAGTATTTTCTTCGGCTCTGGCTCCAGTTGGTGTTTTTTTGTAGGTGGCAAAACGCCAAAGAAGCTGCTTAATGTCTGTCGTTTATTTGGACATCTCTGACAGTAGTTGACAAGCAACATGTGTAAGGTTAGATGAAATGATCGGTCAAGTACGCAAAGGCGCATAGTAACACAAGTGGCATTATGCATTCTGTATTTTTTTCGTGCATGCGTACCTGCGTACCAGTTATGTGCACCCCTGCTCATGACTGCATCCTAGTGTGAAACTAACTTCTTTACTGGCCTGGCCACTGATGAAAATATGAGGATCTGAACAGACCTACCAAAGGACAGCTCTGAAGAAACGAAAGTTAACTGTCAAAATGACAGATGTCCTTCCGATTTTTCCATCACCGTTTTAAATATTTGGTTAACGCAACCTCTGGTCCCAACATAAAATAATTCATAGCATTTACTGCCACCAAATTTAAGCTGTAATGATTCAGCTCACTGAAGCAGATTCTCATCATTTCATTGATGGCATGGCGTTGCCCTCAGGCAACGCACCACTTTTTTGGTCATTACAGTGGCCTTTTAAATTTTATTTCATTTTTTTTTTAAATATTATGTCACAAGACATGTATCTGTCCAATAAAATCATGAGTAGAAGTGGGCTTGGCCTTTGTCTAGGCAGTGGGTCAAGTCTTTCAGGAAGCGAAGCCGCATGGTGCGCTGCACCCACAAGAGGTCAGATAAAAATGTTTTTTTTACTTATTTTATATGAAATAATTTAATAAACAAAAATGTATGCATGTACATGAACACATAAATAACCATATTTAGTTGTTTTAATGCAAAATTAGTTTTTATTTATTTACTAAAATAGATCTTTTTTGTACGTTGCCTGAGGGCAACATTGTGCAGTTAGTTCACTTTGCTAAAGGCAATAATGACAAAAGCAGTGCTTCTCAACTCTAGTCTTTGGGACCACATATTCTGCATGTTTGAGTCCTCCCTGCTACAAAATACTGACACAAATAATTCAGTTCTTATGAAACAGTGGCAGAATGTTATAACTATATCAATAAGGTGTAGAACAGGTAAAAATGGACCCCACCGGAGTTGAGAACCACTGGAGTTTTAGTACCATGATTGATCATTGAGTGATGACTGTAGATAGAGGTCAGAGGTCAGTATTGTAGATAGAGGTCAGAGGTCAGTACTGTAGATACAGGTCAGAGGTCAGTACTGTAGATACAGGTCAGAGGTCAGGACTGTGGATACAGGTCAGAGGTCAGTACTGTAAATACAGGTCAGAGGTCAGAGGTCAGTACTGTAGTTACAGGTCAGAGGTCAGAGGTCAGTACTGTAGATACAGGTCAGAGGTCAGAGGTCAGTACTGTAGATACAGGTCAGAGGTCAGAGGTCAGTACTGTAGATACAGGTCAGAGGTCAGAGGTCAGTACTGTAGTTACAGGTCAGAGGTCAGAGGTCAGTACTGTAGATACAGGTCAGAGGTCAGTACTGTAGATACAGGTCAGAGGTCAGTACTGTAGATACAGGTCAGAGGTTAGAGGTCAGTACTGTAGATACAGGTCAGAAGTCAGTACTGTAGATACAGGTCAGAGGTCAGGACTGTAGATACAGGTCAGAGGTCAGGACTGTAGATACAGGTCAGAGGTCAGAGGTCAGTACTGTAGATAGAGGTCAGAGGTCAGTACTGTAGATACAGGTCAGAGGTCAGTACTGTAGATACAGGTCAGAGGTCAGAGGTCAGTACTGTAGATACAGGTCAGAGGTCAGTACTGTAGATACAGGTCAGAGGTCAGAGGTCAGTACTGTAGATACAGGTCAGAACAGTTAAAGATACACAAATATACATGTAAACAGCATCAATATAGATTTTTTTATAACTGATATGTATGGAAAGGAACTTGATGGCACAAAATAAACATTGTTGATATACATCTTGCACAATTTCCCTTTTTTTGTTCCATTTTCATTACAAAACTGAACTAGAAAACCTTGACGTTTTACTACCCTTCTTGCGCATTGTTGCCCTGAGGCAACGTACTGATTTCTGGTTTGGGGGGGTCGGGGGGGGTCAAATTTTTTTTTTTATATGTCATCAGGGACCCACAAGCTCTCAAAAGGTGGGGCAAAACATTTTTTTCCACAAAAAATAAAGTCATGCCATAGAGGGTTAAAGTACTTGCCATGCAGGTTTGCTTTCCTGGAACAGCTCTTCGCTAGAAACTTAGCAGTAGGAGGTAACCTGACAGGTGAGTCAGACAGACAGTATATAAATAGTTCTCCATATCAAGATTGCATATCACTCACTGCCAGAAGACGTGGGGATTCGAAAACTCAGACCTTTCTTTATCTTTTAAATAGTGTAGCTCAACATTAACATGTTGGACATAGATGTTGCACTCGAGGCTTTGGGCATACTGTGCAATGCCAGTGTGACATCTGTCCAAAAACAAGGATCAGGAGCTGTCTCTTTTAGAGCTGATATTTGTGGAGGAGCAGGACACCAGCAGCTGAACATTCAACGTTTCATCTATACAATCGTGGACGGAGAGGAAACCTGGTAAATATTATTTTGAATGGAGAACAGAGATTTATGAAAGTTGTTCAGACCAGGACTGCAGAATTCTGATGTGAGGGACATTATGATGAGATCAGTACTGTGCTTTGAAATGGAATCTTGTTTTTCTTACGTTACAGCCCGCAGTCAAACTTCTGCTTCAAGACCTTAACAACTGTCCTGCAAGGTGGTGTATTGTCAGCTGACATCAGTCACCCGAATCTGCACTCTGCAGTGCCAACAAGAAAGAACCTCATCATCGATGAAGATGAATTCTTTGACCGGCGCTTTGATTACGATTTCACCAAGCTGAAAGACACAGAGACATATCACAGAGGAGGAGAGGTGTATGAACGCCCATGTGGTTGGTACCGTTTTGGCCTGAAGGTACTGTATATACCTTTGATGTTGATTTGGCTTTAAATTAGCGTCCTATGAATGTTCAACATATAGGCAATGATGCGAACTCTGAACACTTCAGAGTATGAATTTAAATATAAATAAAACTGATTCAATCATGGTGTATTGGTTAAAGACTTTAAAATGTATATAACTATAGCTTTTTGTTGTTTTTTTATTTAGAAAATTAGAAGTTAAACTAAAGTGAAAGGCTCCTAATTTTGCAGCCTTGATTTCAGAGGAAAATGTCTTCTCACAGGTCCTGGATAAGTACGGCGAGAATAAGTGGCTGGGAAACCAGTACCGTAGTACACAGTCGGTGTCAGATGAGTGGCCTGTTTCCTACCATGGGACCTCAAAGAAGGGTGCTCAAGGCATCATCGAAGGACATTACGAGGTTTGATTATATATCCATTATTGTAGCAGAATTGATAACAATTACATCATTTTCCCTGGTAACTGTGTTACATTGCACAGTAAAATATCTAAAGGGCACACACTGTAATATTTCTGGAATGATCTGGATAAATGTGCCTGGTAAACCACCTTCATTCTATCCTCTGTACTACAGTCTAAGTGAATGGTATGACAGTGAAATATTTAAACAGATCTCTGGAAGCTTGGGATGCTGCTCAGTGGCTAAATGTTAACGAACCCATGCTATGCTAATGCTACACATTGAACTCAGTGTATATATACCTACTTCACGGTGGAGTCTGAACCAAATTTGGAGATAGATATTTCCATCTGGACTGGTACAATGAGTGATACACTGCCTTCGCCATCCCATCCCAAGAGCGTGGTTAGCAAGCAGTGTGTCTTCCTAGAAACAATGTCAGTTAGATTTAATTGTCAGATTATTGTCAGTTGTCAGTACCTGAACTGCCCCCTTTTTCCACATTCGGATTTAAACAGGAAGTTTGAAACAGAAAATGATCTGAAATAAATGATTGCTTTTTATCATAAACTGGAGTAAAAAAAAACAATGTCCCCCCCCCAGAGATAAGCTGTAGGAAGAAAAAGACTGTGATAATTTAAGTGTTATATTGTGTAAATGTAATATTAATATTTGTTAACATTACTTACAGAGTAAATAAACTGTAATTCTCACTTGTATTCAACAGCCAGGCCCAGGTCAGCGTTATGGCAGAGGGATTTATTCTACCCCATACATCTCTGAGGCCATCTACTATGCAAAGTCTTTCAAATCCCAAAAGACGGGCAAGAGCTACCAAGTAATTCTGCAGAATCGGATCAACCCCAAGTACAGGCAGAAGCACAACAACAACAAGTACTGGCTGATTCACATCCCAGCCGGCACATCAGACGCAGAAGAGGAGGAGATGGTGGAACGGGCCATCCGTCCTTACGGCCTTCTGCTGAAAGAGGTCTGAAAGGGCAAGACACGTCACAAGAAAAGGAATGAATTAGCAATGAAGATGTGAACAAATTATTCTGTACTGAAGGATTGAATAAACAAACTAAAAACAGCTACAACTTTGAATCTGGTTCTGGTTCTTACATTTTTCAGTAAGCTATACCACATTCACTTGAAATATGAAAGTATTTCCATACCAAAGAGAGCATAATAAGCGAAAAGAAATGACACAAAATTTTGCACAAACCATGTTTTATTATAACAATATAAGTGAAACAGAAATTTCTCAGTTGCACAAATCCTTCAATAGAACATTTGAAAATCACACTTTTGAGAATCCAGTTATTTAACTATTGCAATTATTGCACAATCTCCACCTCCAACATTGGTAGGTGGATGGCAGGTCTCGTCTAGCAGGGGAGGTGGGTGGCTCATCCTGACCAGTAGCAGAGGATGCTCCAAAGTATTTTAGAAGTGCCCCTGAAATTGCAATTGAAACTGACATCAAAAGACTGTAGACTACAATATAGCTCTTATACAAAACATCCATGAATTGTAAATTTAAATAAACATGCCCTTACGTGCTAAATGTCTGTAATTAGACGCTATATTAATCTTTCAGGGAGGAACAATTAGCTCCTTGGTTACTGCCTCAAATTCTATGCTTGGCACACTTTTAGTTATGACTGGTTAAACTATGTTTGTCACGAAATAGAGTTGTAGCAAATGGCAAATGTTCATCTTTGAAACTACCTACAGATATGAAAATTCAGTTGGCTAATTACAGGACCGAATGTGATGGAAATAAATAATAACTGAAGTTGTAACAGTTTTGTTGCAAAGCAAAATCTGGTGTTTGTTAAGACGAATTACTGTTGTATAAGCATTGCAAGCATCATAACAAAAAGGCTAACAAATGTCCCTGCAGACATTTCATCAACCTGGGGGTTGACGGTAGGTCTAAGGGGCGACCTCTAGCGTGAAACAAGTTTAAAATAGGTCTAGGTTAGCCTGGGTGCCAGCCGAACTTAGTCCCGCCCACAACATTTGAGGTCTGGAAGTTCGGTCTGGCATCTCTCCGTTGAGGCGCAATTATGCTCGAACAGGAGCTGTTCGTACCAATCAGATTCTCAGGGCGGGCTTTATACGATGATGGACAGATGATCAACAGTAACGTAACCACGTCACCAAAGAGCGCTTGGGTTGAATTTGTTTACAACAAAGATGGCTGCCGCTGGAGAACTGAGATGTGTAGATTCTGCCATTGACTCTGTTCTAGAAGATATCGACAGCGCATTAATTTTAAAAGAGGAACAGATAAATGCGATCAAGGCATTTGTTAATCGGAAAGATGTTTTTGCCGTCCTTCCTACGGGATTCGGCAAAGGTTTAATTTATCAGCTGGCTCTGGACCAGAGAATGTCTAATAGGAGAACTGCCACTCTCAGTGAACTTCCGGCTTCTGAACTGGTTGCAGTTCCACTCTGGTTCCATATGAGGGCGCTCTCAGGACGAGTGCAGAATGAATGGAGGTCTATGGCGCAATACCCCTCAAAATCCACAGGATATAATTTTTTGTGCAGTAATTTGAATATTGTATTTGAAAGGAGATGCAAAGAAATTACACATTGCTGATTTTTTAGAGTCACTTATTTGCTTTAAAAAGTATTTTAAAATGTCAATGACGTCATACACATCGTACGACCAGAGATACTGCTTTACGGCAATCCTTCAGTCACTGCTTTGGTGCTTTCACGCTCTGCACTTTCTTTTCTCTCGAGGCATGGACAACACAGCTGACACAGGTAAATACACGTGCTAGAAGAGTTTTTGTTTTGTTGTTTTAAAAGACCGGGCCGAAAAAAAAAACTTGGGCGAAAAAGTCCGCCTTAACATTCTGGTCCCGCTTCGGATGCCACGATGCCGTCAAGCGGTATCTCTGGTCGTAATCAGTCCTTCACTGACCAATCAGCGTTCATTAGCACAATGCTAGCGTGTTATGGGCAACAACAACTCAACCTGTAAGAAAACAAAAGGACATAAGTTCTCGTTCATTCAACTTTTGACCTATAACCCATGTTGAACTTGCAAAACCTACAATCAAATCTGAGATTTCTCAACGATAATCGGGTGAAAGAGACACATTTGGCCATTTAGCTCCATAGACTTCATGTTGCACTCATGGCGATCGCCCCCAGTGGAAATCTGGTGGAACTGCAACCAAAATTCGTTACAATGAGAGTGGCAAGGCTCTCCGTAGACGGGCTCTGATGGGACACAACATGCGTCGCACACTACGTTGCTCTGATTGGTTATAGGTCTATCCAATTGAGTGCAGAGTCATTTTTTTTCCTGGTTCAGTTGAAACCCGCCCCATAATCACAGCCCAATGGAGCGGTATCAGACTCACATTCTGACTAGAATTGAGTATGGCTACGTCAGGCTAGGTCTAGGTTGCACCTCGACCACAAACCAACTAGATGAAAAAAATAAATGTATACAACCAATCGGGTGAAGGCCCTTCTAGCCAATCAGAGGCGAAAAGGGCGGGACCTTCTACTACCATCCTGGCAGCGGAACACGACTGCAGAGAAGCAAGCACAGCACGTGCAGAGCAACAGTTTTTTCAGTACATTCATTGACATAAAACATTAGAGACGGTTTATATGTGTTCATATCATAGACTGTAGGTTCATATGCAACTTTCTGTGTTTTAAAAAGTGGCATTGACCGACCGTGCGTTATGTGCAGTGTTGGGGAAGTTACTTTTAAAAAGTAGTGTTTGCTCGTTACTCGCTACTTCTTAAAAAAGTAACCCGTTACTTTACTTAGTTACCCCCTGCAGAAAGGAACTTTTTACGTTACTCGTTACTTTTACGTTACTTTTATGTTACTTTTATGTTGCTTGACTTTGGGCATAACCCAATATCTGTTCCTAAGTGTAGGCCTACATAAAGTTCTACTATGGAGGACATAACCATAGGACATAACAGGTATTTCTTTTGTGCTCTTTATTAAAATATAGTATCAACAGGCTCCTTAGGAACAACATGATTAAAAAAAAGGGCAAAACTGGGCCCTCATTAAATTATGGAATAATTAAAATAAATTAATTAATTAAAATAGGCCTGTTTGTGGAAAATGTATAAATGTATAATATTTGATTTACATAAAAGCTTTTTATTTGTTTTCTTCCTAATTGTCCTTGAAATAGTGGTCAAGAACCCCTCCACCCCCAACACAAAAATGGTTTGGCCACTGATCAAAATTTGATGTTGCCGTTTGATTTGAAGTTCAGTAGCTACGCTCAAAATGTCCGGTCAGCAGAAGTCCGGTGCTCAGAAAAGGAAAGAAAAGAGAAAAAGAGAAGAGAAGAGAAGAAGAGGCCTTAAATGATTTTCTTAACAAATATTTAAAAAAAAGTTGGTGACGGTGAAGCTGGGACTAGTAAAGTGAACGTAGAGCAAGGTTAGAAACAGCGCAGCCAACGTTTACCAGCCTTGTAACGTAACCTAACAGGCTAGCTCTAATGTTAACGACCATTAGCCCGCTGTCCCTGGACAGAGTCAGGCTACCGGTGAGAGAGAAGAGCGCGATAGAGAGAGTCACAGTGAGGCGTGCGTGCGTGCGTGCGGGGGGGGGGGGGAGCTGAGAAAGCAGCGTCGCTGTCAAATCTGTCCCTGGGAAAAGTAACGTTGCCCCGATTTGAAAAAGGAACTACGTTACGTTACCAAATTTTCAGTAGTAGCACGTTACCCTACTTTTTACCCGAAAAAGTAGTTACGTTACTGTAACGCAACCCTGGTTATGTGTTTAACTGTCGAGTGGATTTCAAGCTAGCTGCTCACTCGGCTAACATGAAACAGGCCTCTGCAGTGTGCTTTCTGTCTAATATTCTGATATTTTTGGACTATTGGAGTTTAGAAATCCAGACATAAATCAGTGAAGCACTTATACAGACGAGCTGACATGGAGGTCTCCAGAAAATGCACTTTTTTCCCCAAGATAATTTGAAAATGTTAATTTATCTTCTTAAAAAAAAAAAACAATGGTAGCCTAATCTATTGATTAGCTGTTAAAATGTTAACATTCAGTGGATTGTGAATATAAAAATTTGACTCCCAATGCAATGCCTAATTGTCTGCTTTGTTAATCAACAATGCTTTTTCTATTTAAAATCATGTAATGTTTTTATTTTATCATTATCTGGGACTTTTTGGCCTATGTAAATATAACCAAAAAGCAATATATGTCTGTTTCATGACTTAACATTCATGTGATGTATGTAGTATGTACATAGGTGAATTAAATTAGATGGTAAAACAGTGTACAATTTCCCAAGATGTGTTTAAGAATTGTTAAGTAATATGCTTCAAATGTTTTTCCAGCTTCACATGACAGAGTGAGGATCTCCACTCCAGGGGAGCCATTGATAGATAAATAAAGAGACCACTGCTGCGATTAAAAATTGGGATTATTCCACCAATGTTGATTTCTAAACTCCTCTTAAGTTTGAAAAGTAGTGTTGTGTTCTAAAATGAATATGAACCTGTTTTCTTTGCATTATACAACGTCTGAAAACACCAGAATTGTTTTGTCATTTTGACCTGTTGCCATTTTCAGCAAATACATGTTCTAAATGACAATATTTTTATTTCCAATTTGGGAGAAATTTTGTCAGAAGGTTATAGAATGAAACAAAAGTGTTCATTTTACTCAAACACATAGCTATGAATAGTAAAACCAGAGGAACTGATCATTTTGAAGTGGTCTCTTAACTTTTTCCAGAGCTGTATGTGTAAGAATCATGTTGGTCTCATTATTTTTTAGTTTTTAAAAAGTATTCTGATTATGTTTGTGTAATAAAACTTTAAAGAAATTGCACTTTTGTGTTGTCAAACTTATAATTTCCCCCCAAAGCTAGGTTCTGTTAATACATTGTATTTATATAAATGTGTTAATTTATAGCAAAAATATTTTTAATACCATTTATTATTCATTAAATGTATGTTTTATCTATATGTAAACACTGTAATTGTTTTTACAGTTAATCAGTCAATTTGAACAGATAACATTTCGACGTTGAACAAACGTTAAAACGACGTCGAGACCTAGACGCAGCCAGGGGGTTTAAAAGTAATGCTGAAATGCAGGTTGAAAAGACGTCAGATCGCAACGTCAACATCTTCTCTACCTGCATTTGTCAACCTCTTTTTAACTCCACTGCAGAAACAACATCTGAAACTCGACACATACAGCTGTAAAAAAATATATATCAGAATATTTACACTGGTTCATTTTTAGAAGGTGAATAATACACGTTTAGTGTTACAATGTGACGTTGTGGAGACGTTGTTTACGACAGTTAAAAAGACGTCAAGGTTGCAACGTGACGTCGTTTCAATTTGCATTTCAGCATTACTTTTAGACCTGGCGACGTATACGTTTAGACGTCGTTTCAACGTTTATTAGACATTGCTTCTGCAGTCTCCAGTTCAATCAGGTTTCTGCTGGGCACTGATTCGCTCTCACTCAGTACCCCAGTGTCCATGCTCTCTGATTGTTCAGGTTGTTGAGCGTTGGAAGGTGGGACAGCAACAGGTTCCTCCTCCTCCAGACTAGTGTTAATTTTGTCACCTCTTTTTAATTTAGTCTTAGTCTTAGTCTTGTGCCAAATGTCCTTGTTAGTTTTAGTCATATTTAGTCATTCACATATCTTTTTTTCTTAGTCAAGTTTTAGTCGACTAAAAGTCTCGTCATTTTTAGTCTAGTTTTAGTCAAAAGAAAACTCAATATATCTTAGTCAAGTTTTAGTCAAAACATTTTAGTCTTTTTTTATATAACAAATTATTTCTGAGATTATTTGTGATAACCATTTCAGTCAAATATCGAGCCTCTTCCTTCTACCTAGCATGTCGACGTCTGCACCCACTCTGGCAGAAATCTCTGGTGTTTGCTACTGACTATGGGTGTTCTTGCTCCATGTAGTTTCATGTTGCAGCCACAGGTTGGCAGCATGGCCACAGGCTGGCAGCAACAGCACGAACTCGTTCGGAATATTTTGAAGGCCTAACAGTTGAATACCATATTTTCCGGACTATAAAGCGCACCTGAATATAAGCCGCACCAGCTAAATTTTGGGGAAACTATTGTGCCATATATAAGCCGCACCCGACTATAAACCGCTCCTCGTGTCATCGTCTATGACATGATAGTGCGCCCCTGGTGACCGTTAGCTGTAAAAATCCATCCGCCGCAGGGTCCAAAGCAAGTGACAAAAGAGGTTTATAATCCGGAATTTACGGTACTCTATCTCACGATGAAAAAGTAGACGAAACTGAAGAGAGATTTTATCTTAGTTTTTATTTTATGCAAAACATTTTAGTCTCGTCTTTTTTCGTCAACAATAATGGATGATAATTTAGTCTTAGTCAGCGTTTTTGGACAATGGTGCAGTCTCATCATCGTCTCGTCTTCGTCATGGAAAAAAAGGTCGTCTGACGAAATTAACACTACTCCAGACAGAAGGGTTGGATGCTGGGGGCTTCAGAAGTCCCATCGTCCCCCTGTGTGTCCTTGGGGAAAGGACTACACAAAAAAAAACCCAGATAGAATGAAAGTGTTGCATTATACGTCACTGTGGCCACTAGGGCGTATGGAGTAGCACCAACTACTCAGGTCAGAGAAGATTTACTATTGGTTGACTGCAGTGTAAAGCATCTCACCTATAATAGTGCTGTTCTCTGCGGTGAGGGTGGGCTCAGGATCACATATGGCATCCTGACAGTTTGGGTTTGGTTAGAGGGTGTGGAAGCAGGGATGGCGGAGGTCCTCCTCCTCACTGGCGCAGTGCCTTTATCTGTAGTGACTTGCAGACGTTTGAGGGCTTCAGGGGAGCAGCAGATGGCTTCTGTGGAAGACTACAGGAGAGGAAGGTGTTTGCTAATGACGTCTCTGTTCTGTCAGAAGTTAATGGTAGAAATGAACCCCAATAACACGACAATAGGCCCAAGACTGAGGGAACAATAAATGATAAATGACCTAAGTCATCAGGTAATCTAAAGTATTTTCAGACACGTGAATAATGTCAGCATACAACAGGACCAACAATAAAACCAAAATCACAGCTTACAAAAACATTTACAGTGACAGTGGGGAGTATCATCTACCTGTCCTTGCTGCTAACTGACATCAGCCTCTTTGGCCTCAACACCTTTGAAACATCTGGAGACGACATAAATACAGAAGGAGACCTTTGCCTCTGGTGCTGGGTGTTGGTAGGACCAGAGCCTCAGGTTTAGGTTTGGGCTTCAGTCCGCTCTGCAGATGGCCTGAGGCCATGCTGGGGATGGAGGCGGTCCTCTCCATCAGTCTCTAGGTGGGCGTTGGCTGGACAGGTGTGACTTCACCTCTCTTCAGGGGCGTGGACCTGGTAGCTTTGACACGCTCGGCATCAGACAGCTTCTTGACTTGGGTAGACAAAGAGCGGCGACCGACAGAGGAAGCCACTGGTTCTGCAGCAGTGTAGACAGTGGAGCGTCGAGGTCTGCTGTGATTGGTCTGTCTGCTGATAATGCTGGGTGCGGGGCCAGTGGAACCACTCAGACTCCGGTTAAGAGAAGAGTTCAGTTTACCTGCAAGAAGACCAAACACCTATACTGCAGCACATTCTGATAGGATATGAGGGCAGGAGGTGGCAGCATAGTTGCTGGCTCGGTCACAAGCAGGAGGTCAGTAAGGTGTTAACAGTTCAGCTGTAGACTGAAAACCAAAGTGACAAATTGCAAAAAGAGATTAAAAAAAAGAAAACTGGAAGCCTTAAAGGAACAGTATGTAAGAAATGTATTTCAATTAATCATAAAATGTCCCTGATATGTCACTAGACATGAAGAAATCATGTTCATTTCAAATACTTATATCACTGATAACAGTGGTCCGGCCAGGATATTGTCATTTAAAAGTGAAAGTTGCAGCCCTCAACTGATGTTGATGTTGTCATGTTGTGTTTTGGCCTGAGGCGCCACCCTCCAGCTATCGACTAATCACGAAGTCAGTAGAGTTTCGTCTTCCGGGTTGCCAGCTCTGCTCTAGTTACCACAGCTGCAGCTACGAACGTGTCGGATAAAACATGTATAACGTTACTAAACCTAAAAGACCTCGTTATGAATCCGAAATATGTCGTGCCAAGTCCGGAATGGCATGGAATTGACCCTCGACTTTTGGATGCTATATTCTACCATGTTTGTTGGTATAGGCTAAAAGCCCCGTGCTTCTGTACATATAGACAGTGGATTTTCCATGGTCGCCCGTGCTAAATGCGTTCATAAAAAGCGCTATCGCACCACTAGCAGGGTATGAAAACAATCTATGTTCCGACTGAAATGTGGTATTACAGTACATCTTTACGAAATATTTGGCTAATCGCCATTAGTAAATTTTTGCGATACATAATTACTTTGCAAAACATCTCTCATGTAGCATAAACTTTATTAACAGAAAAAAAATTACTGTGTAGGACTCGTCACTTGCCATTGGAAGCTCCTTGTAGCAGCCTACGTTCCTGCTGGATCCTGCAGCTTAGCTGGCAACCTCGAGTCAGGGGGGAGGCTGAGGGGATACACCGTTCTACAATATTTTGAAAGTGATTGCAGTACCAGTTTTGGCCAGTTTTGGCCACAATCCTACATACTGTTCCTTTAAGAGAGCAGTAAAAACAGAGCTGAAGTCAAGATGTGTCAAGCTGATTCATACAAATAACTTAAAATAACTGGAGGTTTGTGTTCAGTCAGATTTGATTGGGTGGAGATGATTGTAATATACCACATGACTGAAACTGATTCTACCAAAAGGTTTTATTTGTCAGCAGAGATGATGGATATAATTGGCCACAGAGTAATTGATACAGGTCTTCTGTTAGCTCTTAGCATACCTTTAGCTGGGGATAGAGACAGAGTGGAGTTGAAGCTGGACACAGAGGATGACGATGAGGATGTGTTCTTCCTGTCTGACATCCTCCTGCTCTACAGCCAGACTAGAAAAGTAGCCACAGGCTACGTTAACCGCTACTCGTTAGCTGCATCTTGGGTTTTGACAAGAAATAATGTTTCCGGTTACGTCCTAAAGCACAAAAGAACACGCCCAGACTTCTGCTCAACATGAAGGCCCCACATTGCTGGGTTTTGTGTACAGACACAGGGAAAGCTTCGTACTGTCCATGTCATTTTTATGGAATCCTGCCCTCACAACCTGCAGCCCAGGTACTAACTGACTGCACAGCTACTGCCAAATAAGCCAAATAAGAAGAAAATGGGCAGGGTCTCTGCAGGTTCATACGCCACCACACTCCTCTATATACCTTGACTTATTATGCTCTCTTTGGTATGGAAATACTTTCATATTTCAAGTGAATGTGGTACAGTTTACTGAAAAATGTAAGAACCAGAACCAGATTCAAAGTTGTAGCTGTTGTTAGTTTGTTTATTCAATCCTTCAGTACAGAATAATTTTTTACATCTTCATTGCTAATTCATTCCTTTTCTTGCGACGTGTCTTGCCCTTTCAGACCTCTTTCAGCAGAAGGCCGTAAGGACGGATGGCCTGTTGCACCATCTCCTGCTCTTCTTCTTCCGATGTGCCGTCTTTGATGGGAATCAGCCAGTACTTCTCGTTTTTGTGCTTCTGCCTGTACTTGGAATTGATCCGATTCTGCAGAATTACGTAGTAGCTCTTGCCCGTCTTTTGGGATGTGAAAGTCTTTGCATAGTAGATGGCCTCAGAGATGTATGGGGTAGAATAAATCCCTCTGCCATAAACCTGACCTTGGCCTGGCTGTTGAATACAAGTAAGAATTACAGTTTATTTACTCTGGACTAAGTAATGTTAACAAATATTAATATTACATTTACACAATATAACACTTACCTCTCATATATAGATATGCAGTACAGTCATTTTAACAAACTAAAAACACATGTTTATGCACAGCACAGGAAGTGATCACATCACAGTCTTTTTCTTCCTACAGCTTATCTCTTTGAAAAGTCATCAGACACAGAGGTATAGTGGTTAACACTGATGCTTTACTGCAAGAAGGCTCTGGGTTCCAACAATGACTGGCTGGGGCCTTTCTGTGGAGTTGGAATGTTGTTCCTGTCCCTGTGTGGGTTTTCTCAGAGTGCTTCCTCCAAAGACATGCTCTTTAGCTGCTTGTTAGGTTTATTGGTGATTCTAAATTGGCCGTATGCGTGCGGTGCATGTGGGTGTGAATGGTTGTCTGTCTCTCTGTGTTAGCCCTGTGATAGACTGGAGACCTGTCCAGGGTGTACCCCATCTCTCGCTATATGACAGCTGGAATAGGCTCAGACTCCAGTTTACGATAAAAAGTAATAATTTTTTTCCGATCATTTTTTGTTTCAAACTTTCTGCCACTGAGCAGCATCCCAAGCTTCCAGAGATCTGTTTAAATATTTCACTGTCATACCATTCACTTAGACTGTAGTACGGAGGATAGAATGAAGGTGGTTTACCAGGCACATATATCCAAATCATTCCAGAAATATTAGTGTGTGTCCTTTAGGCATTTTACTGTGCAATGTAACACAGTTACCAGGGAAAATGATGTGAATGTTATCAATTCTGCTACAATAATGGATATATAATCAAACCTTGTAATATTCTTTGATGATGCATTCAGCACCCTTCTTTGAGGTCCCATGGTAGGAAACAGGCCACTCATCTGGCACCGACTGTGTACTACGGTACTGGCTTCCCAGCCACTTATTCTCACCGTACTTATCCAGGACCTGTGAGAAGACATTTTCCTCTGAAATCAAGGCTGCAAAATTAGGAGCCTTTCACTTTAGTTTAACTTCTGATTTTCTAAATAAAAAACAACAAAAAGCTATAGCTATATACATTTTAAAGTCTTTAAACAATACACCAAAGATTGAATCAATTTTATTTATATTTAAATTCATACTCTGTAGCGTTCAGAGTTCGCATCATTGCCTATATAATGAACATTCGTAGGATGTTAATTTAAAGCCAAATCAACATCAAAGGTATATACATTCCCTTTAGGGCAAAACAGTACCAACCACATGGGCGTTCATACACCTCTCCTCTGTGATATGTCTCTGTGTCTTTCAGCTTGGTGAAATCGTAATCAAAGCGCCGGTCAAAGAATTCATGGTAACACTTTCTATGAAGGTCTAGTTTATAACGCGTTATGAGCACATGTATAAGACGTTATAATGCATTTATAATGCTTCATACATGTCATTATAATGGTGTATAATCATGTATAAGAACTTATACCAAGGTTTATAAAGTATTACAAGTGTGGACATAATGTATTATAAATGAAGCACTTATAATGTTTTATACCTGCATACTAAAGTGACAACAGTGTTTGAATGAAGAATCTGAAGTCCTGGGTCATATAACACATTATAACCTTCCTTACTCTAGCCAGTAGTAAAGACACACATAGAACTGCTCAACATAGAACAGATACTAAATGCTCAGTTACGGAAAAGGCGTAATGCCTTATAAATATCAATAATATGTTATAGGATGACTTTAAGAGCTTTTAGTAAAGTGACAACACTGTATACAGTTATTAGCAAGTGTATGACATTATAACACATTTATAATCACTTAGGAGCAGTATTTTGCTGGCTGTAAGTAAAGTGTAAGTTAAAAATTATACACCATAATGATCTTTGAAACAACTTTATTTTGCAGAAACAAAATGGTTTATTGACCTTTGACCTTACCAAACCAAAATCAGAAAAAAATGCATATTACTTTTTTCATCTTTAAAAAATACTTTTGCAGCTCTACAAGTTTTAAATGCGAAATAAAACAGGTAGGTAGAAGCACAATATTTTAGTACTCTTATCAGCTGATGTACCTCATTTTTCAACAGTTACGAATTGCATATTTACGAATGTCATGCAGGAGCCGGCCAATGATATGAAATCTATGATTCCTGCCCAGCCAGTATTCCCACTCAATCACTTTTAAATGTTCTTGCAAAAGTTTTGTGGTACGGTTTCCACGGTGCCTCCACACTTCAACCTTGAACGTCTGCCATGCACGTTCCAAATGCTGAGTGTGGGCTCCAGTGTTTGGGTCAACAAAATGCCTTTTATGGCATACTGTGTGATGGTCAAATCCCATATCTCCAAGTGCCCGCTGGTAAGCTCGCCATTCATCAGAGACAATCTGTGAGCCTCCTCTCACATGGTGTATTATGGTTGGCAGGAGATCTTCTCTTGAACGGCCTCTCACCACCTTCAGTATGGGTCTTCTTGTTGTTTGCCCAACTTCAAGTAAGCCCAAAACCCACTTTTTTGTGCGGCGCCAGGCAGGTCCAAAGCGTCCTCTGTTATACTGCAAAAACCAAATATTTTCAGATGGAGTAAAAAAGCTTTCTTGGAAGCCACTTTTCAAACCAGCTCATTACTTTTTAAAAATCACACTGCAAAAACAAACAATAAATGGATAATTTACAAAAGAAATAACTAGTACAGACTACTTACTTTCCTCTTGTGAGAGAATTTGCTTTCATCTAACATCACAAAGCAATGATGTCCACCAATCTTCAATTTCCCCTGGTGTCTCAGTTTGTCAATGGCTGTAATGCAGACCTTGAGAGATGGAAGTTCAATACTAGAGCTTGTTCAATCAGGTTAATTGTTCCAAATGTTATGTTCTTCTCCAACAAAATATATTCTACTGCTTAAAAAAAAATCTAGATCACTACTGCAGACCTTTTTGAGCTTTTCTTTCACCACTTGAATGCAGCACACATATTATGTATAGAGGCAAAGTTATGACCTCAAAAACCTATGCACTATAGCTTAAAATCCCTTTCATATCATTGATACAACACCTTTCTCAAAGTGGAAGCCATCTTCGTCAAAGTGCGACTGCTGCTGGCAATGCCATCCTCCATCATATCCATCTGTCTCAGCCTCAATCCCTGAGAATACCTTTGACAGAAATGGTTGATCTTAGTAAAATTAAAACATAAATCATGTACAGGCAATCAGAAGTCTATGAATAATTTGGACCTCAGCATTTGCATATGGGTATTAAAATGGGTAATGTTAACAAATAAAACACCAACCGATAGATGAACTCCAAATGGCTTCGGAGAGGCCTACGACAGTTGAAGTAGATCGATCCACTTCTGACAGATTTCCTCTTCTGGCAATGGCCTTTTCTGCCACAAGACCTAATGGGTGAGTAAGAAAAATAATGTTAATAATTAGTAATTGGCGATAGATTTAACTAATACTGTAACTGATAATTACAAAATATGACATCTGTGCCTGCAGCAGGGTGGGGATTTACCCATACCAGATGTCATTCATTACATATGCGTTATGTATAAGGGTATGTGCTACATTAATTAATAATGAATAATATCCTAGGAAGAAACAGCAGAGCGCTCCTCCTGCAGTTGTCACCTGTGTGGGCTGCAGGTGAGCCGGCTCAACAGTGCCTCTTTCATTCTTTTCTTTTTTTCATTAGCCCCCCATCCCGGTCGGACATGTCTCTAAACTGGCCTGCAGTCAAAACTCAAACTTCATGGGTCACGCTATGGGGTGGCCCCACTCTTGGACAGTTTTTAATGAGAGGCAATGCTGCCCCGACATTTGCGCGCGCACAACAATGTACAGTAGTAAGTTCAATTCAATTCAATTCAATTTTATTTATATAGCGTCAATAACAATACAAATCGTCTCAAGACGCTTTACAAAAACCCGGCCTGAAACCCCCAGAGCAAGCCTGAAGGCAACGGTGGCAAGGAAAAACTCCCTTTTAACAGGAAGAAACCTCGAGCAGAACCCAGCTCATATGGAGGGACCCATCTGCCTAAGGCCAGCCGGGTACAGACAGAAGAAAGAGAGAAGAGAACAGCAAAGAGAGAAGAGAAGAGAACAGCAAGATAAACATACATCTGTCATAGATACACATATCTGACTAAAGTGTACATGTGGAATCTTATGATACAAACTGATGATGTTACATGACAGTTTGAAAATGTAAGAGGAATCATAGGCAGGTTGGAGAATTGTTCATTCAGGTAGGAGTGGATAACTGCAGGATTCCATGAAGACTAGGCAGGCTGATGAGACCACGACAACAGATGTAGTATAGAGCTCCACGGGAAACACACCACTCCAGGCCAGAGATACTCACAAGAAGAGGGGGGAAGGGGGGGGAAGGGGGGGAAGGGGGGTGGGACACACACAGCAGTAAACATTCTACATAGTAATAGCACAGAATTGTATGACTAGTAGTATATAGGAAATTAGAGGGCAAGAGCTCTGTGCCAGAGAAAAGAAAGTGGAGGATGCGAGAGAGGAGAGAGAAGAAAGAAGGAGGACATATGTTTGGTGCATCGTCCCCCAGCAGCCTAGGCCTATAGCAGCATAACTAAGGGATGGTTTAGTCCAGCCCTAACTATAAGCCTGATCAAAAAGGAAAGTCTTAAGCCTGACCTTAAAAATAGAGAGAGTGTCTGCCTCCCGAACCCAAACTGGGAGCTGGTTCCACAGGAGAGGAGCCTGATAGCTGAAAGCTCTACCTCCCATTCTACTTTTTGAAATTCTAGCAACCACAAGTAGGCCTGCACTTTCAGACCGAAGTGATCTGCTGGGATGATATGGTACAATGAGGTCTTTAAGATACGATGGAGCTAGGCCTTTAAGGGCCTTGTATGTAAGGAGGAGGATTTTAAATTCTATTCTAGACTTTAAAGGGAGCCAGTGAAGAGAAGCTAAAACTGGAGTAATATGATCTCTCTTGCTAATTCCTGTCAATGCTCTTGCTGCGGCATTTTGAATCAACTGGAGGCATTTTAAAGAGCTATTTGGACAGCCAGACAGTAATGAATTACAATAATCCAGTCTGGACGACACAAATGCATGAACTAGTTTTTCAGCATCACTCTGAGACAGGATGTTCCTAATTTTGACGATATTACGCAGGTGAAAGAAGGCAGTCCTGGTCACTTGCTTTATGTGACATTTAAAGGACATATCCTCATCAAATATAACACCAAGGTTTTTTACAGTAGTACTGGAGGCCAAGGTAATGCCATCCAAAGACACCATGTGATTAGATAATGAATCTCTGAGATGCTTAGGACCGAATACAATAACTTCTGTTTTGTCTGAGTTTAAGAGTAGGAAATTACAGGTCATCCAAGCCTTTATGTCTTTAAGGCATGCTTGGAGTTTAACCAACTGATTAGTTTCATCTGGTTTCATAGATAAATATAGCTGGGTGTCGTCTGCATAGCAATGAAAGTTTATGCCATGTTTTCTAATAATCTTGCCTAATGGCAACATGTATAACGTGAAGAGTATTGGTCCTAGCACAGAACCCTGAGGAACTCCATAACTTACTTTTGTATTTGCGCGCGCAAATTTGTGCAAAACACCAGTTCGGTAAAGTTGGAAAGATATTGACAGATTCGAACTTCCGGGATCAATAAATCTGAAGTGAAACGTTTTTCAAACATAAATGATGCCCCTGTCCCACCGTAATAGCATAGACTACGAGCTACAAGGACCAAAACCCCGATTTTTTAACATAAATAAGCCGTCCTCCGAGCTCGACGGACAACACTGATCTCTATGCGCAGCCGGCAGCCGGGCGAATGCGCAGGGACCGTCTTCAAATTGCAAGACAAAAGCAAGACGAAAATATATAACTCCACTATTACAATGTACAAAGGCTCCAAAATTACTACACACACCAAGGGCCTCCTCATGCTCATACTACAACTGCTGTTTTGTAAAAATGTGCCTTTTTAGATTTTTGGTGATTTTTTATTGGTATTAATCAGTTATATTAATCAATAACTCCACTGTTATACACTATGGACACTCCAAAATCACTACACACACCAAGGGTCTCCTCATGCTCATACTACTACTGCTGTTTTGTACAAATGTGCCTTTTTAGGAATTTTGGTGGTTTTAAATTGGTATTAATCAATTATATCTACCAATATTAATCAATAATTCCACTGTTATACACTGTGGAGACTCCAAAATCACCACACACACCAAGGGTCTCCTCATGCTCATACTACTACTGCTGTTTTGTAAAAACGTGCCTTTTTGGAATTTTGGTGATTTTTTATTGCTATTAATCAGTTATATTAATCAATAACTCCACTGTTATACACTGTGGAGACTCCAAAATCACCACACACACCAATGGTCTCCTCATGCTCATACTACTACTGCTGTTTTGTAAAAATGTGCCTTTTTAGAATTTTGGTGATTTTTTATTGCTATTAATCAGTTATATTAATCAATAACTCCACTGTTATACACTGTGGAGACTCCAAAACCACCACACACACCAAGTGTCTCCTCATGCTCATACTACTACTGCTGTTTTGTAAAAACGTGCCTTTTTGGAATTTTGGTGATTTTTTATTGCTATTAATCAGTTATATTAATCAATAACTCCACTGTTATACACTGTGGAGACTCCAAAATCACCACACACACCAAGGGTCTCCTCATGCTCATACTACTACTGCTGTTTTGTAAAAATGTGCCTTTTTAGATTTTTAGGGATTTTTTTATTGCTATTAATCAGTTATATTAATCAATAACTCCACTGTTATACACTGTGGAGACTCCAAAATCACCACACACACCAATGGTCTCCTCATGCTCATACTACTACTGCTGTTTTGTAAAAATGTGCCTTTTTGGAATTTTGGGGATTTTTTATTGCTATTAATCAGTTATATTAATCAATAACTCCACTGTTATACACTGTGGAGACTCCAGAATCACCACACACACCAAGGGTCTCCTCATGCTCATACTACTACTGCTGTTTTGTAAAAACGTGCCTTTTTGGAATTTTGGGGATTTTTTATTGCTATTAATCAGTTATATTAATCAATAACTCCACTGTTATACACTGTGGAGACTCCAAAATCACCACACACACCAAGGGTCTCCTCATGCTCATACTACTACTGCTGTTTTGTAAAAATGTGCCTTTTTAGATTTTTGGGGATTTTTTTATTGCTATTAATCAGTTATATTAATCAATAACTCCACTGTTATACACTGTGGAGACTCCAGAATCACCACACACACCAAGGGTCTCCTCATGCTCATACTACTACTGCTGTTTTGTAAAAACGTGCCTTTTTGGAATTTTGGTGATTTTTTTATCGGTATTAATCAGTTATATTAATCAATAACTCCACTGTTATACACTGTGGACACTCCAAAATCACTACACACACCAAGGGTCTCCTCATGCTCATACTACTACTGCTGTTTTGTAAAAACGTGCCTTTTTAGAATTTTGTGGATTTTTTCTATTGCTATTAATCAGTAATATATTCCTATATTAATCAATAACTAATAACAGATGATAGGTGCAGGGCACTAAGAATTTATCTTAAGGTGGGGTTGGTCATGGGGCCCTAAGCAGTTGCTCAGGTGATGCTCTGCTCGTGATCACTACGTAGGTGCATGAGTACTGCGAAAAATTATTCAAATGAGCTTGTGATAGTTTTCTGGCCAATCATGAGCAAGCTCCAATTGAGCTGTATCTGTGCTCTGCTCGTGATCACCACGTAGGTGCATGAGTACTGCGAAAAATTATTTAAATGAGCTCGTGATAGTTTTCTGGCCAATCATGAGCAAGCTCCAATTGAGCTCTATCTGGAGAGATCTACTGCCATAAGGAGAAGAGAAGACAAGATAAGACATTTGAAGACAAGAGAAGAGACACCTATTTTTTTCATAGCTGGATTCGGAAAATTCATCTCCGCTTCCGTTCCAAGGTAAGTTATTATTTGTATTGCCTTTTCATAGTTGTTACTGTATTTCAGATGTGCTTTCATGTTCAGATCCAGAAATGTAGCCAACAAATCCACAGCAGCTAGAAATAATACACATAGCTAAATATTAATGTCAGATACCGTCTACCATTTAATGAATAAGCTCACACGCTTTTCTTGTTACGCCGCCTCCTGAGGTCCAGTCACGCGCTGGCGCGTTTGTGCGTTTAGGTAGGTTGCATCAGTCGTTACGCTTTCACTCCTCCACGAGAGGAAGCTGTAACACAATTTAGGCATAGAAAATGGGGACCAGACTTTTGTTTTGTTTTTTGTTTTTTTACATTCATTGTAAATCACATGGTTATGTTATTGGGGCCCGAGCAACGGAGTTGCAAGGACCCTATTGTTTTCGTGCTGTTTCTTTTTATTATGGCCCAAGAAACGAAGTGCAGGGGCCCAACGGGGCCATGCAACGGAGTTGCAAGGACCCTATTGTTTTCGTACTGTTTATTATTATTATTATTATTAGGGCCCGAGCAACGAAGTGCAGGGGCCCAACGGGGCCATGCAACGGAGTTGCAAGGCCGCTATTGTTTTCGTACTGTTTCTTTTTATTATTATTATTATTATTTGGATTTTTAAAAAATGTTTTCGGTGTCTAAATATGCACGAAAAGTCCTGAAAATTTGCAGAAAGATTTGTTCACCCGAAAACTTTAATGTATCAGGTCCTCGAGCATGGGCGTGGCAAAATGGCTCTGTAGCGCCATCTACGTACCATCTACGGACCAGCCCCTGAAGCCCGTTGCGTCTAAAAATCTGGAAATATGTCACATATATGTAACATCCCAGGACGCACAAAAAAGTCAACTGGAGCCATATTGTAAACCCAACAGGAAGTCTGCTATTTTGATTAAAACAGTGAAAATTGGACAAAAAAAATCGTAAATCAAGTATTAAACCTATCAGATTGACTTCAAAATCTGGAATTAGGTAGTTGAAAGATAGATGAACGATAACAATATTGGTTTATTGACTTTTCGTCGAAGTGGCGTGGGTCTCCTGGCCCCTGAAAGTTTTCATGACGAGCCATGAAACAGGAAGTTGCATTAAACGTGCTTTAATTCAGTCCAAAGTGCATCAAACTTTACAGTATTTTTACTGGTCCCTAACTGAACACATCCATATGACAATATTCATACAATTATTGTAGCGCCACCTATTGTGAACAGGAAATATCTGATTTATCTGGTGTCTGTTGTATGAGCTACTGTTCCTGTCAGGATGTTTAGATTCTCTTCAAATTATGTCAGGACATACTTATGACCTTCATGATCACTCCCTGCGAAAATTGTGAGTTTTCGTTAAACTTTAGGGCCTTTTATGGTAGTGAAAGTTAAATTTTTCACCATCTCCCTTATTCCATCATCAGTGCACGTAGTGTGCTACTTTGTCCAGCAGATGGAGCCAAAGTATTTCTCTCTGCTGGCTGGCTGCCTGAGTGTGTGTGTGTTGCTTAAACTTTTAATGATTGGTGAAGCTGTTTTAACATACTTTGATGCCACAGAGAGAATACATTTTGCAATTATTGTAGTGCCACCTATTGACAATTTGACACATTGACAGTTTCTCTGAATAACAATGAAATATTTGCCTGTCCCTTTTTCCATAGGTTTATTACTTTAAAAAAATGGGAAGACTGAAGAGTGGAAGAAAAGGCCAAAGAAAAGACTTGTGGGGAACTGTAGGAGGATTGCAAGTTTTGTTGACAACCCTGAGGAGTGTGAATATTGACAAAAGAGACACAAGCTATTCCTCAGCTATTTGGTCCGAAGTATCTCTAAAACTTTTTGGAAAAGATGAGAGCAAGAACCGTCATTGGTTGTGGGTCATATGGACCAAAAACAGAAAAGGGGTGAGGGATTTTTTCGAAAAAGAAAGTGCGTCAGACATAACTGAAGAAAGGCACCAGGAAGGAGGAGAGAATGGGCATGAAAGTGAGCAGGAAGAAATTGAGGAAGAGCCAGGGGAAGAACGACAGCAGGAAGGAGGACAAGATGTGCATCAGAGTGAGAGGGAAGAAATTGAGGAAGAGCAAGGGGAAGAACGACAGCAGGAAGGAGGACAAGATGTGCATCAGAGTGAGAGGGAAGAAATTGAGGAAGAGCAAGGGGAAGAAACCCACCAGGAAGAAAGAGAAGGTGGATATCAGAGTGAGAGGGAAGAAACTGAGGAAGAGCAAGGGGAAGAAACCCACCAGGAAGGAGGAGAGGATGGGCATCAGAGTGAGAGGGAAGAAATTGAGGAACAGCAAGGGGAAGAAACCTACCAGGAAGAAAGAGAAGGTGGATATCAGAGTGAGAGGGAAGAAACTGAAGAAGAGCAAGGGAAAGAAACCCACCAGAAAGAAAGAGAAGGTGGATATCAGAGTGAGAGGGAAGAAACTGAGGAAGAGCAAGGGGAAGAAAGACAGCAGGAAGGGGGAGAAGATGGGCATCAGAGTGAGAGGGAAGAAATTGAGGAACAGCAAGGGGAAGAAACCCACCAGGAAGAAAGAGAATGTGGATATCAGAGTGAGAGGGAAGAAACTGAGGAAGAGCCAGGGGAAGAAAGACAGCAGGAAGGGGGAGAAGATGCACATCAGAGTGAGAGGGAAGAAAATGTGGAAGAGCCAGGGAAGGAAAACAAAACCAAACAATGGAGAAAGTTGCCAGCGGTAACAAAGAAGTTTGTGATCACTGTTAATTCCAAAAAATGGAAAAGAATTGGCCCAAAGCCAGGCTCAACAAAATTGAGGAAAACATGGACAACTGTGTTTTACAACAGTTTCCGTAAAAAAAATCCCTGCTGTACTCTTTCCTTTAAGAGTCAACATGTAAAAGCATACAACAGCCGTAAAAGAAAAAGTCCATATTTAAATGTAAGTGCTATCTGCACATTCCCATCCTGCAACGCACAATACCACTTTAAAAGGAAAAAGGAGCCAGTGGGAGACACACCGGTAAAAATATTTGTTCAACAAAAAGGCAAAATAACTCACAAAACTGGGGAAACTAAATTCCGCCCAGCAACAAAAACCAAAAGAGGGAAAATCGCCAGAGCTCTACATAAAGGTGTGAGCAAAGTCTATTACAGTAAACTAAAAAGAACACCACAGGCAGAAATAATGTCAGGGAACATGACACGGAGTTTGAACAAAAATGTTCTTAAAGTCATCCGTTCAGAGTTTCAAAAAAGGAAACAACTCCACGATGATGTGTTTATGGAGATGTACTTAACCCAGAACATATTAAAAGAATGTCATTCAAACTTTGCTCAGATGCCTGGTTACATACAACATTTTCAAGTTGATCCGTTCGGTTTGCATATGTACACAGAGACAGGACTTAGCATACTGGTGCAACATCTGAGGAAAAAGACCCCAGTGACATTATACCTGGATGCTACTGGTAATGTAGTCTCTAAAGTACCTGGCCAGACCAAAAGAGTGCTGTATTATTCACTCACACTTCCTGGAGGTGGTAGGAATCTACCTCCCCTCCCTGTCTCCGAAATGCTGACCAACGAGCACTCTGTTCCACCAATCACATTCTGGCTCATGCAGTTCTTAAGAAAACTTTCCCAGTACACAAAAATCAGAATCCATCAGGTAGAAACCGATTATAGCTGGGCACTGCTACAAAGTGTTCTTCTGTCATTCAACAGGGAGGACATGGCCAACTACTTGGAAAGGGCATTTGATATTTGTTCCAAAAGGAAGACCTGGAAAGAAATCCAAATGTTCACTGTGCTGCACATGTGTGCTGCGCATGTCATCAAAGCTGTTTCGCAGTCAATAGGAAGAACAACAAATGATAAAGGTTTGAGGGAGTTTGCTACCTTTGCATTTGCAAGGTTGCAAAACAGCACATCCCTGACCCAAGCACTGACAGTCTTCCGCTCTCTGTGTACAGTGTTGATTGCTAAACACAACACAGATACAGTCCAGAGTCATCTCAAAGTTGTGCAGGACTTAATAAAAGAATGCAAGATGCCAGAACAAACAGACAAACTTGAGGACTGCCCCTTAGCTCATGAAGAGGATGAGGAGGACCGTAAAAATGCCCACACAGTTGTTGGGAGATCACCTTTCACATGTGCATTCAAGAAGGTCCTGGAGGAGGTTCAGAATGATCTTACCAAAAATGAGGCAGAGTCCACACCCGAGGAAATAAATCCATACTGCTGCCCAGGGATCATTGACCTGCTGTTTCATAATTATCTGGGCATTTTCCCCCTCTGGAGTGGCCTGCTTTTGGGGAACTTGCGAAGATTTGCTTCTGACAAAGAAGACATTACCTTTGGACCCTCCAAAACGCGAGATACCAACTGCCATGTGGAGAGGTGGTTTGGGATTGTTAAAAATTCAATCCTACGAAAAAAGAGGCGACTTAGGCCGGGGACATTTGTGAGACAAATGTACAGCTCTTTGCAGGGGAGATACAGAGAGCACATAATCTCTCACAACTTCACTGAAAATATTTTACTGAAGCCAGTGAAAACGAAAGACATCTCTCAGTCTGAAGAGGGCTGGGCGAAGAGAGATGGAGCAAAGCCCAGTGGAGCAAGCTCCAAGTTTTACTCCGCTCCAACAAAGGTTCCAGTGCCAAAGAGGGCAAAATCAGCTCAGGGGACAGATGAAGACAACAGCAGCAATGACCTCATAAACAAAGGGTCTACTCCTGCAACAGAGGTAAGATTTTTATAATTAAAGTCATAACTATAAAATATTACATGAAGTCAGACTGAAGACAGAATTCTATGTTAGCTTAAGGCACAAGGAGAGATACATTTACAGATGATAGAAAATACTGAATGGATTGAGTTTTCGAAAGCTACATAAAGTGGTTACAATTTTATTGTTCTTGTTCTTGTAGGTTGATGCCCTTTGGACAAGCCAACCAACGGAGGTTGTTGTTGCTGTTTTAAGAGATGCACAACAGAAGGTGGATTTAAACATCCGGCACTGCGAATTCCTGAGTTTGAGGCCTGATGAACTCATCATAGGCGAGGCAAGTTTCACAAAATGTTGTTTAACCAGAATTATCTAAAAAATCATTTAATCATTGGATGATGTATCCATCTATGCATGCATACTCGTATTGGTCTTCTATGGTTCTTATATGTATTTCTCATGTGTTTTTTTTAATTAATACCACAACCTGCCTGGGGACTACAGATGGAAACTAGCTATGGCTATAATGTGGCATATTTACATGTGTACAATGTTCATTAATATGCGTTGTCCCTAAATTCATTTAAACTAATATTTTTAACACTTGATGTGAAAAGGTCATGACTTGTGCTGGACATCCAAGTCCACTTTCAGTTCAGAAAGTCTGTAGAGCGACCTCCAGTGAAGCAAAACTATTTAAACATGCTGACAGTGTCCCCAACATTAACTGACATTTTTATAATATTAATTTCCCTTCAATTTCCCACATACATAGGCAATAGAATGTTTCATCAGAGCCGCCCTAAACTCGAAGGATAATGCTGGCCGTCTGTTCCAGTTGAACCATTACACCACTGGTGTAATTTTACATGGAACAAGAGAGCAGGTCGCCAGACAAGGATTGAAAAATGTAAGTACAGCTGTAATGATTTGTTTGTTTTTGTGTGAGTCGTTTCTATGTGAATGTATGAAAGATATTGGGCCAGCAAATCATCATTTTAGGGGTTACATGACTCACGTGTGTCCAACCTCTTGCCACCAAAGACTCATAAAACGTGCATATCCTCACTACAGATGTCAGGAGATCTAAGATTCCTTAAGAAAAAGTTGAATATGCGTGAAAGATGCTGTAAGTTGTCAGTTTAACAGTCACGCAACATTTTTTGCCCATATGAAGCCCCACAGTGGTTTTACGTGTTAGGCCAATGATGGCCTATATGGAATTTGGTTAGGCTTAGCAGCAACATAAATATTGTATTCGGTAAATTTACCAGTGCGCTGCAACTATGAGACTGAATTTAATTGTTTACACACCTAGTGTTACTACAGTCTTGTGGTGTGATTAAGGACATTTTTTTTCTTGAATTTAGAATACATTTTTCTGCTCAGTCCTTGTAGAAAAAGATCAATCAATCAATCAATCAATCAATCAGCTTTATTAGTCACTATAACAAGTACAGCGAAATTGCGCCACTCGACCCGTACATATACAGACAGTACATACAATAAGACAGACATAACAGGATGAGTGTTTGGTAATAGTGTGGGTAGGAAAAGGGAAGAGACAAGAGGAGAGGGGAGGAGAAAAAAAAGCAGCTCCCAGACTACACTCCTGGGGAAGTACAGTGTGGGACCGGGAAAGATATGTCTACTACTTACATTGCTTTCATATGTGAATATCACATAATAACTTCATCTTTGTCCATTATCAAAACATTTCAGGTCACATTCGATGACTATGACGGAGCCATAGGATTTTTAAATGTCCGAAACGTTCACTGGAAGTTTGTGGTGAGTATAAAGTTAGTCATGTAAACCTATGTGCCTTTACAGTACATTTTTGTGGTTCATGGGTTGTTTATTGAAAGGTTAGAGTCCTTGGTATAAAGATGAATAAATTCCTATAACCATAGTATTAATTCTGTTGTGATTGTTGACATTAGAAAGATGTTTGGTTTAATTATTTTTTTTTTTCCCGAACAGTATCTCCATGCCCTGTCAAACCAGATATTCGTGGTAGATCCATTGCAAGGGACAAACGAGTTGGAGGACTCCAGAAAAGCGGCATACAGATTTGGGTAATATTAAATAGAATGTGGGAGATAAAAGGTACTCAGATTTAGTACAGCCGAAGACTAAGTGCAAATGTAAAATAAACTTTATATTCTTTTCATGTTTTAGACAGTACTTCAAGATGCGACGAAACAGGCTTGGGAAGGAGGACTGGGTCAACATCAAGTGGCAGCCTGCCAAGATAGCCCACACCTGCCAGAAAGATGCCAGCAGTTGTGGAGTTTTTGTCATGCAGGTGATTTTCTGCAAGCAGCTGCAGCATGAAAATATATAGGATGAAAGGTAAAATTCCACATTTTTTCACATCATGTCAAGCTCATACACAGTTGACTTGCCGTCCACACAGATGGCCAAGATGACAATTATGGACTTCCCAGACATCCCAAAGCACTTTCGCATCAAGACTTCCAAAAAATCTGTTGATAATATGAGAAGACAAATGGCTGAGGAAATACTGAAAGGATCAGGTATCTCTCAAAATATTTTATGAATCTGTTTAGCACTTCATTTAATAATGTACCTATATATATATATATATACACACACACACACACACATATATATGTGTGTGTGTGTGTGTGTGGGTGTGTGTGCGCGTGTGTAAATGTAAATGTAAATGTACTTTATTTATATAGCACCTTACAACAACCACATGTGCTTTACAAAAGATCAAACAACGATTAATTATGTGTGTTGACTGTGTCCTCAGTTTCAAAGGATGACTTGCTCCTTCTGTGGAAGTAAGAACCAGACCAATACTGCTGGTAATCCTATTTGGGTAAGAGTGATGTTTAACTGTTATGAAACATTAATACATTAAACAGTTTTACGAAAACAAACAAAAACCCTATATTATATATGTAGGGTTTGCAATTCATTACAACGTAAATAAAGCTAAAGCTTTGTTAATATGTGTAACATATTTATGTCTATGTAGATCCAGTGTGGAACTTGTGAACGGTGGTTCCATACAGATTGTCTGGGGATGACCGAAGATGCAGTACCCAATGAAGATACTGCATGGTATTGTGACTTATGTAATACTTCAAAGTGAAGAGGCTGAAGGTGAGTTTGGTTAGCTCTTACCAGTTATAGGAAGGTTTAGGTCTGTAGAGTACAGTTATCTTTGAAAAGGAAGATTCACATCTGTTGCTAAATTGTTATTGTTAAATTTCTGTCCAAATTTTTTCTTTTATTAACTCACCTGTCATTTCATGCCCAGTCCTGGATTCACCTGCATACCTCCTCACCAGCAGCCATCAAACTAAGTGTGTGTGTCTGTGTATGTGTGTGTCTGTGGGGGGTATTTGTGCTCTGACTTCATGTCAGGTCATAAAGAAATTTACCTTAGGTGTGTGTTTTCCCCTGAGAACCCCCCTGTACAAAGAAGCTGTGTGGACCCAAGTGCTGTTTCTTCTGAGGTCTGTGTGTGCAAGAGTGAGCCACTGTGAGTGTCTTATTGATGAGTGGCTGTTGGAAGATATAACTTGAAATATTGTGTATAAGTTTTAGACCTAGTTGAGAGGCTTATCTACAGTTTATGTTCTTTCTGTGTTAGTCTACGTCTAATTTATTATAATTGTTCTACAGTTCTACAGTTTTTACTTCCAATGACAGTTTTGCTTTGCTGCTTGTTAAGTTTCTTGTCTGACACTAACATTATTTGTCTCACTCTTTCTGTTACAATAAATAGGTTCCAGCAACATCTACAAATCTGTATCTTGTGTCATCCTTTTGGGTTTGTTGGGCATTGCACAAATCAGCTGTTGTAGTATGAGCATGAGGAGACCCTTGGTGTGTGTGGTGATTTTGGAGTCTCCACTGTGTATAACAGTGGAGTTATTGACTAATATAACTGATTAATAGCAATAAAAAAATCCCCAAAATTCTAAAAAGGCACATTTTTACAAAACAGCAGTAGTAGTATGAGCATGAGGAGACCCTTGGTGTGTGTGGTGATTCTAGAGTCTCCACAGTGTATAACAGTGGAGTTATTGATTAGTATTGGGAGATATAACTGATTAATAGCAATAAAAATTCACCAAAATTCCAAAAAGGCACGTTTTTACAAAACAGCAGTAGTAGTATGAGCATGAGGAGACCCTTGGTGTGTGTGGTGATTTTGGAGTCTCCACAGTGTATAACAGTGGAGTTATTGATTAATATAACTGATTAATAGCAATAAAAAAATCCCCAAAATTCTAAAAAGGCACATTTTTACAAAACAGCTGTAGTACTGTGAGCATGAGGAGACCATTGGTGTGTGTGGTGATTTTGGAGTCTCCACAGTGTATAACAGTGGAGTTATTGATTAATATAACTGATTAATAGCAATAAAAAATCCCCAAAATTCCAAAAAGGCACATTTTTACAAAACAGCAGTAGTAGTATGAGCATGAGGAGACCCTTGGTGTGTGTGGTGATTTTGGAGTGTCAATAGTGTATAACAGTGGAGTTATTGATTAATATAACTGATTAATAGCAATAAAAAATCCCCAAAAATCTAAAAAGGCACATTTTTACAAAACAGCAGTAGTAGTATGAGCATGAGGAGACCATTGGTGTATGTGGTGATTTTGGAGTCTCCACAGTGTATAACAGTGGAGTTATTGATTAATATTGGGAGATATAACTGATTAATAGCAATACAAAAATCCCCAAAAATCTAAAAAGGCACATTTTTACAAAACAGCAGTAGTAGTATGAGCATGAGGAGACCCTTGGTGTGTGTGGTGATTTTGGAGTGTCCATAGTGTATAACAGTGGAGTTATTGATTAATATAACTGATTAATAGCAATAAAAAATCCCCAAAAATCTAAAAAGGCACATTTTTACAAAACAGCAGTAGTAGTATGAGCATGAGGAGACCATTGGTGTATGTGGTGATTTTGGAGTCTCCACAGTGTATAACAGTGGAGTTATTGATTAATATTGGGAGATATAACTGATTAATAGCAATAAAAAAATCCCCAAAAATCTAAAAAGGCACATTTTTACAAAACAGCAGTAGTAGTATGAGCATGAGGAGACCCTTGGTGTGTGTGGTGATTTTGGAGTCTCCACAGTGTATGACAGTGGAGTTATTGATTAATATAACTGATTAATAGCAATAGAAAATCCCCAAAATTCCAAAAAGGCACATTTTTACAAAACAGCAGTAGTAGTATGAGCATGAGGAGACCCTTGGTGTGTGTGGTGATTTTGGAGTCCCCACAGTGTATAACAGTGGAGTTATTGATTAATATAACTGATTAATAGCAATAAAAAATCCCCAAAATTCCAAAAAGGCACATTTTTACAAAACAGCAGTAGTAGTATGAGCACGAGGAGACCCTTGGTGTGTGTGGTGATTCTGGAGTCTCCACAGTGTATAACAGTGGAGTTATTGATTAATATAACTGATTAATAGCAATCAAAAATCCCCAAAATTCCAAAAAGGTACATTTTTACAAAACAGCAGTAGTAGTATGAGCATGAGGAGACCCTTGGTGTGTGTGGTGATTCTGGAGTCTCCACAGTGTATAACAGTGGAGTTATTGATTAATATAACTGATTAATAGCAATAAAAAAATCCCCAAAAATCTAAAAAGGCACATTTTTACAAAACAGCAGTAGTAGTATGAGCATGAGGAGACCCTTGGTGTGTGTGGTGATTCTGGAGTCTCCACAGTGTATAACAGTGGAGTTATTGATTAATATAACTGATTAATAGCAATAAAAAAATCCCCAAAAATCTAAAAAGGCACATTTTTACAAAACAGCAGTAGTAGTATGAGCATGAGGAGACCCTGGGTGTATGTGGTGATTTTGGAGTCTCCACAGTGTATAACAGTGGAGTTATTGATTAATATAACTGATTAATAGCAATAAAAAATCCCTAAAAATCTAAAAAGGCACATTTTTACAAAACAGCAGTAGTAGTATGAGCATGAGGAGACCCTGGGTGTATGTGGTGATTTTGGAGTCTCCACAGTGTATAACAGTGGAGTTATTGATTAATATAACTGATTAATAGCAATAAAAAATCCCTAAAAATCTAAAAAGGCACATTTTTACAAAACAGCAGTAGTAGAATGAGCATGAGGAGACCATTGGTGTATGTGGTGATTTTGGAGTCTCCACAGTGTATAACAGTGGAGTTATTGATTAATATTGGGAGATATAACAGATTAATAGCAATAAAAAAATCCCCAAAAATCTAAAAAGGCACATTTTTACAAAACAGCAGTAGTAGTATGAGCATGAGGAGACCCTGGGTGTATGTGGTGATTTTGGAGTCTCCACAGTGTATAACAGTGGAGTTATTGATTAATATAACTGATTAATAGCAATAAAAAATCCCTAAAAATCTAAAAAGGCACATTTTTACAAAACAGCAGTAGTAGAATGAGCATGAGGAGACCATTGGTGTATGTGGTGATTTTGGAGTCTCCACAGTGTATAACAGTGGAGTTATTGATTAATATTGGGAGATATAACAGATTAATAGCAATAAAAAAATCCCCAAAAATCTAAAAAGGCACATTTTTACAAAACAGCAGTAGTAGTATGAGCATGAGGAGACCCTGGGTGTATGTGGTGATTTTGGAGTCTCCACAGTGTATAACAGTGGAGTTATTGATTAATATAACTGATTAATAGCAATAAAAAAATCCCCAAATATCTAAAAAGGCACATTTTTACAAAACAGCAGTAGTAGTATGAGCATGAGGAGACCCTTGGTGTGTGTAGTGATTTTGGAGTCTCCACAGTGTATAACAGTGGAGTTATTGATTAATATTACTGATTAATAGCAATAAAAAATCCCCAAAATTCTAAAAAGGCACATTTTTACAAAACAGCTGTTGTAGTATGAGCATGAGGAGACTCTTGATGTGCGTAGTGATTTTGGAGCCTTTGTACATTGTAATAGTGGAGTTATATATTTTCGTCTTGCTTTTGTCTTGCAATTTGAAGACGGTCCCTGCGCATTCGCCCCGCTGCCGGCTGCGTATAGAGATCAATGTTGTAACGAGCTCGGAGGACGGCTTATTTATGTTAAAAAATCGGGGTTTTGGTCCTTGTAGCTCGTAGTTTATGCTATTACGGTGGGACAGGGGCATCATTTATGTTTGAAAAACGTTTCACTTCAGATTTATTGATCCCGGAAGTTCGAATCTGTCAATATCTTTCCAACTTTACCGAGACCATCATCAGTTGCTGAACGGTCCCGTAAAATACAATGAAAACCGGACATATTTACGAATTCATATCTCCCCCTCCGTCCTCCGAAGCCGTTGACAGGATGTGAAAAGTGGACATGTCTGAGCATAAAATGAACGTAGCAATGGCGTTTCTTACCATACATATCCATCAGCTTTGGAGACAACGTTTAGGTGCATGGGCCTCTTGCAGGTGGAGCAGATCATGCAGCGCTTTAGGATTCCTCTTCTTTGCATCCATACAACTATTTTTCTCCGGCTGCGTATCGTGTCCTCTTGTCGTATTAATCGACGAATTTCATCACTCAATAAATTTACCATGTTAGCATCCTTCACCTGAAGAGCGGGCAGCGACGATCTCCCATAGATCCATGCGATCTCCCGCTTGCGTCCAAAATTGCCTTCTGGGACTGCCGCGTTCATGCAAATCGGAACGCTGGGAAAACGGATTTCCGAGTTGTTAAAAATAAATTGAATGGTTCTCCAACTTGTAATTCTTTAGTTTAAAGTCTTAAATTCTGCTGTCTTTTCAGAGCTACTTTTTGTTGACAATTCAACGTACATTTCATTTGTAATTATACATTATAATGGTTGCTTAGTTTATCTTACACTATGATTACAGCAATATATAGAGGTTAATTGCTATTGCATTGACTAAAATTAGTTAGCCTGTGTTGGCAGGTGACATTAGCTGAGAGGTTATGCAAGTGAACTGAAATCAAGCAACTGAATATATTTACAGCATGAACGAAATTTATTGATTGTCAGAAGCCAGAATCTCCGAGTTCTTATTAGTCCTGAATGTAGCACTAGCACGGGACCACGAGGACGACAGAGGAAAGACGCACTTGACTGCAAGTTTGAAAAGAGAGGCGGTGGACGGTTACGGTCTGCAAAAAGCAACGAAACCAAACTCTAAGGTAATATTTTTCAACACAGACTGTAAAACATGAACATAATGCATATAGTTATTTTTAGGGGTTTTGGCCTAAGTTTTGTCGGCCAAGCTTAAACGTTAGCAACCACATGGGTAAGCTAATCCGGCCAGCATGTTGAAAAAGCAAACGTTAATGCATAGTGTTAATGTGGGAGCGTTTTGCTGTAAAGTTTGAATCAAATTCAAACTAACAATAGCCAAAGCATAATGCTTCAAACGCTAACCCTCGGTTGACTATGTTTTATGAATAGCCATGTACACGAGAAGGGGAGCTGTGAATCCTCCGCCACCAAAAGACAAGAAGGCTTCCACTCCTGATGTGGAGGAAGAGAAAATGGGTATGTATTGCCATTTTAAGTTGTTTCTTTTCCTATAGATTGTCCAAAATGCATCATTAAATGTGGGTTTGTTCATAATATTGAAGCGTGTAAGTTAGAGCTGAAACTTTGTAGTCATATTCAAACCATTTAATACATTTGAAAATGTAAAGTTAACGTTAGATGATGGCTGGTTGAGTCATATCCAGCATAGGCCTAAAAAGGTATAGATTGTGTTTCAAACTTGACATAGCATCCCTGTCATAGCTTTTAGCTAAAATCATTTTTTAATTTAATATTTACAAAAATATTTTTTGTTTTCTTTTTTGTGATCCTTGCTAATGTGTTGAATGCAGCTCCTACAATCAAGCATGAACTGGCCATGATCAAACTTCAGCTGGAGGCAGAGAGAGAGCGCGGGAGACTCCGAGAAGAAACCATAGAAATGCTGAAGTCAGATAAAGACTACCTTCAGCGTGAACTGATCAGCAAGGCTGAATTAATGAGGGAACTAGTCAAATCTGGTTACAGATCGGTGGAGCCATCATCTAGTTCAGGTGATCAATTATATGCCAGGTTGTGTTGCTCCTGGGTTACATGAATTTTCACACATTTGAATTTTGACATCCACCATCTTGGATTGTTCTACAATGTTTGTTATAACTAGAAACAGAAGAAGAAGAAAAAATATGAATTAATGTTTTAGAACTGTGTGTGTGTGTTTTATTTATTGCAGCAGAGTCTTCCAAGAGTCAGGTGAAAAGAGTTTTCATCTCTGATGAAGAATCAGAAGTTGCTTCGACCTTTGCCATTGACTCGCCATTGTCTGATTCATCCTTGGAAGATGACTCCAAGAAGAAGAAAAAGCTGAAGAAGAGATCACCAAAGTTGAGTGGAAGCCCCAAACCAGAAACCAGCCGTGTTCGAGGTAAGATTGTTTTATATATCAGTAATGAGTGAAATTGACTGTTTTGACTGTTTTAACTGTGTTTTTTTTAACTGCTTGCATAAAAAACCATTACATATAAAACATGAACTAATAATAATGAATAAAAAGATAGAACAGACTAATTATTTTTGACAGTATGTCATTGACTCTAAGACTTTTCGTGGTCCCCAAGAGATAGGCAGTTCACAAACAAAATTAAAAGACTTTACTGATTCCAGAGGGGAAATTCTGTAATGTTACTGTGCTCTCATAAAATGATAGAGCAGGCAAAAATAGAACAAAAGATGTTAAGTATATATACAACATTATGTACTCTCCTTTCATATACTGAACATACCAGTTAATGCATTCTCTTTCCAATGACAGATGAACTTTTTTTTTTCTTTCAGTGAAAAACTGCAGAGACATCATTAAAAGGTACAAGGCAGTGCTGAAGTGCTACAGTGAGGGGGGGGGGGGTCCATGAAATCTGCCTTTGAAGAAGTTGGTGTTGACCGCAACACAATCGCCAGAACGGCAGTCATCGCAGAGTTCAGCCTTGCAGCCCCTGAAGCTTTCACAGCTCTAGGCCAGTGGAATGAGAAGTTTGAAAAGCCCTCCACCTTTGTGGATAGATGTCGCGCAGCTATTACAGCTGAGATTAAAGAGCGCATAAGCGAAATGAAAGAGAATGGTACTTTGCTACCCATTGCACATTAAATGTGCAAAAAAGCTAGTCTGTTCCAAGTTTTAATTTAAATTACAAATTGCATTCTTTAGTCTCTCAGGTGCAAGAATTTTAATTTGTGAGCTATGCAAGCTTTTTTTTTTCTTTTTTTTTTTACAGATTTCAATTGTATTGATATGTACAGAATAACATGCACCTTTTCTTTATATTTTGTTTCTGCAAAATAAAGTTGTTTCAAAGATCATTATGGTGTATAATTTTTAACTTACATTTTACTTACAGCCAGCAAAATACTGCTCCTAAGTGATTATAAATGTGTTATAATGTCATACACTTGCTAATAACTGTATACAGTGTTGTCACTTTACTAAAAGCTCTTAAAGTCATCCTATAACATATTATTGATATTTATAAGGCATTACGCCCTTTCCGTAACTGAGCATTTAGTATCTGTTCTATGTTGAGCAGTTCTATGTGTGTCTTTACTACTGGCTAGAGTAAGGAAGGTTATAATGTGTTATATGACCCAGGACTTCAGATTCTTCATTCAAACACTGTTGTCACTTTAGTATGCAGGTGTAAAACATTATAAGTGCTTCATTTATAATACATTATGTCCACACTTGTAATACTTTATAAACCTTGGTATAAGTTCTTATACATGATTATAATGACATGTATGAAGCATTATAAATGCATTATAACGTCTTATACATGTGCTCATAACGCGTTATAAACTAGACCTTCATAGAAAGTGTTACCGAATTCATCTTCATCAATGATGAGGTTATTTCCTGTTGGTTTTTCTTCTGGGTGCAGATACCCTGGACTGATGTCAACTAATGACACAGCACCTTACGGGACAGTTTTTAAGTTGGTGAAGATGGAGTTTGCCTGCGGGCTGTAACGTAAGAAAACAAGATTCCATTTCAAAGCACAGTACTAATCTCATCATAATGTCCCTCACATCAGAATTCTGCAGCCCTGGTCTGAACAACTTTCATAAATCTCTGTTCTGCATTCAAAAAATATTTACCAGGTCTCCTCTCCAACCAAGATTGTATGGATGAAATGTGGAATGCCCAGACGCTGCACCACCTGCTGTCCTGCTCCTCCATCAGCTCTAACAGAGCCAGCTCCTGATCCTTGTTTTTGGACAGATGTCACATTGGCATTGCACAGTACGCCCAAAGCCTCGAGTGCAACATCTATGTCCATCGTGTTGATGTTCAGCTGCAATATTCAAAAGATAAAGAAAGGTTTGAGGTTTGACTCAATCAACAAGTAGTAGCTGTCGGCTTACCTCCAGCTGTAAGATTTTATGGATGAAATGTGGAATGCATTTGGCTAAATATGAGCAGATAATATTGCCCGAAACACTTCAGAATTCATCCTGCTGCTTTTGTCAGCAGTCACATCATCAGTAAATACAAGGGAACCAGTTCCATTGGCAGCCATGCGTGCACACGCCATGACACTACCACCACCGTGCTTCACTGATGAGGTGGTATGCTTTGGATCATGAGCAGTTCCTTTCCTTCTCCATACTCTTCTCTTCCCATCACTCTGGTACAAGTTGATCTTTGTCTCATCTGTCCATAGGTTGTTGTTGCAGAACTGTGAAGGCTTTTTTAGATGTTGTGAATTCTTCTCTACCTCCTGGAGAGTGTTCTTGATCTGGCCAACTGTTGTGAAGGGTGTTTTCTTCACCAGGGAAAGAATTCTTCGGTCATCCACCACAGTTATTTTCCGTGGTCTTCCGGGTCTTTTGGTGTTGCTGAGCTCACCGGTGCGTTCTTTCTTTTTAAGAATGTTCCAGTTGATTTGGCCACACCTAATGTTTTTGCTATCTCTCTGATGGGTTTTGTTTTGATTTTTCAGCCTAATGATGGCTCGCTTCACTGATAGTGACAGCTCTTTGGATCTCATATTGAGAGTTGACAGCAACAAATTCCAAATGCAAATAGCACACTTGAAATGAACTCTAGACCTTTTATCTGCTCCTTGTAAATGGGATAAAGAGGGAACAACACACACCTGGCCATGGAACAGCTGAGCAGCCAATTGTCCCATTACTTTTGGTCCCTTAAAAAGTGGGAGGCACATATACAAACTGTTGTAATTCCTACACCGTTCACCTGATTTGGATGTAAATACCCTCAAATTAAAGCTGAAAGTCTGCAGTTAAAGCACATCTTGTTCATTTAATTTCAAATCCACTGTGGTGGTGTATAGAGCCAAAAAGATTAGAATTGTGTCAATGTCTCAATATTTATGGACCTGACTGTATGTTTATAATAAAACCCTAATTGAATGCACTGGAAAGGCTTTTATTTTCAAAAATTGTGACCAAATTGATTTTAAATTAGACGAGTAAAGCTAATTACTCTAAAAACATTGGATTCAAAGAATGAAGCTCTTTTAAGCTGACTCAATGACATCTAATATTTGCTAATGAGGATTAAAATAATGTAAAATTTGTGTGTTGCAGGTATTTGGTCATACACCAGAATATTGGATACAAGCTTTTGACCCGATGATGGTGCCCTTAACGTTCAAAGTGATCACTAATCACCAATAAAATGAATGTCAAAGGTTAAAATCAAGGCAATGATTCCAGTAGCTGAGATATTTAAATCTAGACTATAAAGTTACCTCACAAAACATTTGGGGATAGTTTTGATGTGAGGAGTGTAATTCTCTATTCAAGTCTCCAGCTCTGCTTATCAAGCTGAACAGGATTATACTTGTGTATAATGTATGCTGTCTGCGGTACGGTTCCAATATGCACATCTAGACAAACAGTCCAGTGAACAGTGGAGACGAAGAGTGATGCACCTTTTATACCATCGCACATTTCTGTAACTACAGCCGAGCAGGAGTCTCTGGGTCACCAGTGAAGCCTATGTGGAAGAGCCAAAAATGACCACTTGGGGAGTCAACAGAAATGACACATAAATAGTTTTGGTCTCTGTAGGCAGTTTGCTTGTTCATGACAGTTTGCAGCGCATGCATTAATGCACCGAGCTGCAAACTGCTCTTCAGGAATAGTACCAGTGATCTCATGAAGGTTCATTCATCTTCATGTAGTCAATGGTAATAACACAGGATCAGGTTCATGTTTGGTCTTCTGAGTGAAACCAAGTCAGCAGCACACGAACACAAAAGGGCATGAGTAGTGACATTAAAAACATTTATTCAGACATTAAGAAGAGCAGCAAGATTTAGACAATTAAAGTAAACTTGTGCAGAAAATCTTCAGCAATCTGGGAATATTTTCATCATTTAAAACACAATACTCTGCTTCAATCAAGTCTACGCTGATTAAAACTCATTCAGATCTAATGAATTATGGCTTTCTGAAGACAGAAACCTGCTGATTCCAGTTAACTGCAGAGATGTGGGTCTTCAGGGTGATGCAGATCAGAAAGACAGGTTGATGAGTGGTGCGTTGTTCTCCCTCTTGTCATCTGGACTCCATTTAATAAGCGGAGAGCTCAAGTCTATCAGCTGCTGAAACAAAACAAACATAAAATCATCATTAATATGATTTAAGATAATCTGTGGTAAGTGTTTGCTTCCTGCAGTTTGACAACCATGTGTGTTAATCTGGGGGCCAGAGCATTTAAGGGAAGGATGCGTTTGTTTGGCTGTTGAGTTCAAATATCAACAGCCTTTCTCAGGAATAGCTTACTTTAGCTTTAACTATTCACATAAAATCATCAATGTGTCAATTAACCTGGGACAGATGGGACAGAGTTTGATACAGGTTTGAAGAATCCAGTTATTGTATATGGACCAACTTGGACCAGCAGGGTTGACGTACCCAGATCCATGACACTTGCCTGATTTGTGGTGCAGGTCTTACTACTAGTCCGGATCAGGTCAGGGGTGTTGGTCAAGTCGATGAGCAGTTTCTCTTGAGGCTGTCAAGGGGGCTGGAAGATCCAGCAGGAGAACCTGAGGAGAAAACAGAGAGCAATAAAGGTCTGTGAAGGATTCAGCTGATGACAGAACAGAAGAGGAGGATAACTCATCTTGTCCCCCTATTTTTGATTCAGGAGGCAGACAGGCTCAAGTTTTAAGGTTGGTCTTAAAAGTGGAGAGGTGGGGATAGAGAGGTTATGCTGCAAGTCACTCATCTGTGGTCCTAACCCCACCAACCTGTTCATTCCTTAGTTATTCAGCCATACATAAATGCAATGCACAAATCTCAGACGTGCTGGGTCTGTAAGATGACTGCTGTTGTCACTGACAAACTTTTCTGCCTCTGTTCTCTTGTTTATTCTTAGAACAGTAACTTTATGAGCACACACCGTAAACCCACTTAGCTCTGCTACAATGAATACTTTCAATGCTGGCTTCATCCATACTTTTTATCCATTATTAACCTCCCTTGTACTGCACAGAACATAGCATCTTGTTTGTATCATGTTTATATACTGTAAGTGTTCAAAATGCATGTATAAATTGATTTGTATGTTTCTGCTGCGCTCTTCTTTTCCTTCTTTCTTTTTCAGTCTCTTTAGATTTATTTTTTTAAGCAAAAGTAGCATTTTATGTTTTCTGTTACAAATCCCTTCTCAGACATCTGCAAACATTTAACTACTCATCATGTATTTTTGACCTCTTACCTCCTGTGTCTTGATGTTGCTCTCTTCTGCAGTCTCCAGTTCAATCAGGTTTCTGCTGGGCACTGATTCGCTCTCACTCAGTACCCCAGTGTCCATGCTCTCTGATTGTTCAGGTTGTTGAGCATTGGGAGGTGGGACAGCAACAGGCTCCTCCTCCTCCAGACAGAAGGGTTGGATGCTGAGAGCTTCAGAAGTCCCACCGTCCCCCTGAGTGTCTTTGGGGACAGGACTACACAAAAACAAACAGACAGAATGAAAGTGTTGCATTATACATCATGGTGGCCACTAGGGCGTATGGAGTAGCACCAACTACTCAGGTCAGAGAAGATTTACTATTGGTTGACTGCAGTGTAAAGCATCTCACCTATAATAGTGCTGTTCTCTAGCTGAGCTGAGGGTGGGCTCAGGATCACATATGGCTGGCGTCCTGACAGTTCGGGCTTGGTTGGAGGGCGTGGGAGCAGGGATGGCGGAGGTCCTCCTCCTCACTGGGGTTGGGAGGGCAGAAGGGCGCCGTGCCTTTATCTGTAGTGACTTGCAGCCGTTAGAGGGCGTCAGGGGAGCAGCAGATGGCTTCTGTGGAAGACTACAGGAGAGGAAGGTGTTTATTAATGACATCTCTGTTCTGTCAGAAGTTAATGGTAGAAATGAACCCCAATAACACGACAGTAGGCCCAAGACTGAGGGAACAATAAATGATAAATGAACTAATTCATCAGGTAATCTATTTTAGTATTTTCAGACACACGAATAATGTCAGCATACAACAGGACCAACGATAAAACCAAAAGCACAGCTTACAAAAACATTTACAGTGACAGTGGGGAGTATCATCTACCTGTCCTTGCTGCTAGTTGACATCAGCCTCTTTGGCCTCAACACCTTTGAAACATCTGGAGACGACATGAATACAGAAGGAGACAGATTAAACATAATCACATACAGAAGCAGAAAACTCAAGTTAGTTTAAGACTCAAAAGATTTAATTGAGAGAAAAATTTAAATAACTAACTGAGATCAGGATTCAAGAAGGGTTTTTGTTTCTGGACTATGGCCTAGTGTGACTGGATCAATGTATCCAAAATTGTAAAATCAGTTTCCTTAACTACTGATGTACGTTAGATGTAATGACTGGAGTAGCATTAAACTGACAACTCTGAGTTCATAAGCTTCTCTCACCATCTGCATGGTGGACTCCTTTGCCTCTGGTGCTGGGTGTTGGTAGGACCAGAGCCTCAGGTTTAGGTTTGGACTTCAGTCCGCTCTGCAGATGGCCTGAGGCCATGCTGGGGATGGAGGCGGTCCTCTCCATCAGTCTCTTGGTGGGCGTTGGCTGGACAGGGGTGACCTCAGCTCTCTTCAAGGGCGTGGACCTGGTGGCTTTGACACGCTCGGCATCAGACAGCTTCTTGACTTGGGTAGACAGAGAGCGGTGACCGACAGAGGAAGCCACTGGTTCTGCAGCAGTGTAGACAGTGGAGCGTCGAGGTCTGCTGTGACTGGTCTGTCTGCTGATACTGCTGGGTGAGGGGCCAGTGGAACCACTCAGACTCCGGTTTAGAGAAGAGTTCAGTTTACCTGCAAGAAGACCAAACACCTGTACTGCAGCACATTCTGATAGGATGATGAGGGCAGGAGGTGGCAGCATAGTTGCTGGCTCGGTCACAAGCAGGAGGTCAGTAAGGTGTTAACAGTTCAGCTGTAGACTGAAAACCAAAGTGACAAATTGCAAAAAGAGATAGAAAAAAAAAGAAAACTGTAAGCCTTAAGATGGCAGTAAAAACAGAGCTGAAGTCAAGATGTGTCAAGCTGATTTCGACAAATAACTTGAGACAAATGGAGGTTTGTGTTCAGTCAGATTTGATTGGGTGGAGATAATTGTAATATGCCACATGACTGAAACTGATTCTACCAAAAGGTTTCATTTGTCAGCAGAGATGATGGATATAATTCTGGTCACTGAGTAGTTGATACAGGTTTTCTGTTAGCTCTTAGCATACCTTTAGCTGGGGATAGAGACAGAGTGGAGTTGAAGCTGGACACAGAGGATGACTGTAAGGTTGGTCGAGCGGTGAAGGCAAAAAGGAGGAGAACTCTATACCGTTCAACAGTCCATTTTATTTTATTTGCCCTTTTTCCCAGAAGTGAGCATGGTCCAGTATATACAGTGCAGGTCAGCTTGGCCAAACTGAAGAAAAACTAGACTAAAGAAAAAGAAATCAAAAGAAAATAACTGAAAACCACTTAACCCCCCATGAACACATCAAACCCGCTACCAGCCCACAGTAAATGTTCTGGTGGAATATATATACCGTGTATATATTTTTGTATTTTGTTGTATTTTTATATATCTGAGAGAGTTCTATAGTTTCTATATTTTATTTTATTTTATTTTATTTTGTGCGTAACAACACCAAAACAAATTCCTTGTATGTACAAACATGCTTGGCAATAAAGTCTTTTCTGATTCTGAACTAAGATACAAACAAACAAACAAATCTAAAGGTCAAACCAGAAATCTGCACTAGGCTATGCCCCCTTCAAATCTGGGCCCCTGGCAATGGCGATCACTGTGGCCTGCTGGCCAGTCATATCTAAAATTCCCCCAAGAGAAACGCCATCTCCTGCTTATATATCTCCTGCTTATATAGACCGTGGCTCCTCCTACACAAGGGAAATACAATTAATAAATCAATTAACATTTGGCAGTGATTAATTCATACTCCTGAAAATGTTTCTATAAGTTAACAGTGAAAAGTACATTGTTACATAATTCATAAGAGTAAATATGACAGTCAACTGCTCAAATTCCATACTTAAACCAACATCTCCCAAAACTCCCCCTTATCCATACACTTGGCGCATTCCCCCGGGAACTGGACCATAAATGGCATTCTAATGGGCGTGGCCTGGTTTGGCAGTTCCTGAGTCCAAAGGGGAGGATGGCCAAGTGCAGTCTAGAGGAGAGGTGAGAAATGCCAAAAGAATGAATCAAATAAAGATATTTAAAACACCATATGCTCTGACTTTCGTTCTCTAATTCATCTATTAGACTGTGGCACAAAAGCACTAAACACAACTACACAACTAATCCGTTTCAATTTGTGCCAATTACCAACCTCAGACCCCTGCCGGCGAGATGGTTTGTAAAGGTGACTAGAGGTGGACAAGCATTGAGTTAATTGTTCCTGTCTGAATTAGAGATCACGGGGCATCCCTGTGACAATGACGATGAGGATGTGTTCTTCCTGTCTGACATCCTCCTGCTCTCCAGCCAGACTAGAAAAGTAGCCACAGGCTACGTTAACCGCTACTCGTTAGCTGCATCTTGGGTTTTGACAAGAAATAATGTTTGCGGTTACGTCCTAAAGCACAAATGAACACGCCCAGACTTCTGCTCAGAGGTGTCAAAAGTATTCACATTCTGTACTTAAGTAAAAGTACGGATACTTGTGTAAAAAAATACTCTGGTAAAAGTAAAAGTACTGATTCAACTCCTTTACTCAAGTAAAAGTAAGAAAGTACAGGCTCTGAAATGTACTTAAGTAAAAAGTAAAAATGATTTTGCCATTAATGAAACAATTCATCCGTTAATTTTGCAAAATGAAAAAGTTCTAGCAGAATAATCTAGACTGAATTGACCAGATGTCCTGCATGAACATCTGAATAATTTTTAATAATAAATTGAGGGTTATTGGGTTGTTGTTTTTAAACCGCTAGCTAGTGTTAGCTATAAACTATCAAAAGGTAGGTTTCCATAGCATTGCTAATGTTGTAAACTAGCTTCCAAAAAATCCTCAAAAAGCTAATGATAGCAACAGAAACCACACCATACATGAATTTGTTTGTTTCACATTAGACCAGTAGTTCTCAAATAGTGGGGTCAGGTGGACTTTCAGTATTACTGTCTTTATTGATGCTTGAACGATAAACACGCCTCCAGTCACTAGGTGGCAGCAGAGCTCAAACTAACCAACAGGCTGCCTGTTCAAAACAGTAGAAGAAGAACACAGGAAGCGCATCGTCGACTTTCCTTCTCCAGTCCGATGCTCATGTCCGATCATGTCACGTCTTTTACGTGGAGGTTAAAAAAGTAACGAGCTTGTTTTTCAAATGTAAGGAGTAGAAAGTACAGATATTTGTGAAGAAATGTAGGGAGTAAAAGTAAAAAGTCGTCAGAAAAAGAAATAGTCAAGTAAAGTACAGATACCTGAAAAATCTACTTAAGTACAGTAACGAAGTATTTGTACTTCGTTACTTGACACCTCTACTTCTGCTCAACTATACATGAAGGCCCCACATTGCTGGGTTTTGTGTAAAGACACAGGGAAAGCTTCGTACTGTCCACGTCATTGTTATGGAATCCTGCCCTCACAACCTGCAGCCCAGACACTGACTGACTGCACAGCTACTGCCAAATAAGAAAAATAAGAAGAAAATGGGCAGGGTCTCTGCAGGTTCATAAGGCCACCACACTCTATAAACCTTGACTTATTATGCTCTCTTTGGTATGGAAATCCTTTCATATTTCAAGTGAATGTGGTACAGTTTACTGAAAAGTGTAAGAACCAGAACCAGATTCAAAGTTGTAGCTGTTTTTAGTTTGTTTATTCAATCCTTCAGTACAGAATAATTTGTTCACATCTTCATTGCTAATTCATTCCTTTTCTTGTGACGTGTCTTGCCCTTTCAGACCTCTTTCAGCAGAAGGCCGTAAGGACGGATGGCCCGTTGCACCATCTCCTGCTCTTCTGTGTCTGATGTGCTGGCTTCGATGGGAATCAGCCAGTATTCGTCGTCGTTGTGCTTCTGCCTGTACTTGGGGTTGATCCGATTCTGCAGAATTACTTTGTAGCTCTTGCCCGTCTTTTGAGATTTGAATTGCTTTGCAAAGCCTCTGGCCACCGAGATGCTTGGGGTAGAATAAATTCCTCTGCCATAACGCTTACGTGGGCCTGACTGTTGGATACAAGTAAGAATTACAGTTTATTTACTCTGTAAGTAATGTTAACAAATATTCCACAGTCTTTTTCTTCCTACAACTTATCTCTTTTTTTGGGGGGGGGGGTCTGCACATTGTTTTTTTTACTATTATTGAAAAGTCATCAGATACAGAGGTATAGTGGTTAACACTGATGCTTCAGTGCAAGAAGGCTCTGGGTTCCAACAATGACTGGCTGGGGCCTTTCTGTGGAGTTGGAATGTTGTTCCTGTCCCTGTGTGGGTTTTCTCCAAGTGCTTCCTCCAAAGACATGCTCTTTAGCTGCTTGTTAGGTTCATTGCTGATTCTAAATTGGCCGTGAGAATCAGCAATGTGAGTCAAATGTGAGTGTGGATGGTTGTCTGTCTCTCTGTGTTAGCCCTGTGATAGACTGGAGACCTGTCCAGGGTGTACCCCACCTCTCACTATATGACAGCTGGGACAGGCTCAGGCTCCAGTTTACGATAAAAAGTAATCATTTTTTTCCGATCATTTTTTGTTTCAAACTTCCTGTTTAAATTTGTTTAAATCAAATGTGGAAAAAGGGGGCAGTTCAGGTACTGACAATTGACAATAATCTGGCTGTTAGTTTCCTAAGTTTAAATCTAACTGACATTGTTTCTAGGAAGATACACTGCTTCCTAAGCACGTTCTTGGGATGGGGTGGCAAAGGCGGTGTATCACTCATTGTACCAGTCCAGGTGGAAATATCTATCTCCAAATTTGGTTCAGACTCCACCGTGATGTTGGTATATATACATGAGTTCAAAGTGTAGCATTAGCGTAGCATGGGTTCCTTAACATTTAACCACTGAGTAGCATCCCAAGCTTCCAGAGATCTGTTTAAATATTTCATACCATTCACTTAGACTGTAGTACAGAGAATAGAATGAAGGTGGTTTACCAGGCACATTTATCCAGATCATTCCAGAAATATTACAGTGTGTGTCCTTTAGGCATTTTACTGTGCAATGTAACACAGTTACCAGGGAAAATGATGTAAATGTTATCAATTCTGCTACAATAATGGATATATAATCAAACCTTGTAATATTCTTCAATGATGCATTCAGCACCCTTCTTTGAGGTCCCATGGTAGGAAACAGGCCACTCATCTGGCACCGACTGTGTACTACGGTACCGGTTTCCCAGCCACTTATTCTCACCGTACTTATCCAGGACCTGTGAGAAGACATTTTCCTCTGAAATCAAGGCTGCAAAATTAGGAGCCTTTCACTTTAGTTCAACTTCTGATTTTATAAATAAAAAACAACAAAAACTTATAGTTATATACATTTTAAAGTCTTTAAACAATACACCAATGATTGAATCAATTTTATTTATATTAAAATTCATACTCTGAAGTGTTCAGAGTTCGCATCATTGCCTATATGTTGAACATTCATAGGACGCTAATTTAAAGCCAAATCAACATCAAAGGTATATACAGTACCTTCAGGGCAAAACGTTGCCAACCACATGGGCGTTTATACACCTCTCCTCCTCTGTAATATGTCTCTGTGTCTTCCAGCTTGGTGAAATCGTAATCAAAGCGCCGGTCAAAGAATTCATCTTCATCGATGATGAGATTATTTCCTGTTGGTTTTTCTTCCGGGTGCACATACCGTGGACTGATGTCAACTAATGACACAGCACCTTGCGGGACAGTTTTTAAGTTGTTGAAGATGAAGTTTGCCTGCGGGCTGTAACATAAGAAAACAAGATTCCATTTCAAAGCTCAGTACTGATCTCATCATAATGTCCCTCACGTCAGAATTCTGCAGCCCTGGTCTGAACAACTTTCATAAATCTCTGTTCTGCATTCAAAAAATATTTACCAGGTTTCCTCTCCAACCAAGATTGTATGGATGAAATGTGGAATGCCCATCCGCTGCACCACCTGCTGTCCTGCTCCTCCATCAGCTCTAACAGAGCCACCTCCTGATCCTTGTTTTTGGACAGATGTCACATTGGCATTGCACAGTACGCCCAAAGCCTCGAGTGCAACATCTATGTCCATCATGTTGATGTTCAGCTACAATATTCAAAAGATAAAGAAAGGTTTGAGGTTTCTAATGCCCACTTTATATGCTGTATGTCTGACTCAATCAACAAGTGGTAGCTGTCAGGTTACCTCCTGCTGTTACATAAAGTAAAGTACGGAGCTGTTCCGTACTTTAATAATGAATGCTATGAATTATTTTATGTTGGGAATAAGCTTTGTGGCTTTTATTATTATATATATAAAAAAAAAGAGCAAAATCTAATAAAACAGACTAAAGTCTTAGCATTTGGGCAGGAACATACTTTGACTTCTACTTTCAATTCTGACATAGTAGTACAAACAGTAGGAACAGTTGGTAGTAGGAACCAGAGGTGTATAGTAACGAGGTAGATGTACTTCGTTACACTACTTAAGTAGTTTTTTTGAGGATCTGTACTTTACTTGAGTTTTTTCTTGACTTTCACGTTTACTCTACTACATTTAAAAGTTAAAAAAATATACTTTTACTCCGTACTGTGACGTTTGCCACCTCGTTACTCGTTACAAATTAAAATAGAAGTATAATTAATCATCGAAGGATTATCTGGAATGGGCGTGTCCGAGAGGACGAGAGGAACAACGTACGGTACTCTCACGAGGTTTCGAGGTAAGGGCGGGATGCGCGGGGAGGCAGACATCAACATGGCTACCTCCACAGTTAACGCTCGAGTTAACGCTGATGAGGAAGACTCGGAAGACGTTACCACACTGACAACATCTCTTTCAGTAAAAGACGACAGTCACCCATGACTAGGAGATAGGAGGCACTTTTTTGTGTTCTTAGGCAGACACGAGACACTTGGTCAGGGGTGCTCATTACGTCGATCGCGATCGACCGGTAGGTCGCGAAGTTTGTGCGGGTCGATCTCGTGCCATTGACATTTTTTTTTAACATGTTAGTCTAAAACATTTATCCATTGCAACTCCCAAACAAACAGCCAGATAAATGTTCATCTTTATTTATTTTTACTTTATATTTGCGACATGCCCTCAGTTCAGCGGCATAAATCCATGCACAACTTCAACAACAACTCAAGATTACCGTCTTTCTTAAAGAGACAGCGCCATTTTTCTAAAGGTCCAGTGCACCAATTTTTATTGATAAAAATAAAAACAAAGATGGATAGAGCTTTTAACACTGTAGCAACAATTGATATGACAATAATGTGACTATATATATATATACGGGTAGATCACTTTGACTTGGTCATAAAAGTAGCTCGCAAGCCAAAAAAGTGTGGGCACCCCTGCGACTTTTATTCACTCACTCAAGTGTTTTTTAGTTTTTGTTTTATCGTACCACATCTATTTCATTCACCTGAAAGTGAAATAAAGAGAACAAGGGGAGAACCATTTTTGGTTGTTTTGCTTCTTTTTATGCGTCGTCGTCGTCGTCGTCGTCTTCCGCTTATCCGGGTCCGGGTCGCGGGGGCAACAGCTTCAGCAGGGAAGCCCAGACAGCCCTCTCCCCAGCCACTTCCGCCAGCTCCTCCGGAGGAACCCCCAGGCGTTCCCAGGCCAGACGAGAGATATAATCCCTCCATCGTGTCCTGGGTCGGCCTCGAGGTCTCCTACCGGTGGGACATGCCCGAAACACCTCTCCCGGGAGGCGTCCGGGAGGCATCCTTACCAGATGCCCTAGCCACCTCAACTGACTCCTCTCGACGTGGAGGAGCAGCGGTTCTACTCTGAGCTCCTCCCGTATGTCCGAGCTCCTAACCCTATCTCTAAGGCTGAGCCCGGCCACCCTACGAAGGAAACTCATTTCGGCCGCTTGTATTCGTGATCTTGTTCTTTCGGTCATTACCCAAAGTTCATGACCATAGGTGAGGATTGGAACGTAGATCGACCGGTAAATTGAGAGCTTCGCCTTTCGGCTTAGCTCTCTCTTCACCACGACCGACCGGTTAAGCATCCGCATCACTGCAGATGCCGCTCCGATCCGCCTGTCGATCTCTCGCTCCCTTTTACCCTCACTCGTGAACAAGACCCCGAGATACTTGAACTCCTCCACTTGAAGCAGGACCTCCTCCCCGACCCGAAGTGGGCAATCCACCCTTTTCCGACTGAGGACCATGGCCTCAGACTTGGAGGTGCTGATCTTCATCCCAGCCGCTTCACACTCGGCTGCGAACCGCCCCAGCAGGAGCTGAAGGTCGTTGTTCGATGAAGCTAAGAGGACCACGTCATCCGCAAAAAGCAGGGACGGGATCCTCCGATCACCGAACACAACACCCTCCCCCACCCGGCTGCGCCTAGAAATTCTGTCCATAAAAGTTATGAACAGAACCGGTGACAAAGGGCAGCCCTGGCGGAGTCCAACCCTCACTGGGAACAGGTCCGACTTACTACCGGCTACACGGACCAAACTCGCACTCCTTTGGTACAGGGACTGAATGGCCCTTAGTAAGGAGCCATCCACCCCATACTCCCGGAGCACCCCCCACAGGATGCTCCTGGGGACACGGTCGTAAGCCTTCTCCAGATCCACAAAACACATGTGGACTGGTTGGGCAAACTCCCATTTCCCCTCCAGCACCCTAGTGAGGGTAAAGAGCTGGTCCATGGTTCCACGTCCGGGACGAAAACCGCATTGTTCCTCCTCGATCTGAGGTTCAACCATCGACCGGACCCTCTTTTCCAGCACCCTGGCATAGACCTTGCCAGGGAGGCTGAGGAGTGTAATCCCCCTATAGTTGGAACACACCCTCTGGTCCCCCTTTTTAAAAATGGGGACCACCACCCCGGTCTGCCACTCCAGAGGTACACCCCCGATGTCCACGCAATGTTGCAGAGGCGTGTCAACCAAGACAGCCCTACAACATCCAGAGCCTTGAGATACCCAGGGCGGATCTCATCCGCTCCCGGAGCTCCACCGCCGCGGAGTTGTTTTACTACCTCGGCGACTTCTGCCCCAGAGATTGGATGGTCCAACCCCAGGCCCTCCGGCTCTGTTTCCTCTATGGAATACGTGTTGGTGGGATTGAGGAGCTCCTCAAAGTATTCCTTCCACCGCCCGACTATATCCTCAGTTGATGTCAGCAGCTCACCACCCCCACTGAGAACAGTGTGAGCGTGTTGCCGCCTACCACCCCTGAGGCGCCGGACGGTTTGCCAGAATCTCTTCGGAGCCGATCGATAGTCTTCTTCCATAGCCTCACCGAACTCCTCCCACGCCCGAGTTTTTGCCTCAGCGACTGCCCTCGCCGCAGACCGCCTGGCCATCCGGTACCGGTCAGCTGCTTCAGGAGACCCACAGACAAGCCATGCCCTGTAGGCCTCCTTCTTCAGCCTGACGGCTCCCCTCACCTCCGGTGTCCACCAGCAGGTTCGGGGGTTACCGCCGCGACCAGCACCAGCGACCTTGCAGCCGCAACTTGCAACAGCCGCCTCCACAATGGCGGAGCGGAACATGGCCCATTCGGACTCAATGTCCCCCACCACCCCCGGGACGCGGTTGAAGCTCTGCCGGAGTTGGGAGTTGAAGACCATGTTGACAGGTTCCTCCACCAGGCGTTCCCAGCAGACCCTCACTACTCGTTTGGGCCTACCAGGTCTGCGAGGCGTCTTCCCCTGCCATCTGATCCAACTCACCACCAGGTGGTGATCAGTTGACAGCTCTGCTCCTCTCTTTACCCGAGTGTCCAGAACATACGGTCGCAGGTCAGATGATACGACTACAAAGTCAATCATCGACCTACGACCTAGGCCGTCATGGTGCCAAGAGCATCGATGAACAACCTTATGTTCGAACATGGTGTTAGTTATGGACAAACTGCGACTCGCACAGAAGTCCAATAACTGAACACCACTCGGGTTCAGATCAGGCAGGCCGTTCCTCCCAATCACGCCCCTCCAGGTCACGCTGTCATTGCCCACATGAGCGTTGAAGTCTCCCAGCACGACAATGGAGTCCCCAGTCGGGGCGCCATCCAGCGTCCGTCCTAGGGACCCCAAAAAGGGCGGGTACTCTGAACTGCTGTTTGGCGCATATGCGCAGACAACAGTCAGGACCCGTTCCCCGACCCGAAGGCGCAGGGAAGCAACCCTTTCGTCCACCCGGGAGAACCCCAACGTACAGGCCGATAGTCCAGGGGCAAGCAAAAAGCCCACCCCGGCCTTCCGCCTCTCACCCGGAGCAACTCCAGCAAAGAAGAGGGTCCAACCCCTCTCGAGGACTTGGGTTCCAGAGCCGACGCTATGTGTCGAGGTGAGGCCGACTATATCTAGTCGATAGCGCTCAACCTCTTCCACAAGCTCCGGTTCCTTCCCCGCCAGAGAGGTGACGTTCCATGTTCCGAAAGCCAGCTTCCATAACCGAGGATCAGACCGCCAAGGCCCCCGCCTTGGTCTGCTGCCCGATCCCCATTGCACCGGACCCTTCATATTCCTCCTGCGGGTGGTGGGCCTACAGGGAGGTGAGCCCATGTCTCCAGTTCGGGCTGGGCCCGGCCGGACCCCATGGGCGAAAGCCCGGACACCAGGCGCTCGCCCACGAGCCCCAGCCCCAGGCCTGGCTCCAGGGTGGGGCCCCGGTAACCCTCCGGGCCGGGTACACGTTCTCCTCTTGGTCTTCTTCATGAAAGGTCATCTGAACCGTTCTTTGTCTGGCCCTTCGCCTAAGACCAGTCTGCTTTGGGAGACCCTACCAGGGGCAAATTGCCCCGGACAGCATAGCTCCTAGGGTCATTAGGACACTCAAACTCCTCCACCACGATAAGGTGACGGTTCAAGGAGGAGTTTTTCTTTTTATGCGTACTATAAAAATACTTTGTACTTGTACTTATGATACTTGAGTATATTTTTTCACAAGATACTTTTGATACTTAAGTACATTTAATGTGAGCTACTTTAAGACTTTTACTCAACTAATTTTCTTATGGGTGACTTTAACTTTTACCAAAGTCATTACTTTTACTTAGTTGTTTTTTTCAAGTACTTTATACACCTCTGGTAGGAACAACTCTAAAAACATGAAGAACAGCACAAGGTGTTGACCTGGCCTCCAGATTGACTAGATCCCAAACTGATCAAGTATCTATGGGATGATCCACAGAGGCCCCTCCCCTCAACCCGGACCCAAAGGCCCCCACTGACTATGGCCCCCACTCTGAGACCACAGGACACCCTCAGAAGGGCCATGTTCATTCTCACAACTGTTTTGGAGGCACAAGGGAGACCTACACAATATTAGGAAGGTGGTCAGGTGGTTATGGTCAGGTAGTCATAACTGATTATCTGATTATTGCTGTCCTTTCACTCGATGCTATGAAGGATTTTGAAGGCCTGGAGTGGCCTTTTTTGTGGTCAGTGCTTGAGTTTATGGGGTACGGTATGCCGTTCATTAATATGATTATGGTGCTGTATAAAAACCCAACCCATGGTGCTCACAGGCAAAACTAGCTCTCCTCCCTTTGCTATTTTGAGAGGATCGAGACAGGGCTGTCCTCTCCCCCTCTCTCTTGAACCACTGGCACAGGCCATCCGCAATCTCTCCATTCTCACAATTTCCATTAGAGGTACACACCATCACATCTCACTATATACTGATGATGTTTTATTCTATTTAATTAACCCAGTGTTTTGTCAACTTTTGAACATTACAGCAAGCTTTCTGGTTTTAAAATAAATTGGCAGAAATCAGCGTTGCTACCTTTGAATCAGGCCATGTGTAATGCTCCCATCCCCGCATCCATTCCAGTCTCTAAAAACTTTATCTGGGGATAGATATCTATTCTTCTTTACAGACTATAACTGAAAACAAATCAGCCCTGGCATTTTGGACCAAACCGACCCACCATGGGTCGGTTTGGTCGCTGCATATATGTAAATATATTTTTTCCCTTGATTTTTCTGTATGTGCACATTCGATAACACACACCTTTACTGTCTTTTTGGTCTCTTGAATGTGTATACCAACTGTGGAACTCTTTAAAACCATGTACCTTAAGCCATGCGATAAGTTAACAGGAATCAGTGAGAGTGGGCACATTAAATCCTTCCAAAACGTGTCTTTTATTAACGCTACAAAAATGGATACTCCATCACATATGGATCTTAAAGCAGCATTCATCCGTTTTTACTGGTGAATACCCTTTGCACTACTGGATTTCTGGCATTTTGTTGGGGGGGGGGGCTGATGAGGGACCTGCCGTGGTAAACATGTCTGTAATTTTGGCACATTTGGCAACGTTTGCTTGAAGAGGAAGTTTCTTTCTTTCTTTCTTTCTTTTTTTTCTCGCAGTTTCTCTGCGCTTTCTCTCCATGTCTGAAGATCCTAACAGATAACGTTACATTCATCCTACATTGCAGTGCTCACGGGGCACCGAGCCAAAGGGAGGAGGTGTTTCATTATATGATTGGTCCAGCCCCGTGTCAGAGAAGAAAAACAATGGACCGCAGACCAGCCTGTGTCAAGGAAACCATTTATTTATTTATTTTGCCGAATGCATTACGCAGGCAGGACCAAGCCGTGTCAATCGGGCCGCTGATCTACTGGTTTTATGGGCCGGTCAGACCAATATGCAAATTTTAAAAAGTGTCGGGACTGTCGGCCCACAATAAAAATGCCAGGTATGCCAGATGGCCAGTCCGTCCCTGGGTATAGGACTCAACTGAGCCGGGAAGTGAAGTGACTAAGGCGTTTGCCTCGGTGTTACAGGAGAGTAAAATGCCTGAGAAGTGCCTGTAAATAAGTTACAGACGGACGCGGGTAAAGAATTCTTTAACAAGACGTTTAAAGGTCTGATGAAGAAGCAGCCTCCGTGATTATCCACTTTGCCACTGGCAGCGATAAGAATGAAGAGGAACGACGTCACCGTCAACACCCTTGTACTTGGACGGTAGCCTACATTAACTCTTTGTCGAAAAAACACTTGAAAGATGAATTTAAAAGAGGGGGGATTTCCAAACTCAGGGGGGTGTTTGACAAAACGAATGAGCAGTTACACGGACGAGCTGTTGACCGAAATGTCTTAATAGCTTTGCATTTTAATATACTTAACAATGACATGGAATCAAGTAAACATAATACCTGTTAAACATCAGCATGTTCATTTTGACATTGGGGTCATATTAAGGACCATATGTCTGGACCAAAAGTAGAACTTAAACCCTCCACCACTAACAGAGGAAGAAACCTTTCATACCAGCAGGTAAAGATGAAACAAGAAGAGCTACTATCAGATTGGTGCCTAGGAAGGTAGGAAGAGATACAAACCGTGATGCAGAGCAGGCCTCTCCTCAATCAGGCTCCCTGGATTTGAATGTTCAGATGAGATGACGATGGAAAATAAGAAGTCTTCTGTGTTCATCACTTTCTGTTTCTCTTCCTGTGATGTAGTAGGTTGTTCAGCCAGTAAGAGTGATCTCTCCGACCGCCAGTGGCGGTTCTACATTGAATTACTCCCCTATTTTTATTTGGCCATGTCACACAATTCATAAATACAAAGACGTGCAGAAATTTTAGGCCTGTATTTATAATATTATGAATGAAATGTGCGTTATATGGAAGAAAGTCAAGGTGTGACTAACTTTAGCCCTTTTATACAGTGGCATCTAACATTTGCTAATTAGGATTAAAACTGTAAAATTTGTGTGTTATTTGGTCATACACCAGAATATTGGATACAAGTTTTTGACCGGATGATGGTGCCCTTAACGTTCAAAGTGATCACTAATCACCAATAAAATGAATGTCCAAGGTTAAAATCAAGGCAATGCTTCCAGTAGCTGAGATATTTAAATCTAGACTATAAAGTTACCTCACAAAACATTTGGGGATAGTTTTGATGTGAGGAGTGTAATTCTCTATTCAAGTCTCCAGCTCTGCTTATCAAGCTGAACAGGATTATACTTGTGTATAATGTATGCTGTCTGCGGTACAGTTCCAATATTCACATCTAGACAAACAGTCCAGTGAACAGTGGTGACGAAGAGTGATGCACCTTTTATATCATCGCACATTTCTGTAACTACAGCTGAGCAGGAGTCTCTGGGTCGCCAGTGAAGCCTATGTGGAAGAGCCAAAAATGACCACTTGGGGAGTCAACAGAAATGACACATAAATAGTTTTGGTCTCTGTAGGCAGTTTGCTTGTTCATGACAGTTTGCAGCGCATGCATTAATGCACCGAGCTGCAAACTGCTCTTCAGGAATAGTACCAGTGATCTCATGAAGGTTCATTCATCTTCATGTAGTCAATGGTAATAACACAGGATCAGGTTCATGTTTGGTCTTCTGAGTGAAACCAAGTCAGCAGCACATGAACACAAAAGGGCATGAGCAGTGACATTAAAAACATTTATTCAGACATTAAGAAGAGCAGCAAGATTTAGACAATTAAAGTAAACTTGTGCAGAAAATCTTCAGCAATCTTGAAATATTTTCATCATTTAAAACATAATACTCTGCTTCAATAAAGTCTACGCTGATTAAAACTCATTCAAATCTAATGAATTATGGCTTTCTGAAGACAGAAACCTGCTGATTCCAGTTAACTGCAGAGATGTGGGTCTTCAGGGTGATGCAGATCAGAAAGACAGGTTGATGAGTGGTGCGTTGTTCTCCCTCTTGTCATCTGGACTCCATTTAATAAGCGGAGAGCTCAAGTCTATCAGCTGCTGAAACAAAACAAACATAAAATCATCATTAATATGATTTAAGATAATCTGTGGTAAGTGTTTGCTTCCTGCAGTTTGACAACCATGTGTGTTAATCTGGGGGCCAGAGCATTTAAGGGAAGGATGCGTTTGTTTGGCTGTTGAGTTCAAATATCAACAGCCTTTCTCAGGAATGGCTTACTTTACCTTTAACTATTCACATAAAATCATCAATGTGTCAATTGACCTGGTCCAGAATCCAGTTATTAGAATCCAGTTATTGTATATTGACCAACAGCAGGGTTGACGTACCCAGATCCATGACACTTGCCTGATTTGTGGTGCAGGTCTTACTACTAGTCCGGATCAGGTCAGGGGTGTTGGTCAAGTCGATGAGCAGTTTCTCTTGAGGCTGCAGAGTCGGAGCTGGAAGATCCAGCAGGAGAACCTGAGGAGAAAACAGAGAGCAATAAAGGTCTGTGAAGGATTCAGCTGATGACAGAACAGAAGAGGAGGATAACCCATCTTGTCCCCCTATTTTTGATTCAGGAGGCAGACAGGCTCAAGTTTTAAGGTGGGTCTTAAAGGTGGAGAGGTGGGGATAGAGAGGTTATGCTGCGTGTCACTCAGCTCTGGTCCTAACCCCACCAACCTGTTCATTCTTTAGTTATTCACCCATACATAAATGCAATGCACAAATCTCAGACGTGCTGGTGATATACCTGTAAGATGACTACTGTTGTCACTGACAAACTTTTCTGCCTCTGTTCTCTTATTTATTCTTAGAACAGTAACTTTATGAGCACACACCGTAAACCCACTTAGCTCTGCTACAATGAATACTTTCAATGCTGGCTTCATCCATACTTTTTATCCATTATTAACCTCCCTTGTATCACACAGAACATACTGTAGCATCTTGTTTGTATCATGTTTATATACTGTAAGTGTTCAAAATGCATGTATAAATTGATTTGTATGTTTCTGCTGCGCTCTTCTTTTCCTTCTTTCTTTTTCAGTCTCTTTAGATTTTTTTTTAAGCAAAAGTAGCATTTTATGTTTTCTATTACAAATCCCTTCTCAGACATCTGCAAACATTTAACTACTCATCATGTATTTTTGATCTCTTACCTCCTGTGTCTTGATGTTGCTCTCTTCTGCAGTCTCCAGTTCAATCAGGTTTCTGCTGGGCACTGATTCGCTCTCACTCAGTACCCCAGTGTCCATGCTCTCTGATTGTTCAGGTTGTTGAGCGTTGGGAGGTGGGACAGCAACAGGTTCCTCCTCCTCCAGACAGAAGGGTTGGATGCTGGGAGCATCAGAAGTCCCCTCCTCCCCCTGTGTGTCTTTGGGGACAGGACTACACAAAAACAAACAAAAAAAACAGATAGAATGAAAGTGTTGCGTTATACGTCACTGTGGCCACTAGGGCGTATGGAGTAGCACCAACTACTCAGGTCAGAGAAGATTTACTATTGGTTGACTGCAGTGTAAAGCATCTCACCTATAATAGTGCTGTTCTCTAGCTGAGCTGAGGGTGGGCTCAGGATCACATATGGCTGGCATCCTGACAGTTCGGGTTTGGTTGGAGGGCGTGGGAGCAGGGATGGCGGAGGTCCTCCTTCTCACTGGGGTTGGGAGGGCAGAAGGGCGCCGTGCCTTTATCTGTAGTGACTTGCAGCCATTAGAGGGCGTCAGGGGAGCAGCAGATGGCTTCTGTGGAAGACTACAGGAGAGGAAGGTGTTTATTAATGACATCTCTGTTCTGTCAGAAGTTAATGGTAGAAATGAACCCCAATAACACGACAGTAGGCCCAAGACTGAGGGAACAATAAATGATAAATGAACTAATTCATCAGGTAATCTATTTTAGTATTTTCAGACACACGAATAATGTCAGCATACAACAGGACCAACGATAAAACCAAAAGCACAGCTTACAAAAACATTTACAGTGACAGTGGGGAGTATCATCTACCTGTCCTTGCTGCTAGTTGACATCAGCCTCTTTGGCCTCAACACCTTTGAAACATCTGGAGACGACATGAATACAGAAGGAGACAGATTAAACATAATCACATACAGAAGCAGAAAACTCAAGTTAGTTTAAGACTCAAAAGATTTAATTGAGAGAAAAATTTAAATAACTAACTGAGATCAGGATTCAAGAAGGGTTTTTGTTTCTGGACTATGGCCTAGTGTGACTGGATCAATGTATCCAAAATGTGTAAAATCAGTTTCCTAACTACTGATGTACGTTAGATGTAATGACTGGAGTAGCATTAAACTGACAACTCTGAGTTCATAAGCTTCTCTCACCATCTGCATGGTGGACTCCTTTGCCTCTGGTGCTGGGTGTTGGTAGGACCAGAGCCTCAGGTTTAGGTTTGGACTTCAGTCCGCTCTGCAGATGGCCTGAGGCCATGCTGGGGATGGAGGCGGTCCTCTCCATCAGTCTCTTGGTGGGCGTTGGCTGGACAGGGGTGACCTCAGCTCTCTTCAAGGGCGTGGACCTGGTGGCTTTGACACGCTCGGCATCAGACAGCTTCATGACTTGGGTAGACAAAGAGCGGCGACCGACAGAGGAAGCCACTGGTTCTGCAGCAGTGTAGACAGTGGAGCGTCGAGGTCTGCTGTTATTGGTCTGTCTGCTGATACTGCTGGGTGTGGGGCCAATGGAACCACTCAGACTCCGGTTTAGAGAAGAGTTCAGTTTACCTGCAAGAAGACCAAACACCTGTACTGCAGCACATTCTGATAGGATATGAGGGCAGGAGGTGGCAGCATAGTTGCTGGCTCGGTCACAAGCAGGAGGTCTGTAAGGTGTTAACAGTTCAGCTGTAGACTGAAAACCAAAGTGACAAATTGCAAAAAGAGATTAAAATTAAAAAAAAAGAAAAGAAAACTGGAAGCCTTAAGATGGCAGTAAAAAAAAAAAAAAAGAAAAAAAAGAAAAAGAAAAAAAAAGCTGCCACCACAGCTTCTTCCACATGTCACACATGTCCAAAACTGATTCTACCAAAAGGTTTCATTTGTCAGCAGAGATGATGGATATAATTCTGGCCACTGAGTAGTTGATACAGGTCTTCTGTTAGCTCTTAGCATACCTTTAGCTGGGGATAGAGACAGAGTGGAGTTGAAGCTGGACACAGAGGATGACGATGAGGATGTGTTCTTCCTGTCTGACATCCTCCTTCTCTGTGGGGGCGGAGCTTTCACACCAGACAGGTTCCTCACTTTGACACTCTGTTGGAGTAAATGTTTTATTTTTAATCTGTTATTTCCAATCATTATCCGTTTTGGTAAATGTCTTTGGCTGCAGTTGTGTATAATATCGATGTGTATTTTACAATTACATACAGTCATAAATACAATCCAGTTGATGGGAGTAATTTGCCTTGAGCAGTGATCTGGAAACATCAGTGTCTTTATTTACCCTTATTTGGATGGAGTTATAATCTGAGTTTTGCACAGATCTCCAAAATAAGTAACATAAGGGCAGAGTTCGATGAATAACAACATAACATGTGTGCCACAAAACAGCGCTGTCCATGGTTCTGAAACAGTGGAAGAGATCTATTAGAGCAGTGGCTCCATAAGTGGAACTACAAACAGGCACACACAGACATACACACGCCAAGTAGGGATAGGATATGGACGAAGAGATGAACCAAGATGGACAGATTTGTGACTGGTATAAAGCACAAATCAGATGGCCTGTCTGATCTGCAGCTGTAACAGACGACATGATCACCATGACAATGGCACATAAAAAGTAAAAGCAAGAAAATATAATGAGGCATATCCGTCCCTGGGCTTTATCAGCACTATTGTCGGACAGAGGGGCTGGGCAACAAAGGACTTGACAGATAAGGTTTTACCCAAAACATCTCTTCTCCTTCTCCACCTCCTCACCAGTTTGAAGTGGTATTTATGACAACATTAATATAAATATTAATGACCCATCATGACACAATCTCTCTGATTGGCTGTTTAGCTTGGTAAATCAATGCACGAGAAGTGCCAAAAACAATCCAATGACAAAGCGCTGTATAGTGATTTGTTTATCTGCAGTACTAGCTCTACTGGCTTCCATTTTTGAATACTTACTGCCACCTACTGGTATGAATGGTAGAATACACATGCTTGCTGGATGTGGCCTTTGCAGTGCGTTCAAGCCCAACTTTTTAACCTAGACAGTAGGGTTGGGCGGTATGAGCAAAATCTTATATCACGGTAACGGTATATATCACGGTATGTTTTTTTTCCCCCTGTAAATTCAATTAATGGCTTAAAATAACCATCCTGACGAATTTGATCATTTTCCTCTTTTATTTTTATTTGCTCACAGCAAGAAAATATAATAATATAATACTGCTTCGCATGTTTTAACTTTAAGTGGTGGAAGAGGTTACTGGTGTTTCCACCTCCAGCAGCAACAGTCGCGCGACACTCTTTGCAGAGTATCACTTTTTGTTCGTTGTCGGATTTTCTAAATCCTAAAAAGTTCCACACAACAGACGTAGCGCCCCTTTTCGGAACGAGTTCCTCCTCCTCTTCGTCATGGGTGGGTCGGGCTGCCTCCGTTTCCTCGTGACGTTCACTCTCCGCCTCAACCATGATTGTTATCACTCAGGTAAAGCTGTTTCTTCTTCGTCGTGCTCATGCAACCACGGCAAGCAGTCTGCTGCAATGCCTGCAGTGCCCTGTGTGTCGAGGCGGTGTAATTACAGTGACTCAGAGCGATGCCGCAAACATCTGCTCTTTCTCCGGTATTGCAAAATCTCTACCGGTAGACACTTTCATACCGTCACACGGTATAATACCGTCATACCGCCCAACCCTACTAGACAGAGGCGGTGGTACTGTGGGACATAGGCACACGTAGCCTAAGCCGATGCAAGCCACTTACACCTGTGCGCTCGTCAGTCTGGCTTGCTCTGTAAAAACACCACCTCAACGCTAGTTTGTGCTGTGTCTTTATTTCCAGTCAGGTTAAATTTTGTTTCTACTTCCTGCTTCACTTTCAACAATGGCTACTGAAATTTTTGCAGAAGAGTCAAACAAATGTTTGTATTTCTGAACATACCGAAGCAGAAACACGCAACTACCAAGCGGACCAATCACAGCTCTTACGGTCTGCTTGGCCACGGTGCACAGTTACATTTCTGGGGAGGTGCACATCAGGCTACGCCGTCAAATTGACGCAGAAGCCTATACCGCCTATAACTTTAGTTTGTTTGGCCCCAATTCCCTTAACCCAAGCAGAAGTCCTGTATATACCAGATGTGTGTTACCTTAGTGGGCAGACCAAGTGTGCGTTTCCCCAACAGGCTGGAGTTGAGGGAGGAGTCACTGATGTCAGAGGCCACGCTGGTTGAATCAGAAAGCAGATCCTCATAGGATTCTGCCCTGCTGCTGCTGGAAGGACCAGAGGATGGGCTCCGTCTCCAACCCATCGCCTGGACCAAGAAGACAAAAGTGATATCACATTATCACTGATCTGTTAATTAGGTGGTTTTCAAACTAATCTGAATCCCTGTAGAGCATGAAATAAGTGTCAGGAGACAGGGTCATGAAGCAAAGATATTACAGATCAAACACAGTGATTTTCTTCAATTAATTCTTGGAGGAAGGCCACATTTTGTGCCATGTTAAGCACTGTCATGTCAGAGTGGATATGACAGTGGCATCCACCTTGTCATCCAACTGTCCACACAAAGCAAATAAACATATTGCATCAAAAATTCAACTATTACTTCAGGCCGAGTTTTCAAAGCTGATAAGAAACATGGAGAGAGATAGAAAAATACAAAAGGCAACATGTAATAATTTGTTTTAAAATGTGTCAAATGTAGTCTCCGTCTTTGACTTTGTTTGTTTGAGTGTTCCCTCAACTATTAAATAAAAGCATTTATAGACAATATGCCGCAGTTCTAACATGATGGAAATATTTTCCAAGAAGTAACCTGTACATGTAAGGATCTGAAAGGTTCATGTAAGTTCTGCAAAGGAAAATATTACGCTCCGGGAGCCCTGTAGTGGAGAAGACACAAGGCTGCCACCAGATGGCACCCCCGTCCTTCATCTTGGTGTTTCACAAACCAGACCTATTTAAAAATATATATATTTCCATTGTGAAACAAGTGTTTCTCTGCATTTAACCCATCCTTTTGTGCACACAGCAGTGTGTGCACTTGGAGCACTGGGCTGCCACGTGTGTAGCAGGGGGCGGGTGGAGGGTAAGGTGCTTGCTCAGGGCACCTCAGCCATGGACTTACTTTGCTCGGTGGTTGCATTCTGGTTTTCTCCACTCTGCTCTTGCTGGCTGAACAGGAAGTTTTAGGTGCTGCTGGCTTGCTCGGTAGCACAGCGGTAGAACCCAGTGCCGCTTTCCCTCGCAGTGCTGTCCTGGACTGAGTCTTGAGCCCCGTCACAGGGCTGGAGGTGCTGTGTCTAGCTGTGGAGCGGGTGGAAGAAGCTGTGGTGGCAGCAGAGCGGGTGGGTGGAGGTGCATTGGAGCTGCTCCCTCTCAGTAGGTAACGCTGGATGGTTGGCGGCAGCTGCCTCATGGGACTGTCCTGCACGCAGAAGGTCTGTCGTTTAATGGGGCTAAGTGCACTGGCAGTCTGACCCAGCACACCTAGCTTGGCCTCTGCATCCTGCACAAACTCCTCTCTCTCAGTCATAGTGTCGGTGGTCACATTGGTGGTATCACAGTCCTCGCCGTGCGTCTCGCTACTCTTCAGATCTTTGGCCAATCTGTGGGCTTCCTGACACACAGCCTCCAGCTGATCCCCGGTCAGCGGACTCCAGCTCACTCGCACACCACCATCACGATCCTCGAGCTGAGACGTCACACAAACGGAAACACACCTCTCCTTGTGGCTGACAGGACCAACAAACACCTCATCGTCATCGCCAGTGGAGCTGCAGAGCACAGAGACATCAAGGCTGAGAGGAACACAAACAGCTGACAACGGTGATGATACAGTGAACTCAAAAATTTAAGGCATTTAAATTACAGATCTCATGCCCAGACAATATTTGAAATAAACGCACAGATTGTATATAAAAGATGGATCTACAAGTGATCATATGGAGACAAGAGGGCGTTGATGGGAAGAACCCCAAGGTTAGCTTCCCCAAGGTTAGCTTCACTCACTTGACAGCTAAGCCAGTCACACTAGGTAGGTGCCCAAACATACCCATCTACACTACTTCATAACTACTTCATTATGGAATCATTTACATAGGGACCACTCATCAGAATAAGTGAAATTTAGTATTATATATCTGAGCAAGAGATTTTGAGTGATCTAGTGACTATCAGTGGTACTGCATTTTAAGTCATGTGTGCAGAGGACTGACGTTTAAGAATTAGTAACCGCCTTGTTTTAGATGTGGCTTGTAGCTCCACAACACTTGATGAACTCACCAATAAGTTATGTACAGGCTACGTTGTAAACAAAGCCCCAATTTCATCATGTGACACAGTACAACACACCGGACAGAGAAATTGTTTTCACCTTCTTCTTCTTCTTTTTTTATTTAACAGTCTTCTAATAGACTCTTTGTTGTAGTGTTACCGCTCACCGTTTTCAAATGTGCTACAACATAAAAGTACAAGTATCATGACTATTATAGGATCCCCTTCTAATGGAGCACCACCTGCCATAGGCAGTAGTATGGGGTCATGTGGTCCATGGAAACATTCGTTTTGAATGCATGTATACGTCCCATCATTCTTGGCAGACAAAGATATCTGTAAAGTCACAACAATGACCTTGGAAGACACAACCTGGTACTATGGTGAGGTCATGGACAAGGTTTTCAACACTACTAGTGACCTTGTGATTATGGTACAGGTTTATCCCAGTTCGATCCGTCCAAACGATGCCAATTCAGCCTTTATAATGTTTCAGAGTGTGCACCAGTGTGTCCTTTGTTTCCCTCAATGTTTATTTGTCCACTCCTAATGCTCCCGCTATCTCTCTGATGTGTTAAGTTGGTTTGAGCAGCCTAAGGATGGCATGGATGGCATACAGTGGATGGATAGCATCAATATGATAATTCTATTACTAATTAATATCGAATACTACTCAGATCAGAGGGATTCATTAGAAGTAGAGCAACCTGTTTATCTAGGTACACGACTATCATTTAAGACACACTATATTGTCACTTGCTACAATGAGCACATCGCAAACTGTAAACCTGCTAAGAATTAAGTAAAGATTGTGGTGCTTAGATTTTACTGCATCAAACAGGGAGCTGCAGGGATGTCAGCAGACCGCTCAGTAGAAACAACATTAACAGCAAACTGTTAATGATGTTTTCCTCTGATCAATTATAAATGCTACTGGACAGTATACAAGCGGACAACAATGTAAATACTGGTACAGAGTGTGTTTTGGTGATTCTGGTCCTGGCAGTACTTCAAACGGAATTTTACAGAAGTCTTTATTTGTTTCTTACCTGGCAGGTGACAAGGAAACATCGAAGTCAAACTTCTCATCAGGCAGGAAGAACATATCTGCTCAGAGACACAAGGATGGTTGATAAAGAAGGTAATAAAACATGGACACGGTGTAAATGCTGACAAGAGGCCAGTGTCAACTTACCGCTGTTAGCTCGACAGTCCATTCCGCTGTTGGTTCTTGTCTGTGGGAAACAGATTGATCCAGATCACACCTTCAGCCTTACATTGGGGTTTGACATTAAAGTACCGTCACAATATTTTACACCAACACTCACTAGCAGTGAAGATCCTGAATTTAAAGACTAGCGTTAATTGTAGTCGGTATGCTAACTTTAATGTTAGCTTGCCGTTAGCCCATTCGCTTTTTAGCTAAGTCTAACAGCAACGGATATTAGCTATAAACTAAAACATTAATTCGGGGCCTTCCGGCTACTCTCGGAATTTTCAGGGAGTCACTGCTCAATTAAAGTGAAAATACAAACCTCCAGTTCCTCCGAAAACTCACAAATCTTTTCTGCTCTGCATTCAAACTGCGACACGAAAACACAACCTCACAAGCAATTCAAATCTTCTGCGCTGCTGGTCACGTGACTCGGCTGCACTCAGCCATTGGCTAAACTTGTAGGGCGGAAGTTTGAGCGGAATCATGGGGGTTGGAGTCAAAAGTGAATTAAACAAAGTTTATGGACGGTATGTGCTCATATACACAGTCCATAGATTTACACTGAATACACTGGATTTCTTATTTCAGTCAATCAACATACATTCCACTTTCACACTCTCAACTAACTGCTCGTAATAAAAAAAAATATTGAAGTAATAAATAAACAGCTATGTTACTTTTTCACACAACCTTCTAATTGATTCTTAGCCAAATGTAATAATTTCAGTTAAACATAACCTTTCAGAGTTGGGGTAGTTTTGTTTTGTAGATGGAAAAATGTTAAATGAAAGTAACTGATAGTTAACCATAATGTATGAATTGTTGAAAAGTCTAGCTTCTAACCAGTGATCAGCTAACCTACAACAGCTGTACAATGTATATATTAATGCCCATACACAAACAATTTGTAAAGACGAGTAAAATAAGCTTTTCATGTAGAACTGGAAACCCCTGTCTAAAGAGTGGAGCTGGAGTGAGCATTTATCAGCCATGCAACTTAACATCTGTACCCAAAACATTTTGGCACCATTCACACCCTGAGTCTGGAGAGAGAAACACTTGTAAAGAACAAACAGGCGGCTAATCAACAGAAAAGAAAAAAACAAACAAACAAAAAAAAACACGCCACTGTTTGGATCGTTTCATTCTGGTTGTACCGAGCAACCTTCAGCGCCTTGTACCAAGAACTCAAGTCACAGTCAAATTAGTTTTTGTTTTGTTTTTTCATTTTATGTAGAATGATACAGATATTACAAATTACTTCTAAAAATATGTATGCGTTTGTCAGAAAACAATATTATTTCTAGTTTTTAATAACTCTAAAGTTATTCCAAAATGGTAAAAACTGTAAGATTACTACTTTATTTTGATATTTTTCTCAGTCTCAAATTAGTTAATTCTGTATGTGTAAGATCATTTTAGCATATCATTATTTTCTGTTGTGTTCTTGCCTGACTTCCAAAGTCAGAAGTCTGCTGTCTAGTTTAACTATGAACCCCATATCCAGCTCAAAGTAGACAACCAGTGCTGATTAGACTCTCAGCAAGTCTTAATGTCCTATTTTGACTGAAAAAACATTTATAAACTGGAATAAAAATTGATTCTGTTTCTACTGACTTCTTGTCTGATCCTTCAATAATATAGCTTTAATGATTTGAGACAGCACCAGAGTGTCCCGCAGGGTGACATGTGAAGCCTCAAACTGGAAGGTACCATAATGTAGTGAGTTCTTCATGAAGGATAGTTACTCATTTGTTGTCTATAGTAGAAGCTGTCTTTATCATCACATGACAACATTTCCTTTTCTGTCTGACGTGAGACTGCGTCACAAACATCCTGCTCCGGAAGGTGTTTTTTTAACTTTTAATATCTTTTGGTTTTACATATTTCTTTTACACAACAGCCTAAAACATTTTCTTAAAAAAATCCTAGAACATTAAACATTAATTCACACCTTTCTGTCTACAAACACACATCTTTGTAAGAATAAACCTCCACCTCTCATTAAAACTGACTGACACTAAACACTTCAGTCAGATCCTCAGTTAAACCTCGACACAGAACTAACCTGAACTTGTCAGCACATGTCAGCTCATCTGCTGACGAACGGAAACAATGCTAATGAAATCTGCCTACTTCAACAGAAATATTTACACATTAGAAATTGATTATTGATCGATCACCTCACAAACACTCTAAACAACAACTGTAGAGTTCCTGTCTATTAAAGACGGAAACATCAGTCTGTGTCAGCCACTGTCACTCTGAACAAAACCACGGACATGAAACACGAAACATTTCTGCTTCCTGGATCTTTAAAACCAGCAGGTGAACTCCTGCAGAGAACCAATCAGACGAGTCTTTAAAAAAAAAAAGTTTTTTCATTCCTCGGCTCAAAGAAGAGCCACAGCTCGTCGTGGCAAACACAGTACAAACAGACCACAAAAACTGGAAGCAGCCAGGTCTTGGGGTGGGGCTTCAGAGGGATGTTTCCAGGCTGTGTAGGGGACTGCCCGGACAGGGCGGCAGCCCCGCTGAGTTGGGCGGGATCAGGCCAGACCTGGAGGTGTCCTTATGCAGTGGGACAATGCGTTCCAATGCATTGTTGTTCACATTAGGTGAGAACGGAGCAGGTGGTAGGGCAGACAGTCCAGTCAGCGGCGGCGGGATGTTGACGGAGTTTCGCTTGGTGGGGGGGTCGTCTTCGCTCTCGTTTTCATCAATCAGCGGAATCTGAGGTTCTGAGTCCTCTATACGGAACTCAGGGTGGCTCATGAAGTTGTGGATGGAACTGCGAGACTCAGGTGTTTCCAGACCTTCGTAGGGAGACACACTGTCTCTGAAGGCATTCACCACGCGGATCTGAAGGATGAGAGGGAGACCGTCAGCTCAGGGTTTAAATCAAGGAGCACAGTGTGGGAGCAGTGTTACAGGAAATTTCTGATGTTTTTCTATCTGAGTGTGACTCTCTACTGTCCACTGGTCTGACAATCCAAATCCTCATCTGTTATCTTTGATTCTACCTCAACCATTGCAGTGAAATAACCGATGACTGACGCCTCCAATAGCATTAGCACACACTGACCCCCACTCACAACGGGGACAAACTGGCATGTGTAGATGAACAGCTAACTGTTAGTTCTGGTGGTAATCTCTATGAACAAATGTCTGTTCGGGGCTGTATGGAAGGGACAAGGGTTTGGTGCCAGAAACTTTCTGGTTTTGATGTTTGCAGGCTGTGTACAGGGCTTGTAACTGGTAAAATTTCAGGTTGTGTTTGGTTACCCAGGTCATACCCAGTGGGCAGGCAAGCTAACACATCACATTTATCAAGCAAATACCTTAAACAAAAACTGTTAAGGGAGTGAAATCTGGCTACTTGTGAAACAATTATTACATTTCAGGCTGCTATTCTGACTGTATTCTGACAATGAACAGGAAGTCCTGACCAGGATATCAAATGGCTACAAAAAAATCCCTGAAAGACTGTCTGCTGCCCACAAGGCTAAATCATCATATGGCAGCCATAGTCAGACTGGACATATTACGAGAATAGCACCAGGTGGAATTTTCCTTTAAGAGTGAAACCATACCTGAGTGTGGAGGCGGTTGAGGCCACGGCACCAGAGCACCTGGCCCCTCCTCAGCTCCATCTCAGCATGGTCGATCTCATCCAGGTCCTTCATCTCCTCCAGTTCCTCCTCAGGGATCTCCTCCCGCTGTGTGCCATGACCCGCTGTTTTCAGGAACTTCAGCCAGCTAGTGGGGACACTGGACACCAGCTGAGAGGGGGCAAATATTACACCCACATCAGTGTCACCTGCTTGGCCTGAAAATGTTACTAAAATGACCTGATGGCTTGCTGACATATTGGTCGTTAGTTCTCATTTTACAGATTTATTTGACCATCATTTGGAAAGCATCCTTGTTAAATGATAAACTCCTTTGCTCTGTTTTGTTACCACTGTTAAAGCAATCTAAGAAGGTGTGAAATTAACGTTCTTAACTTTCTAACTGCTCTCAAAATAAAGTTGATCTAGTGTCAAATAAAGTCTCTCACCTGTCCCCACAACAGACTGCCGAGGCCCAGGAAGATGCACCACAGCCACTGGTCAACCGTCAGACCCACACAGCTGAATGGTTTACCACCAAACTGCACGATTATGAACTACAGGGCGACAGAGTGACAATATTATAAAGATTAACAGTCTTTCAACAATGGGAAACTGACCAAATGTGACAACTTCTTCTCTGTTCAAAGGTGACCTGTGTGACTAATGTTCCCAGGATGATAGAGCAGAAGATGGGGTTCTTGAAGACACCCTCAAAGACATTCCTCTCTCCGTGGATCTTGCGGGCGTTGAGCTCATTAAAGATCTGCATCAGGACAAATGTGTTGAACACGATGGTGTAGTGCTCAGATGGTGGGGCGTGGAGGGGTGCGTCTCTGCCACTGTCGATGTCAAAAATCTTCTCACCTGTGAAAGGGTGATGGAACTGACGCATTAATACTGGGATTTAAGACAAAACGAAGATGATTAATTACTGCACTGCAGTACATCTAGATGTTCTGCACAAACTCACTTTTTGGGGATTATTTAACAGTATTTACATGTTTTGTGCCTTAATCTAAGCAGGAAAATCTGTTAAAATACCCTTAATTTAAGTTTATTAGTTTACTATGATTTTAGGTATTAGCTATACATAGCTGAAAGAAATAAGCAAATATGTAGAAGAGTGGAGAGCAGAAAAAATAATAACTGGATAATGTAACATTACTTCATATACAGAGAGCAATTGGTTATGTACAGTATATGCAGGTAAATGTACACTATATACAGGACATTCTGCAAATATTGTACATACCATTGCCATTAATCCATTGACATTTACCAAGAAGACACGAAGAAAGACACACCAAAAAGAAAGCCAATCAGACTATCTCGTAGCTTTCATAGCATAGTTTGATGATTGATACCTCAATACCTCAGACTACCTCAATTTAATCCATCATTTCTTTTTTGTATGTACTGCAGTGCATTCACTAACCGAGGAAGAGTAGGACGAAGATTAAGGTCAGTTGGTAGACGGCATGACCCAGAATGTTCTTCATCATGGTGCGGGAAATGAGTGGCTTCTTACGGCCATACGGGTTCCTGAGGAGCAGCGCCTCAGTTGGTGGTTCAGTGGCAAGGGCCAGTGAAGCAAAGGTGTCCATGATGAGGTTGACCCATAACATCTGCACAGCTTTCAGAGGAGAGTCCTGGAAACACACACACACACATTTACAGTTTGTGTCAGTCAGCACCACAAACCCGTTTTTGTCATTTAGAACAGGGAATATGCCAAAAACAGGAATTTAAAATGCTGGGTTAGATATGAAAAGTAGGCTGTAAATGAACTTCCGAATTTGGAGCTTCATGAATCTCATGAAGGTTTTTGGTTGTGATTTTTTTCATATCGACATATCTACGGTATATTACATTTCTGATGTTATCAGTAATGTTGTTTGCCTGCACCTAAGCTTATACATCCTTGAATAAGACATTTCTAATATAAGACAGAAGTATGGTGTAGTTCAAGAATCCATCTATGATGTGAGTGGCTTCGAGTGCCAAAATGTACTGAAGCAAAACACTGAACCACCAAATTGTTCCCACAAGCCAGCTAGGGCTGCCTCAACAGAGTCACTGAGTCATCAGTCAGTAAGATCCTGTCTTGACACTAACAATGCCCAAAACTGGGCTAACCTGCTTCAACAAGACTACATGGAAGTGGTGAATTGTGGGTTGGACCTCGATATCAGACAACCAGGGGTTAAAGTTATTTTGTTCAGCCCCTGTGTAGTCAGCGAAGGTTTGTAGGGGGCTCTGACCTGGGTAATGCAGGCTCCAGTGAAGGCCACGGTGACAGCAACCACGTTGACAGTGAGCTGGAACTGCAAGAACTTAGAGATGCTGTCATAGACGTTCCTCCCCCACATAACGGCCTTGACAATGCTGCTGAAATTATCATCTGTCAGGATGATGTCAGATGCCTCCTTCGCCACATCTGTGCCTGCGATGCCCTGCAGATCACATTATGCAGATTATTCAAAGACTTCTTAACAAACTGTAGCTAAATACATTTGATCACATCAGGGACAGTCATTACCATGGCAAAGCCAACGTCCGCTTTCTTGAGGGCAGGACCATCATTTGTTCCATCTCCAGTTACGGCGACAACCTGGCTCTGCTCCAGCACGGTGCTGTCAATAATCCCTGACAAGACAACAATATATAAACAGTTGAGACACACTTAAGAGTCTTAAGTGCGTCTAAGGTGAGTCCGAGTGACACACACCCGAACACTGGAACAGAGCAGAGAATCTCACAAATCCATTAATGACAGCAAAATGAGCAGACACTGTCATACTGAGCTGAAATGAAACAAATGCCATCAATAATCTACAACTCCCCCTTTTTCTGACCAGGGTGAAGCATCTCTAACCTTTTACGAGTGTGTGTTTGTCCGTTGGAGATGATCTGGCAAGTACTCTCAGCTTGGGCCAGATCTTATCAATGCGCTCCTGCTCAATCTGCAGAGAAAGAGAAGAGACGAGAGTATGTCAGTTCAGCTGCAAAACATTCACTCAAATGAATAAATTAGTTTTACGTTTGAAGGTGTGTCCACTAAGGCATAGACTGTGATCTTACAAAAATAATTATCCATCAACCATTCTCCGTCCTCTTGTCAAGCAATGGAACTAAGCATAAATATATAATGTGCAGAGTTCAGCATCCTTACATTGTGTCCTTCATATTATCACTTGACTGTTGTGTACACGTGTGTGCAGAGTTCTGTTTTCACATTAATCTGCTGATCCCCTTGGGATCAATCTAGTCCTCTGTCTCCACGTTTGCCTAACCTCTCCCAGCTCGTTGCGAATCCGTCGGTTGAACTCTTTTCCCTCCAAACACAGGAAGTCGTCTCCAGATTGAAGGATGCCACACTTGATGGCGATGGCTCGGGCAGTATTAATGTTGTCTCCGGTCACCATGCGGACAGTGATCCCAGCTCGCTGACACTTTCTGATGGCTTCTGGTACCTGATGGCAACAACGTAAGAAGAAACAAGCTGTGATGCATGCTGGGCTTTATGAAGTGCTCTCGATGTCATACCCTCTGCTTCTCCATCGCCTTCCTCCTTGCCTTCACCCACTTTCCCCACTCTTCTGTGTTTCTAGTGTGTCCTTGTTTGCAGGAGTGGAGTCTGAGCAAACCCTCACTAACTGTGCAGAGTCACATTCAAGTCACATCTTCACTCTGCCAGAAGGCAAACTAGGTTTATGTATGCAGTTAGTCACAGTTCCAGTCAGTTCTTGTATTTACTGTTCTGTCAGCATTCTGGTCCTCTGTAACCTTTGTTCTCCTGTGCTTCTACGTTTCTGTGGATGCCTCAGTCTTTATTTCTGAACCTCCTACCTGTCTCAGGGATGGTTGGTCAGAAACACTGAAAGTTTGGACGTAAAAGTGCAACTGATGATGATCTGATCATCTACACACACTGACACAAATCAGGTGACACAAATCAGGTCACAAATAACATTATGACCACCTGCCTACTGTTGTGTAGGTCTCCCTTGTGCCTCCAAAACAGTTGTGACTCATCAGAGAATGGACATGGTCCTTCTGAGGTTGTCCTGTGGTGTCTGGCAACAGAATGTTGGGGGCTTTGGGTTCTATGGGTTGAGGGGAGGGGCCTCTGCGGATCATCCCACACCATCAAGGAGTGTCATTGCTATGGGGTGGGGTCCCTGGTCTGGTCTAGGTGGGTGGTACATGTCTAAGTAACATCCACATTAATGCCAGCTGCAAAACACTGAATTATCTCAAGATGGTCAATGTTATTTACTTCTCCTGTCAGTGGTTTTAATGTTGTGGCTGATCGGTGTATTTTAGTTGTTTAAAAAAAAAAAAGATACAGTGCAGAAGAAATTCTGGTTCAGTGGTGACTACAAAATGAGGTTTAATGTAGCCAATCACCCTCACGTTTGTGTATGGGATGAAAAAGAATAGCTTTCATCACATAATACTGTACTAGTCTAAGAGTAGTGAGTCTCGCTTTGTGAAGGGAGGGGAGGGGTGACAGCGACAATGGCATACCTCAGGTCGTACTGGGTCTTCAATGCCAACCACAGCAATGCATGTGAGGCCAGTAAGAATCTGGGCCTCATTGTCCCAGTCAGGTTCCCCATCAGTAGCAGGAAAGTCTCTGTAGGCAAGACAGATCGTCCTTAGTCCTTCTGATGCCATTGGCTCAACCACCTTCTTCACCAGGTCATCGCGGTCCCTTGGCTTGAAGACTTTGGCCTCCCCGCTGGCAATCAGGATTTTACAGCACCTGGAACCACACAACAGCGTTATACGATCATCATGTACCTGAGCAGAGCAGAGTTGTGTGAACAGAACCAGTAAACCTACTTCCTGAGCAGAATCTCGGATGCTCCCTTGCTGAACATTCGATAGCTGCCATCATGGTTTTTTAGCACAGTGCTCATAGATTTCCTCACAGAGTTGAAGGTGTACACCTTGAATAATTTCTCTTCTGGGATTTCGTTGCGGATGGTCTGGTAGTCTCGGCGTAGGTTGAGAGTGAGTCCCAGTAAGGCACATTCAGTCTTGTTTCCCACCTGCCGAGGCAACCCACCTTCCTTCTCCGGAGGCTACAGGAAGGAGTAGCAGAGGCAATGTTTTGAGACAAGGTTTTTTACATGATGCAGGAATAAAAACTGACAAATGAAGTTACACTGCAATAATATCCGTCCAGTCTGCAAACAAGATCCTGCTCTTGGTTTCCTTTGAGCTCTGGCTCCTTTTTGTAACGTACCTCACATCTTGTTATGAAAAGAATTTATTGTAGTGTGATTTAGGTTGAGTTTAGGAAGACAGTAAAATAACTGTTCCTCCTTGATTTAATTTAGTAAAATACAGTCTCAGTCTGAAAAAGCGGACTGAAGATTTGTTCAACTGGTCTTGTAGTGTACACAAAATATGTTTGTAGGCTGCTGGTTTCCGGTCTTTTCAGCTAGTGATCATTTACAGTAAGAGAATTCTCATTGGCAAATAAAATTAAAGAATAAGGCAGGTCTGAGAATTCCGTGTGGCATTATTGTTTTGTCTTTTTTTTTCCATTTATCTGATAGGTGACGGTACACTGTTAGATTAAACAGTTGATCTCTAAGTTGATTTAAACCAGAAAACAATTCTAACTAATTGATAATAATGAAAATAATTTCTAGTCATTTCTGCTTTTTTAACTGAACCTCTTTGTCTGTTTGTAGTGGATCACGGAGACTGTGATCAGATGAGTCCTGAGCTGCTATGGCAGCCCTCCAAACCAACCTGTCCGCTCAGCTAAATGCTTAAATCACAGAGCTTCCTGAATGAACAGCTATTTTTACAGCTTACCATAATCTTGGTGGTGTAGGCGCAGTTGACTCCGATGCCGAGGATCAGCAGGTCCAGGATCTTGGCAGGGATAAGGTCTGGGTCTGGCACCTTTTTGTGGTAGTGTCCTGCAACGTGGGCCTGCACCACCGCCATGCGGTTCATGGTCAGTGTGCCTGTCTTATCAGAGCAGATGGCTGTGGCATTGCCCATCGTCTCACAGGCGTCCAGGTGACGGACCAGGTTGTTGTCCTTCATCATTTTCTGACAAAATGAGAGAGCAGTGTTACCTGAGTCTGAGAAGACTATCTGGAATTACTAAGATAAGCATTTAATAATGTATTTAGTAATCAGTGAACTATGTTTGATTAAGGATTGTCCAGCACAAGATACTGCTCCAACCAGTCAGGGAGGAGAAGTGTAAAAACTGCACTCTCACTGTGTGGTAAAACTACAAAACAATATATACTGTTATACAGCTACAGTTTATGGATTTATTCAACATGCTATAATGATCACCATAAACTAATTTCAACTTTTAGGCAATCATACAATTATGTGTGTTCAGGCTATTAGGGTTGATGTATATAGACAACCGTATACAGATAGTGTTCAGGTTAACAAACTACATTATATAATGCCACAACAAACTGACCTTGACAGAATATGCCAGAGAGATAGTGACAGCCAGAGGAAGACCTTCAGGCACAGCCACCACAAGCACCGTCACACCAATGATGAAGAACTTGACTACAAACTGTATGTAGATGGGCAGACACTCAGTGGCCCAGGGGACCCCCTGAATCCAGAAGGTATCGATCAGGAATCGAGTGATGAGGATGATGACAGTGAAACCAGACATGAACAGACCTAAAGGCGGATAGGAGACAGAGAGAGACAAATAGAGACAGGAAGTCAAAGACAGGCAAGAGTTTATATAGTTTGTGATGTCTATAATCGTTTTACAGTCTATTCTGGTGCAGTGCACGTTGGATCTGCAACACAGTGATTCAAAGGATCAAAGATGATTAATAAAGTCTATCCTTTGCAGTATGTCGACTGCAAGACTGTAAGACACAGCACATCTACATGTCTCCTAAAAATCCAGATATTTTGGTTTGTTGGGGATGTTTCATACAATTTATTCAAGTGATAAAATGTCCTTACTCCCTCTTGGGAAAGTAGAACTGAATATTGATCAGTATAAAACTCTAAAGACTGATTTCCTACTTTGAAATGCTGGGTAAATTTGGTTCAGTAAGATCAGTGCATATCATGGAGGACGCAATAATAAATCAAGAGGAGAAAGAACAAAGGAAAGTACAATCCCCTCTGTTCTTCCACAATGGACAATATACCTTTATAATAAAGGAGAGTGGATTTTTTTTAATCATGGCGGAAGACAGCAAGGTGCATATATTGTTGATAGTTTATATTCACCAGTAATCTCTTCATCAGTAATCATCTTTGTTCTGCATTCTTATCTGTTTGTACCTGCTTTGCCAATCTGCACAGCCAACTTGGTCAGCTTTCCCTGGAGAACGGATTTTTCCTTCTTCGGTAGGATTTTTTTCTTCTTCTCTCCATCCTCATTGAGTGGCTCCATCTCCACGGGGCCTCCATCCTTATTTTTGCCTACAGAGTTCAAAGAAATTCAGTTGTTACAAGTCTTACGTCCCTATGCACCCCCACTGGCCGTGCAGGGGCAGTGCAAGTGTCTTTAGGTAAATAAGTTACCACTCTGGAGTGAAAGGCAGGGCCGTGGTGCAGTGTGTCAGCATGTAGGTGGTTTAATCCCAGTGTAGGTTTGTTGTGCTATGTTGCATAATATATAATTAACAAACCTGCTAACCAGAAAGAATGGTGTAATCATTCTGTCTTCATACCACAGTAACAATCACTACAAGCTAAGTCAACTGCTCAGTCAACTGCTCTGTGACAGAGTGGGGGTATCTGCAGGTGTGTGTGTGTGTGTGTGTGAGAGAGAGAGCATGCTGATCCCATCTCAGTAATGAGGTTATTAGTGGACAGGCAGGCAGCAGCAGCAGGCAAGAGAAGAAAGCAGCTGCCGAGCTTAAGGCTGATAATCTGCTTGGTTCTAATCACCATCAACAGAGTCAGGAGCACCTGCTGCTGCTCAGACCACAGGGGCACTTTACACACCATGCAGGACCACAGGGACCAAGAGGAACCAGGAGGAACTGCCAATGACCAAAAAACTAACAAACAAACAAAAAGACACGAGCAAACACACCAGGAATCTAATCACATCCACCTTTAAAATCACAGCACCACTTTTTGCTAGCTGGATTCAAGTGAATTGCATTACATGGTTCCCAGCATGGACACCAGAAAGCAACAGCAAAGGTGATTGTGTTCCAAACCATGATGTTCAAAAACAGCACATCCTCCTCTTCACAGAAACCTCCAGCTGTGACAGATCTCTCAGTTTTACTGAACAAACATTCCTACTTTCAGACAAGCAAAACTATCAAAACTCTGTTCATGCTACGAACAGGAACCACAGCGATCAGTACAGGTATGAAGGAATCAGCCAACCATAGACAGACTGAAGATGCTTGCTGTTCAGCACAACTTTTGGATCCACTCAGTCAAACACAGTAACTTGCAGAGTAAGAAGAAGTGTTGCCTACCCTCCTTGTCTTCTTTTTCACCCATTGTAGCAGACATCTTATCTAATTATTCGCTGAGATTTCCTTTCAGAGGTAACATTCTGAATAAATGACCAATTGACTATAAGGATAATAATGTTAGATCTGAACATTAAACAAATGGAAAGACACAGCTTTGCTTTGGACAGCCCCATACCTGACACCTGAATGAAGCTTTAAACTTGAACTTGAATTCGGAGGGGACCACTTTAACAATACATTTGTTTGTTAACGTAAAGATTTTGCATTACCCAAAGAGCAAGGTAAGTATCATGTAACAGACATGTAGAAATTGAAAATGTATGACTGTGCTGAAATCCTTCTGTCATTTACACATCAGTGTTTTCCATACAATGGTAATCCTATGGTGGCCCACCATAGTCTCAGACCACGTTGTGCTCACATTGTGTTCTGGACATTGCTCCCAAAAATGTTTCTCCCCATTAGTTGGATCATCTTTATCAAAGTTTGTTTTATATATAGTTCACGGATTCTAAATTGGCCGTAGGTGTGCGTGTGAGCGTGAATGGTTGTCTGTCTCTCTATGTTGGCCCTGCGATAGACTGGAGACCTGTCCAGGGTGTACCCCCGCCTCTCGCCCGATGACAGCTGGGATAGGCTCCAGCAGACCCCGCGACCCTTAACAGGAATAAGCGGTTACAGAAGATGAATGAATGAATGAATGAATATAGTTCACGTTTTGTTTTAATGGTTTAAACCCAATGACATGTTTTTCTATTTAGTTTTTCTATTATAGTTTGTTATAGTAGTGACTGAGTTCTAGACTTTCTTAGTTATTGCATATCTTGCCATGTGTCATTTATGTCTTTTCTATTCTATGTTTTAATTGACTGAAATTGTTATTACAATTAGCCAAAATCTTAACATAGAGATAAACTTAGACTTACTTAAACATCATTTCCTGAATCTCTTCATCAAACGGTATAATCCTTTTCATTCAATAAAAGAAGTCATGTAGTTTACCGTTTCTTTGGGTACATAGACTAGCACAAAGCATGTTGGTAGCAGTGTCATGCTGTGGGGATGGTTCCACAAAGGTCCATCTACTAAATACTGTAGACAAAATCATGCCCGTCACCGAGGTAATGCCTGGGTGCACATCCAGTTTTACATTTTGTACCTGATCACAATCTCTGTTGCTCAAATTTTCTTCTGTAACAGATAACTCCTACGTTTGTCCAAGTATGTAATTTTTCTTTCTTCTTTTTAAACAAGCCTAAATTAACATGAGTGAAATTAGCCCACGTCACAGATTTCTCTGCCAGTGTAGCTACTGTTGATTCACCTGGCCTGACAATTGCTGTGTCCTGGAGACAAGTCCTCACAAGAACTGCGCAACACCAGCTCAGTAGCTGACTGTAGCCGTTCTAAAGCGATCCAAATGAGTTAAAATAAGCAATAAAACATCAAATTAAACACAATTAAATTAAAAAACTGTGTTGGCAAAATTAAATCCAAGATATCCTGCTCAACTTAAACAGAAGGCCAGCGAGAAGAAGTGAGATTTCAACAATGATTTAAAATGCTCCAAACTCTGGGCAGCTTTGATATAAAAGGGTAGGCTGTTCCAGATTTTGGGGTCCACCACCGAAAAGGCTTTATAGCCCCTGTTTCTGAGCGTGGATCTGGGGAGGTCCAGTAGCAGCTGGTCTGGTCATCGCAGAGCTCTGGGTGGAGTGTGGCGACAAAGTATGTGTTCCTTTTATACAGTCATTAGAGTGCCATTGAAATGGTCAAGAATGTAATTCCAAAATAAATATAATTTGCTATACTGTAAATTGGAAACATGCAATAGCCGTTAGATACTCATTCATATGGAATGCCCCAAAAATGAAACTACGCTGTATAACATTTGTCAATCTGACATTCTGGTCTCAAGTTCAGAGCAGACATTCAGGAGAGAATTAGCTTCTCAATGCAACAAACTTTGCACTTTGACACTGAATCCCCCCAGATGGCTAGGATCTGGACCCGCCAGTATTTCTTTCCATCGGTATGGCTGTATGTGAGTGTACTTACTTTTGGTGTGTTTCCTGTCTTTGTTTTTCCGCTCTTCTTTCTTCTTGTCTTTCTTTTCTTCGTTATCACCATCAGCTTCTTCACCAGCACCAAGCAGTGTAAAAATGATTCCAGTCTGAGAGTTGACACCTACAGCAGTAACTAACATCTTGCCAGAGCCTTCCATCACATGGGTACCTGAGGGAGAGAGAGAGGAGATTTTAACTTTTTACCCTAAAGTACTAATGCACTATAACCTCCTCTGGTCGTGGGAATGACATATCACAAAATAACACCTGTGGCCTCAGTGTAACATGTCATGGTCTTGGCAAGGTTGTTGTGGCCTGCTTAATTATATGCTCTTTTCTGTGTGGTCAGATGTACCTCTTGTCTTTGTCTGCCAGAATGTGTGCTGGCAAAGCTTGAACAAGCAAGAGAAACAGTTACGGGTATCTATAAACACTTTCACGCAACACTAAGAAAGTATCCCCCCTTAAAGGGGAACTACTGTTTATTACAACCTGGACCTTATTTCTGGCATAAAATACGATCGTTTACCATACTTTTGTGAAATGAACGAGTTTCGTGGCAGATAATGCGTTATTTAGAGGCTGCGTTTCGATGCCCCAGTCACTCCCACTATATTGATATACTCAGATCTAAATAGCTCCCGAACGACTACAAATAACACAAAATGTATATGGGTGAATCGTATTTTATGCCAGAAATAAGGTCCAGGCTGTAAAAAACAGTAGTTCCCCTTGTCTGTTCGCACTAAAGGAATTCTTTTTAGCTCAAACTTCCGTGTAGTTACTTTCTCGGCACAAGAGAAACCTTCAGTAAAAAACAAGTGTAAGTTGATTGGTTAAACACATGGATGCACCAGCAGCTGCATACGCTGGTATAATGTTAGCCATGTAAGCAGCGGGCTCTTAACATATGCTTTAAAAACACGGGAACAAAAATTACAAAAATACAGAGAAACAGATCATGTAGTTCTCTTATGAGGTACCCAGTGGGTAATTACCCTCAAGAAGGGCCCTAATGGGTGAAGCCTGGAGCTACCTGTCAAGATTTCTTCAGTTTCTTTCACATTGTCTCACATAAAAATATTGTGCTCATCAAAGCAAACTGCTATAAAGATGAAGAAAAACGCTGGTTCTATCTAACCCCGTGAATCACTAGTAGTTAAAGGCAGTGTAGAGTCAATGTCAGACTGAGTGTAGCTACGACTGGAGTATATCCATCCTACAATATTGTATGCAAGCCCTGTAATGTGGGACAGACCATGCTTGACAGTGGCCTGTACGGGATATTTCACATCATATTAAATTGTCTTCTTTTAATACAATTTCAATGCCTAAATATTTTTCACATTTTAACGTATTAAAACATGAAAAAAATGTGACTAATTGTGATTCACTGCAAGCCATGCCATTAATGGTGATTCAATGCTTGAGTCCTAGTTCATAGTTGTAAGAAGAGATTCAGTCGGTAGCTGTGAAAACCAGAGGGAGGATCAGATTTAACAGATTCAGAAATTGGCAGGTGAGAGCTGACAATGAGGTCACATTGAACTTGGCTGTAATTTGATGTAAATGGAGAAGAGTGATGCACCTGACAGCAACATGGGGTCTTTGTCAAGAGTCTTCTTGACATGATCTGACTCTCCGGTCAGCGAGCTCTCGTCAATCTTCAGATCGTTGCCCTGAATCAGGATGCCGTCAGCAGGGAGGAGGTCACCTAGAACGCCAACACACACAGTTAATAACTGCTCACCCCCATCCTTCCCTTTTGTTAAATCAACATGATATCATCTGTCACGTGACAGTTCAAGGAGAACTAAACTAACTCAGTTTCATGAATCACTATACTGTGAACCAGACCTTCAGTACTTACACCAAAACAACATTTAGTTTGATACTTTACTTTCATGAATAAACATATTTTTTCTACTATTGATAAAAGAATAAATCAATAAAATTATGTTTGTTTAGTTCTTGATTGCAAGAGTGCAAGAGACACATTTCAATAGCACAAAGTGTTGATATGCAGCTCTGATCATAACAGGGTCAACAGATAAACTGAAAGTTGTGTTTGAATCAGTGGAAAGCTCTGCCATAGAACGGTGCAGCATGGTTTTTGCTCTCTCACCATATTTGACTTGTGCAATGTCTCCAACGACGATCTCCGAGATTTTGATCTGGTTCATTTGCCCTCCTCGGATCACGGTGAACTTCTGCTCCTGCTCGATGCGGCTCTGGAGGCCTCTGAACTGTTTCTCCTTGCTCCAGTCATTGAAGGCCGTCACCAACACCACACACACCACAGACAGGAGGATGGCAGCTCCTTCGATCCAGCCGGCCTCCGCCTCACCCTCATCTTCTACACCACCAGCTGCTCTGCCACAGTCTGAACAGAGACAACAGATGCTGGAGTTGTAGTATTCTTTTTTATGTTTCAAAGGGATATTTTTTTTTAAGTTTGTACTATTCCTATCAACAACTCAGCTCCTCAGAGAGCTCCCTACAGATAGCTTTGTTCTTGTTAAGAGAACCATCGGGCAGGGCATTGAAGCTCATGAAACAGAAATATTATGCTTCTGTATTTGTTTATTCAGGAAAATTGGCCAATATTACATAGACTCAGGTGTTGTTCAACGCTCTAAATTGTTTAAAACAATCAGGGATTCGTCACAGTCTGATCATCGCAACAATTGTTTATGGAAGTGTATAATGACACAGACAAATGAGCTTTCTGGGAACATCTGAAAAAGAGTTGTTGTTGCTCATCAAGCTGGAAAAGATTACAAAACCACATCCAGAGAGAATGGAATCCACAAATCCACAGTCAGACAAATTGTGGCCAAATGAAGAAGATTTAAGGCGACTGTTACCCTCCGCAGGATCAACAAAGATCATTCCAAAAGCAAGACATAATATTCCGAGAGGCCACAAAAGAACCCTGGGTAACTTCTAAGCAAAGCCTCTCTCGCACTGTGTAGTGTTGATGTTTGTGAATGCCATATCAGGAGAACACTGAACAACAAAAGACAAAGCCACTGCTCTCCAAAACGAACATTTCTGCCTGTCTGCAGTTTGCTCCAAAAGACTATTGAGAGAATGTTTTGTTGACAGATGAGACTAATGTAGAGCATTTGGAGACGAAAAGACACTGCATTTCAGCACCGGAACCTCAGTTCGCCCGTGAAACATGGTCCGTGAGTGTGTAAAGAGTAAAGAGTGAATTTGTGGAATTTCTTCTTAATGTGTTCTAAACCATCAGTTGTGTTGTGAAGAACGTAGTAAAAGGTGACTGCCTTGAAGAATCTAAAATACAAATCCTATTCTGGTTTAACACTTTTGTGTTTACAACATTCTATGTTTGCCTTCACATATTTGATGTCTTAAATAATAATAAAAACAATGAAAAAACATTGAATGAGAAAATATCCTAACTTTTGACTGGTATTGTACAGAATATAACACTTAAGCCACATCCGACAGTCCATATGAAGTCATATAAAAGACAGGGTTTCATTTGACACAGAGTTGGGGGCAGCCTGGCTTGATTAAATGGACCTTTGTATCAGTGATGGAAACTCTTCTTATAGCTAACTAACAAAATAAATACACATCTCCCTTTCTGGAAAGCTTTCTCTCCTACATATGAGGTCAAAATTAGAATGTATTAAGTACAAATGGACGTATTTATTTCAGCACAGATCCATTGTTTATCATTAAAGTGTATTAGCTTGTCATACTGAATTACTGAGGACCATAAATCCAGGTAATAATAACACTAAAAATAATAATCATTAGGGCCAAATGGATCAACCTTGAATGATCACATTTATATGTGCTAGGAACTAATGCACTTTTTTATAGGCACCAAAACACAGAAGAAGTATTTTCAAACATGGCTCCTTAATATGTTTATGTTATGTTGTGTGATGAATTTGTTGTCTGTGACACAAATTCCTTTAATAGACCCATGTCATAAGCAACATTCCTGTAAGAAAACAGTTTTACTGATCTATGATGAAGATGTAAGATGTCAGTAAAGGCACTAAAACATAATTCTGACAAGTAAAACCTGAGGTAAGGTGTAAGCTATTCAGGAAGGTAAGCAAGTTAGTAATTCTGCAGAGACCATGGATAATCCAAAAGTTGTCATGTTCTTGGTGAGAAATATAGTACTGATGAGAAATATGAAACACTAGTTTAAGATTATACACATATAGGCATCTCTACTACTGTCTCACACAGGTTCATAATACAGGTTCCCAAACACTTTGCACACATGTAAAGCTTTCATTTGAACAAACAGAGTGACTATTAAAAATAAAAAGAGCAGCTTACTCTGTCTCTCGGCATTTGGTGGACTGTAGAAAGAAAGGCCTAGTGAAATGATGGCTGCCACCTCCAAGATGATGAGTGTGACATCCTGCAGTGCTTCCCACACTAACTGCACAAAGGTTTTTGGCTTTTTAGGAGGAATGGTGTTCTGTCCAAATTCCTGTTTCCTTTTATTGATGTCCTCCAAGTTTCCATCTAAACCTGCAGAGGGAGAAACAAAAACAGCATTAATCCTGAGCCCCTGAGCCCAATTTCACCACTAAATCGAGTTCACATTTGATCTAATATCTGTTTATTCAAGTAAACACTTAATTTTAACTATGAAAAGAAAATCACTCATGTTTGTCAGTTACTGCAGGACGCAGGAATTTGAGTCAAATTTGATTATATTTGAATTTATTTAACCTATTTACCACAGGCCCTCCAGTGTCTCCCTCTCTACATTACTAGTTTGCCAGACTTTGTACTGACTAACAGAAGTCTTTTCAATAAAAATGTTACTAGAAATCTTTCTTTGAAAAAAACAGTAAAATGAAACAACAGACAGATCTGTTGTCTTGTGATTGGTGTAAAGCTATAAATAATGGTATAACCAGTAATAGCTCACCAATTACCAGTTTCAAATGGCAGGCAATCTGAATGATGTGAACTGCTTCTATGAAAAAAATATTTTTAAATGCACACATTTTTTTGTGCAATGTGACCTTGAGGGTGTTTGTCACACACTGGAGGAAAAAAAAAACATAGTGTCCCCTTTCTTTTTACAAAAATGATTCATAATGTACATTTCCTCAGTGTGAGGACGAGATCTGGGCTGATTTTATCACAGAGCTGAATCCTGCTGAGGTAGGTGAGCAGTACATACCGCTTTCTTTGGTTTTACCTCCAAAATGTGATGCAATGACACAGAATAAACCCACTTGGTGATTTATCAAATCCCTCAGTATAAAAACAACAAACAAATAAAGGTTTTTCTTATTCTTATTCTTATTCAGAGTACATACAAAAACCAGATTAACATTTTAATAAAATGTTATTCTTGGGGCAACTGTGTAACTCTTAAAATAAAGTTATTATAGGGTATTGATAAATAAGAAAACTGACATTCTGCAAGAACTATCTGAATTCAAAGTGTACGTTGCAGCTACTGCAGCTCCACAGGCTATGTCATGTACTGATCTACTACACGTTGTCTTGTCCTCTTAATACTCTAGCAAGTTGTGCCAAACATATACACTGAGTTCAACTTGGTAAAAATGCACCTTGCTACAATTTCCATACAAAAACTCTTAATAGTGAGATACAACAGCTTTTTATCCTGTGAGACAGTGAGATCAGTATAAAGGCAATATAGTTTTGGGTGAAGCTACATCATCGTTAAGGATCAATTTAGACTGTGTAAAATAAAGAATAAATAGAATAAATTTGAGAATAAATATGACACATTGAGAATAAATTTTAACAAATTATATTATATCTAATCATTTGACCTTATTTTTTCAAAATGTGGTAGTGTATCAAACCTTGTGTTTGTGTGGTTTGGGGTTTCGTGGGAGCAGAGAGCGGAAGAGGTTTCCTTTTGGAACAGAACATGTCAGGACATGCTCAAATCCCTTAAGAGACACTGCAGCCGCTGGAGCTCAGACAGTTTGAAAAGGTTTTTAACCCAGCACTTTCCTCGTGTTATCTAAAAACGAAAGTCGTCAGGCAGCTATCTGTCCTCAGCTGCCCCCACAGAGACACACAGAGAAGTAAAGCAGTGTAATGGTGATTTCAAGCTGATGCTGACATTTTACTTCTTTCTGTCAGCAGGAGTCAATCACTGAAGGTGTTTATTGAGCGCGTGCAAGACGGACAGACTGAATGAATTAATGATGAGGAAGAAAATGTCAAAGGCCAGACATATGAAACACAGTCTACTAAGACACGCTTAATCCACTGCCTGTGGGTCAGTATTCAGGTCTAATTTTCACTTCATTTATTTTTAAATTAAGTGAAACTGATTTATAGATGTAATGAAATCAACTTTTAACCAGATGGATATTCCCAAAAATTATTAGATTTTGGTTTAGGGGAAGCTGTTGATTAAGAGAAGGAGAGAGTTATATCTCAACCTGAAGTCACAATCGGATCATGGGGTCTAAGTTTAGCATTAAAAGTAAAAGGCCAAACTCATTGATGGCTTGCTGAAAATACATTGAGCTAAAGCCAGTGCTCACTTACCTCTAATTCTAAATTTGTATATACCTCAGTGTATACAACTTTTTCATCCATAAAGCTATTGTTGTTATGGTGTAACGTCAGCCCCACCAGACTGCAATACAATTAACATCTAAAACACGTTTCAAGCCGTTTTTAATTAGGCCACAAAACATTACTGAAGATGCTTCTAAAACAATAGAATTAACTGTGTCCTTGTTGCAATGAATTCTGCGCTTGAACTCTTAATTAGAATTAAATATTTACAGAGTGGAACACAATGTATTCATCTCATACTGTCCTGGAGCTGGCAAAGAGAAAACCAGGCTCGACAGAGGCTGCAGGCCACAGTTAACTTTGTCCAGAACACAGTCAACTGGCCCTCAAGCCAGACTGAAGTACTGTTGAGATTAAAACAAATATGCCCTCTGCTGATTTAATTAGTAAGATGTTCATCAGATGTCCAGTGATGTAAATATCATTACACACAGTTACATGCAAAATACATGTTTAGTTGTAGCTGTAGCTTTTTTAAAATATACAATAAATATTGTCTAAAAAATGTTTATAAAAAAATAAAAGAAATGAGCATGTACAAAAGTACAATTACCAATAACCCCTCCTGTACCTTGTGGCTCAACTGCTGTCGAAGTCAGCTCATTTTCACTACCCCTAATTGACTCCATTGCGTTTGCATACAAACTTTGCTGATAATTAAATCATTATTTAGCCCACAACACTTTTGAGGGGGAAAGCTGGTCCAGCTATGATGGACGGAAGAGTAACAGTGACATAGTAATCCATGTCATCTGAGCACTGTGGAGTTGAATTTGTTTACAACAAAATTGTTCTCATTTGTTCTAGAACTATCCAATTGGGAGCAGAAGTATTGGTTTTCTCTCTATCGTTGAGGCATGCCCCATATTGAAATCCAAATGGCGTGTAACACCAGGCTAATCCATTCTTACCTCCACCTTCGTTATGTTTCCTCTACTCTAACGTTTCTCTCTATGTCCACCCCACAAGATGCTGATTCTTTTTTTCTCCAAACGTATCTTTAATGATTGGGACAGGGAAACACGATTTCAGTTTCCTCTGTCCAGGGTTTACCAAAGCAGGACAGGTTTGTGCCATTGCTTTGCAGACTTCAGATGGTGACCTTTGTGATAACACCATCTGATGACACGTAAACCTTGATTATACATTTGTGAAAAGGTGCACCAGTTGCATTTATTAATGACACTTTGGATAGCGGAAACTGAAAGCTGGTCTTTTTTATAGCTTCCTCCTGCTGTGCAGGGATCAGATAACTAAAGATCCTCAATCAGCTACTTAGAGAAGAGACACTGAGTGTTACCACAGGGAAGAAGTGTTAGAAAAGATACCAGTTATGGATGAGTCACCAGATGACCTAATAAGAAGAACCTGCCCTACAAATGAGAAACATAAAGCTTAACAAGTTAATAAACTTTTGAGCTTCCATTGAGCACACACACAACTATGAACACCGTGGACATGTAGTTATTCATATGATGGTTGTGTAGTTGTGAAGCTTGTGTACACCCTCACGTGACAAAACGTCACTCTGACCCTTTTGGACCCTCACAAGACTGTACAAAAAGGGCTTTGTGTCTTTACATGAAATGAAAAATATGTAAAATGCTCAGGAGTGCTCATACTGTGGAAGACGACACTGCCAGTGGCTGAGCAAAAACATATCTGTGCTGTTACACTCCAGCTCGCCAACAGCCTTGCTGAGTTAGAAAAACAGTCTGTGAAGACACAAAGCGGACACAGAAAAAAAGCACCTGAACTTAATTACCTTCAATAGGTGACGTCCTCAGTCTGGCACACAGTCCATTAATGTCTCCATAGCAATCCTGGATCTTAGTTATTGCTTCAGGTCCTCTTAGTTCCATGAGCGTGCGTAGCTCTTGCAGTGAGCAGCTGAACTCAGTCTCGTGGTTGGCCTCACCACGTCGGCCATGTTTGGACCCACGAAAAGAGTTGTTGGCCATGTCTCCTTGCTTAAGGACTTGACAGAGGCCTTCCCAATAAACATAAACTCAGTGGTAGGCCTGAGGTGCAGATCTAGCCTGATGGGGACTCTGTGACTGTAGGGGGAAAGACAGATAAGATCATTTCAGAGGCGTACTGGAAAAACAAAAGAGTAGGACTTGGACTAGGAGAAAAATGTAGAATGTAGATGTATATTAAAACATAAAAAAGGTACAAGTGGAAAGATTCTGATAGTTTTACGTCTCAACATATTGTAGTTTTACTTTTTCGAGCAAAAGATTAAATGTCAGTTAGAAGAAGTTACTACTTCTCTTTCATTCCTGGGATTTTTGAGGTTTTGAAATAGTACAATAATCATAATTCAAAATGACTCAAGTTATGTAAAATACATAAAATATCAGTTCATAAATGAGAGAAATGTCCTCATTGAGAATGGCACCTCTGACAGACCCAATCTAACTTCCATCTCCACTCCACTCAGAGTTAACACAACCTGTGGATTCCTCTCAAACAGTGTGAACACAGAATCGTGTGAGGGGCAGAGGTTTGTGCCTGCTCGTTGGTGAACTAAAAGTCTTTACATTTGTTCCTCGCAGGTTGCGACCTCTGTGCCTTTAGCTGTAATCTGTGTCAATCAGTCAGCACAGCCTTAATCTGAGCAAGGGAGAAGCAGCCTGTTTAAGGCTGAAATAGAGAAAGAAAAAAGCTACTGAGAGTAGAATAGGATGAACATAAGCCATGGGAGTTTAATTAGTAAATAAAACTTTGCTGTTCATTATACATAACCAGAGCTTCATTACTGATCCAACCAAATCCACAAATTCCATTGTTATAAACTGAATCCGGAACGGCTTGTAAATTTTCACTTTACCGGTCACAACATCATTTGGAGTTGTACTGGAGAATTTCTCTGTTGATCTCTTACTAATATAACTTACCATCGCAGCAGTACATGCAATTACACGAAGTATAACTGTGTGACAGAGCTGAATAGCCTAAGCAGGCAGACCTCCACATTGAGGAAACACATTCAGGTGTTTTGGCAGAGACACTATTCAGAACCAATCTTTTCTGATAAAAGTGCACCTTTATTACTGCTGCACTGCAAATAAAAAAAGGATTTACTTACAGAAACTTCCCCCATCGTCTCCTGTTAGCAACAGCAGGTATTAGTGGCTGTCCGATTACTCTGAGTACCGACACACTCACAGCTCCAGAAACAGCCCATTCCCCAGCCACAGCTCCTCACCCAGCACGATGCAAACCTGCTCCAAGCCCACAGTTTACTCCCAAAACTAGCCTGTTGTTCAGAAATTCAGTTTGACCTTCAGCAAGCTCACAGTCACAAGCAGTGCTCCATCGGAGGAAAAAAACAGGAGCTGGCTAAATGATTATCTGAGGAAAGCCTCGCTTAATCTAATTAGACAATCTGTGGCTTCAGTGAGAGCCAAAGAGACTGTTGCTGCTGCTGCAGCTCCTCCTGCTGAGCAGGACACACCAGGTCCACACGCACCGGTTCAACACACTACAGGTCCTCTTGCTGAGAGGAACACATCAGGTCTACATGAAGTCACAGAGTAGGCTACATCTACAAACCTCAGGGTTTACCAGCAAAAGATGTAAAACTGAAAACAGATGGTCAAAGGGTACAACCAGGAAGCAAGCCCAAGAAAACAACCTAACATCCACTTGGCATCGAACTAAAAAAACTCAGCTAGCATATCCTAGCAACCACCAAGAAACATCCCAGCAACCAGCTACAGGTACTGCCTATCCCATTTGTGACGCTCTGACTGCATTAGAGGTTATTCACTATAGCTGACTTAATTTGTTACACATACAAAACTGACACACACACACTCCCCCAACACCCCCCACCCTGAGTAGCAGTGATATAAATTGGCATCAGCTGGTACGCACACACACGTGACTCACACAAACACACACACAGGTGGATTATAGCCCGTAGAGACGCAGCAGGATTAACTGAACACACGCACGCACACACACACACACACACACACACACACATACAAGGTGATATCCCTCTTTCACGTTTGCATTATAGTATTTTTGAAATAGCATAACATTTGACCCCACACTGTAAAAAGAACTGTCACAGTGGTAGTTGAATGTTTAATCTATCAGATAAACAAGGGGACTGGCCCTTCCCTCACAAATTCACAAGTCTATTAAAGCTTTGGATTCATGATGCTACAAAACCATGACTGATTAAAGCTTGTATTTACACTTTACCACGTTATAACTTGTTATAGCTCCAATTAATAAATATTTACCTCTTAAGGTGATAAATGGCGTCTGTGAGATAACCTTGCTTGATAAATTAAATATAGGTGAACTGATTTAGTCGAAATTGAGCATGTGGTATAAGATAACTTGTTTGTACAGTCTATGTACGTGCATGTGCGTGTTGTGGGTGTGCTGCCACCCAGTGGTCAATCTACACTCACTCACTGGCCAAAAATATACCAGTTAGTGACGTGAGGTGATGTTCGTGGCTAGTGAGGCACTGAATTATGAACCCAATGGAATAGCTTAAATTTGCCATTCCACACTAACTGGTTAAGTTTCATATCTCAAATGAGCGTTTTTTTTACGCACATATAGGTATTTGGCCAAAGAAACATTGGAAAATCTATGGAGAGAGAGGGCGCATTTGCCGTAGCAATTCCACAGGTCTTTCATACCCATTCAACACGGGAGTACCCAGTGTGAAAAACAAACAATACAAATCAAAAGATTTGAATTTAAAACCAATTATGTAGCCAATCTTTTGTTAAATCTTTATATTCTGATGATTCTGATTATTCAGCTATATATCTTCCATCAGTTACCACTTCCCGATTTGACTGAAGGTCTGTTTTAAGCATTGATTTTAGGTTTTAAGCTACAGTCAATGGTTATAAGCTTAGATAATTCTCAATTTTTGCAATTCACACAGACAAAAGATCCCAATAAATGGACAGCGGCCGTAGAAGAAGAGCAATAGCATGAACCCATGGCTCACTGGCGCCCTCTTCCATGAGCCAGAAGTAGGCTACTACCAGTCCTGCACTAAATCCCCCTTCGACTTTTCTAATATTCAGTTCATGCTGAAACAGCATTAGTGGTTTCTCAACTGTATGATCATTTTGGAGGATATAGTTTGTGGTGCTGCCAAGCCTACAGCCTAAAACGGGTTTGTCAAAATGGTTGAGATCGCAGTCTCCTGGCTGAAAGAGATCTTTACAATAGCCCAGTTACTTTAAATTATACATGAAACTAAATATAGGCCACACATTCAACTGTCTATTTATGATTATATTTTGATTGTCTGGAGGTTACGTTACACGTTGTTGCATGCTATGGTATAGAATTTTTTTTTATCGCAATGCTGATACTTTTTTGCTTTACACCCATTTTGTCACACTTGTACTGTACATCCACTGCAATTATAATAGGCCTACTCAAAGTATTTTTTTTTAAATCACAAAGTCCTTTGATCTAGACACCATCATTATTATGTTTTGATCAATGGTTTTATTCATGTATTCATTACACGTTTACATATCATGAATGTTTAAAAAGGAAATAGAATGGGAGGTCCGTGGTAACTTCCTCTAATGGGTGATCACGTGCGTCTACCAAACAGCTGACTGTGACCTCACTCACCAACATGGCGGACTGGAATAGAGGTATTGCTGTTTTTGACACGTATTCAGTTCTAAATATTTGTCTATGTACCGTCTGTAGCAGTCTCATAGCCAGTGTTTCTTCCATGTGAATGAGTGTGTAAAAATGACAGATCACGTCAGCTGTGTGTTACTGGTAGTAGATATCTTGTTACTTTACTTAAAGCAAGCTAGAGCTTAGCTTAGCTAGGAGACTGACTAGCTTCGTAATTTATTACTTGCAGGTTAGCTGTCCTAACGTCACATATGTCTGAAGTACTACAAATATAAACGTTCACGTCGTCCACCAAATTATCGAGAGCGAGAGATAGTTAGACAGTTGACTATTAATATGTGTACATAGTTTACTTCTGGTCTGACATTCCGAGGGAGAGTCTAACTTTTGTACTGTGTGTATTAGTGACTGACACACATATACCTCGGTTACACTAGATCACCGAAACAAACACTATCGCACACTACTGCACCAGAAATTCAAGTTCACCATATAGAGATTTTATACAATTTAGTGGTGTTTGGTTTATACACATTCTATGCTTGTCACTTAGCTTATCTAGTTGACTAGTTATGGTTTATTTTTTGTCTGTGTCAGACATCAGGGGCTGCGGTGGAATCAGCAGTCCATTTGATTGTGCCTTAACCACACTAGCTACTTATGAAGTGATCTAAAAACATTTTAAATACAGATATATATTGTTTTTCTTTAATTATTACAAACTAGTCCTCACTTTCGTAGCAGATTATTAGGTCAGTAAATTAGCATCATTAATTTGACGATAGTGCTGCTGAGGACATTTAGTCAAAATGCTGTGACCACAGTGACAAGAAACACTTGGTGACGTCATGAAATCAACACACTGCCATTTTTGCAATGCTCATAAATACATAATACATTTCCTCACTTTGTCAGCTCTTTGTGTCATTTTTGATCCACTGTGTTTATGTGTCTACAGGTCATGGCTCTGTGGACGACATGCTGGATGTTGAAAACAAACGGCTGGCTGAGAACCTGGCCACCAAAGTCTCCAGATTGAAATCTGTGCGTACAAAAAATGAATAGATCATAAAATATATTGACAGATTATTGATAGGGCAGGGAGTTACGCATGTGCTTTCATACTGTGTCAGTTTTTACAAGTTGTAGTTTATCTGGTTAGGTGCTAGGTGCCCCAAAGGGTAACGCAGTAATGGATCAAATGTAAGCTTCTGTGTTCTAGACTTTCTGCTACTGTGTCCCTTTCTCACACATATTAGTTGGATGTTACTAATCATTCTTTATCCTCCTTTTATCTGACAGCTGGCTTACGACATTGACAGAGAAACTGAGGATCAAAACGACTACCTTGACACTATGGTGAGCTCTTCCTGTCAGTGAATTAATGTAGAAAATTCGGATTTCTTGATATTTAAGCATTCAACATATATTTATATTTGCGAAAATCTGAAAATTGCTTTTAATTTTTTGCACTCAACAACAAATTAATTCTTATCAATTAATACACCCTTGAATCCTCGTGGGAGCTGCAGTGACTGAATAGCTACAAAAGGATGATGTTTCATATTCACAAATCTTTATATCCTCCTCTCTCTTTCAGGACTCAAACTTCCTGAGTGCAACAGGCCTGCTAAGTGGCAGTGTGAAGCGTTTCTCCACCATGGTCCGATCCGGGAGAGACAACCGTCGCATCCTCTGTTATGTCTCTCTAGGCCTGGTCTTGGTCTTCTTCATATTTTACTACCTGGTCTCTAGGATCCAACGCTGATATGGAAATACTTATCAGCCAGACACTGTTGACTGTGATGCCGTATCTGCTAGGTTCTAATAAGCTCTGGGATTCTCACACAAAGGAGAAGACTTTTTACTCTGCACCAAAGCAAGAAACCCAACAGTAAGCAGCAGGGGATGTTGGCTTGCTCACTGGGGGAACCTTAGTGGTTGTGGCCACACTAAAGGAGGCTATAAAAAAAAAGAAGAAATAACACGTCTTGATTTTCGTGTCCCCTGCTGGGCACCAGCTTTGTCCCATCACACAGCATCCAGGATGTCGAGAGTGTGGAGCCTGAATGCAGATCCGGTGGGAGTGGCAGCTGAGTGCAGTAGACTCATGAACCTGTCAGTCAAGATAAACTTGCCCAAAATATATATATCATTACAGAGTAGCAGTTGTAAATTGTCTGTTTACACGGCACAGCTGTGAGCTTTGTGTTGATGTATGCGTTTGCCTCATAAAGTAAAGGACAGAAGGAATGACTGGTGAAACAGCAAAAGATAGCTTGAGTGAAAAGCTTTGTAACTCATGACATTTTTTCTTCTGTCAAAACATAAAGGTATACTTTAAGGCATTTTCTCAAAATTTTATAGACTCATAGAAAAGTAATCCCTCCCAATATTTTTTTGTTGCATTGTGGATGTTTCTGGGCTGCAACCTTTTCGGCAGTGTTCATTTGTGCTTAAGTATGTGACCGCTTTGAAAAAATCTGAAAACAATTTTTTGCTTCCTGATTCACTGTTTTGGTCTTGCTAATGCCTCTCCCTGTCTTCATTCAATATCTATTTTGATCACCTTTCTCTTGTTCATTAAGCAGAGAAGGAGGGGTCAGGTTTGAATGCCATGCTTTCAGTCAGCAACTTACAAATGCCACATAGTACACACAAGTGTGAGTGTAATTCCATGGTCACAGTTTCATGTACTATACATTTGTACACATGTTGTTATTTCCTGGGTACTCAAACAAATTAATCATACATTTGGTCCATTAAATACAAAACTGAAAATCTTTTTTAAATATTCAAATTCAATACAACTTTATTGATCCCAAAGTTAATTAGCAGGAGCAGCAGATATATTCACGCAAGTCTGTAAACACTTTCAAATTGAGTGTGTTTAGATCTGTTACTTTAGATAAATGAGATATTTTTGTACAGTGTGTGTTTGCACTTCAGGTTTTTTTCTTTTAATAATTAATATTAAATGTTGGGACCTGTCCTCTCCTCTTTATAATTTTCTGTTCATAACATTTTTATTTTTTATTCCATGTTCAGTCACTGAAAAAGACTGTTGGAGATTAAAGAGAGTAATAGATAGTAGTTCCCTTCCTCAGTGTGTGGACATTCCAGCTTCCTGTACTGCTTATCAGTGACAGCATGACACGCATCGAATATTATTGTTAATATGTGTGCAATAAAAGGTTATGGTCTTGGTATGATACAGATTTCAAGAAGGTGTAAATTTTATTTTAATGATGGTTCAATGACAATACTGTATTTTGACAACCAAATGCAAATAAATTAGAATTCAATAAAAGTTTTAAAAAAATGGTTATTAGTGTATTTGTTATTTGCCTTTGTGGCTGTGAAGTTGTCAAAATGAAGTATAAATGAAATAAAACAATTACAACATTAAATAGTGATAGTTAATGCCCTGAAAAATATTATATTATTAAAATATTATAAAGCACTCTTTTTAAGGTATTTTTTTATTTTTTATTTTTTTTACTACTTCCTTTAAGAAAGAGGATTCTATTTATGAATTTAGACTTTTCATAAACGCCTGTTCATGTAGAAGCTACAGGTGGGAAAACGGATTTCCCTAATGTAAAGGAATGGTAACAGAATAATCAGCTTTACGGTGTTTATTTATACCACGGTTAACTAACAAAAAGGAAACCAACTGTGCGTGTTGGCCGCTGTGTGTCGCTTCGGGTCGACTCGCGTTCTTTCGGTATTCTCCGGCGTATCTCTTTCCTCGGGCATCATGAAAAACAAACAACGAGCGGCCTGCCTCTCCGTGGATTAGCTCACCTTATTCTTTCCGTTTCTGTTAATTTTGGAGTAAATATTGTGAATAAAGACTATCGTCAACGCGTTCTGCGTCCGAGGTTCATCTTCGCTTCGTAGCAGGCTCGGCTGTGCTCGGACCACGCTCTTCCCCGCGGCTGCTCGGTCACATTCGGCTCTTGTCGTTCGGCGGGTAGAATGGATGAAGCAGATTCGGCCACGAAGGCACTCGGGCTGGTTGAACCGCCCATCGGCGAGCCGCCGGTGGAGGGAGTGGGCTCGGATACTGAGTCGGAGGCCGAAGTCACCACGATGGCTGTGATGGCGGAACCGGGAAACATCGACATAGGAGCCGAGTCCCTGCCGAACCCTGACGAGGCCGAGGCAGCGTTTGCAGGTAACACGGGCTTTAGTTAGCAGTAGGCCGCTGTTGTCCTGGGTGGCGCTAAAACACATAGTTAGATGATAAGGTTAGTAAGTTACAGCCCTTGTTTAAACAACAAGAACAGATGCTAGGTGTGTTACTTGTTAACGATATAAAAGATAATATGTAAGGATTATCACATGAAACTGCACAGCTCTTCAACAACAAGCAAAACAATCATTGTAGCGTTGTGATACACCTTACCAGACTGGATTCAATTATTGTGTAAGTTTGAAATGGTTCCATATCGATAACATGCAGCACATTTATCATAGCAGACACTTTCAGTTTGCTGATTTAGCAAGTATTAGCAAATTCGGCACTGCCATACTCCATTATCCATGTACCGTGCATTAGTATAACTTTTAGAGTTGGCGTGGATTGCTAGTTTAAAGTGTGTGTTTCGTTTAAATCCAGTTTGTTTCAAACTGTATATAGGCCGAACTAAAGAGCAGGTTTTAAAAATTAAGAAAATTTCCAACTCATGAATGATCTGTGTATTTCTTTCCTTTATTGGGCAATGTCACATTTTGAATGGGATTTGGTGGGCAATGTGAGATGGGCCTGATTCTGGTGAAACTGGTATTTAATATTTCCTGTAATGCACTGTTGGGGGAAATAATGCTGTCAGCATAACTCTCCAGTTTGGTTATGATTGCATGCTTACTGTAGTAATTATAGTACAACTGAACTGCTAATCTAAAAATGTATGAAGTAATGAAATATATGAATTCGTTGTTGCTGTCAATCAGAGGTGACGGCGGTGACTGTTGGGGACGTTCAGGGTGCAGAGGACAACGTTTTCACCACCACAGTCGCCACGTCCGGCAGCCTTCCTGAACACGTGCTGGTAAATCAACACACACTTGGTCACACTGCTACATATGTTCAGAGTTGCTCTGTATATAATAAGGTCTCCCCTGACAGATTAGAGTTGAGGAGAGAAAATACCATGACGGGGCAGATTTGCTGATTTTCTTGTCATAAACAAACTCTGTCGCAAATGGAGTTGATACATCTAAAAGAGCAATCAATTCTGAAGAGAAAAGGCACCATTAGAGTTATAAAAATTCAGCTGAATAGTTTCCACTTTCTGATAAGTGGGGACTTTTTATCAGTGGTGAAATGTGTGGCTTTCTGAACAACAGTGAATGCAGGCACACTGTCGGAAATGGTTCATTCTTCAAAGCTTCCATCGAGATAGTGCACAGCGCTATCAGTTGGTAAAACAGCCTGCATTAGCCAGAAAGCCCACAGAAAATATTTGTTGAGTTCGTTGTCTAACATTTGAATCTGAAATCTCTCAAAGCGGAAACTTCTTCCCTCTACTACGTCAATGTACTTTCTGTGCTTCCAGTGCCCTCTGCTGACACATGTTTGAGTCTTCTTTTACACTGCATCCTCTAAGTGTATACTATATACTGTGTGTGTACACAGAGCGGTCGGACCACTCTTCAGCTGAGTGAAGGTCTCAGTACCCAGAAGGCCACGCTGATCGTGGTTCACACAGATGGCAGCATTGTGGAAGCTGCTGGTCTCAAGTCTGCTGCCTCTATTGGATCAGGTATGTGTGTTTGTGTGTGTATGGCTATGCACAGAGACAGTAACACGGACACGTTGCTGTCTCTGAGGTGTCCATACTGATTCATGGAACCTGGCTGTCGGTATCTGTTACATCCTCATCAGGCCCACAGACTCCGCCCACTCCGCTCACTCCACCTCATGACAAAGACTCTTGCTCCAAATACAACTGGGACCCCTCGGTGTACAACAATGAGCTGCCCGTCCGCTGCAGGAACACCAGTGGAGTCCTGTACAAGAGCCGTCTGGGATCAGGTAAACAGTATGATTGTCAATTGACTGGAGTCACCATGGAAACATAACCCTCCAGGTTAACCTTGTCCCATTAAGGTTAGGTAACAGGCTAAGCTCTGTGTCAGGCTCATCTCTTTTTACAATCACTCTGTCTTCAGAGTTACTCCTGGAAGCTTCCTACGTATGTACAGCTGCCTTGAGGCAGACTTTCAAATGCACTAAGAAAAGAGCCCCCAGCTGTACTGAACCAATACAAAATAAAATATATTACCCGAATGGTCAGATCAAAAAATTAAAGGCATCCCAGTTTGTGGGGTAATACTAGTCCATTATGCTTTCAGCTTCTCTTTAATTCAACTACAGAAATGACTGCTGAGTCATAAGAGCTTTAGTAAAATGGCAGATTAGTAAAACATGAAATGCATATCCCTTGGACATCCTCTATTTTTAAAAACTGTTCTCTACTATTTTGCCATTTTTATCACAGCATGCTGAATGCAAGATGGTGTTGTTTGTCTCATTAGACCGCCTGATGGCGATGTTGGCTCACTTTTCATATGAAACTGTACCGCCATGATGATGAGAGCTCGATAGCGCAGGACCTGGGTTGCAGGTTTTCTGCAGAGCAAAATTCTGGTTACTCAAAGGCTTTGATGAGAACAGGTCTGTGAATGAAGATGTACCAAAGGTTACTGATGATGTGGAATCAGTCTTTAGATTGTTATAAGCAGAACCAGAGTGGGATGAAGACATTCAGCACGCAAACAGTATTATTTCCATGCCCAGTAGAAATGACAACAAGGACTCTGCTATCCTGTGTTTCTGAGTAATTGCGTTTTACGTTTTGTTCAGGGGGTAAAGGTCGCTGCATCAAACACAACCAGCAGTGGTTCACTCCTACTGAGTTTGAAGGTCTAGCAGGGAGAGCGAGCAGCAAAGACTGGAAGAGGAGCATCAGATATGCTGGCAGACCTCTGCTCTGCCTCATACAGGTACTAAACACAGCCACTGTTCTACTACATCACTACTGTATTGAAATACTACTATAGCAGCGCTGCACAGCATTATGCTATACAGTACACCTTTCATTTACATTTGCCATGCAGTTGATCTCATTCTAAACAGAAAGCTGGACTTTAATTCTGTCTGTAATTTACACGTGTGCATGTGTTGTTAGGAGCGTATCCTGAACCCCCACGCTGCTTCCTGTACTTGTGCAGCCTGTTGTGATGACCTGACAGCGGTGAGTGAGCCAGACCAGTCCTTGGGACCAGCTTAGATCTGGAATAGATCATTCAGTTTATGAGTGATGAAATAAGGTGCTTTTGCTGCTTTTGATAATTCTGATGTTAGTACAATTTGGGCAGAAGAACTCTGCTTGTGTCTTATCTTCTGTCTCTGTCTCTTCAGTGTCCAAAGGAAGGAGACACTCTGGCCGCAGAAAGTATCAGTATGGTAAATTTTGTTTTTCTATCTCTATGACTTACTTTGCCTTTGACTTGTGATCTTTATCAAGATACATCATCTGACTTTTACGTTTACACCTAGTATCAATAATCATTCTTATGTCAACTAGCGCTGTGATGGCACCTCAGTATACAGGGTACTACTAGTCCATGATTCCTTCTTCTTGTCCTCAATTCAAATACAGAAAAGACTGCTGAAACATAAGAGCTTCAGTTTGAACTAACATTTTTGTTCGTTCTTGCCAAGAATTGACAAGAACCATTTTTTTTGTCAATTCTTTTCGATACAAAATGAAATACAGTCACTTCAGAAAGTATTCTGACACATTTATCCACGTTACAGGTTTAAGTTAAATAGATAAAGTTCACAAATTGAATACAAATAAAAAACTGAACTCTGACTAAAGTTGTTATATTAAAGAAAAAATGTTTCAGACGCTTTATTCAATACTTGATCCTTTTTGTATAAGCTGTTACAGTTTTAAGTCTTGGTTAAGTCACTGGATTTTGGTAGTTTGTCCCATTCTTCCTGGCAGAGCATTTTAGTATTCATCAGACACAAGAAGTATCTGAAGTGTCATCTTCAGGTATCTCTACAGATGTTCTGTTTGCTTTAAATTTGGGCTGTTTTCTAGTCTTTGGGTTATTGTTATGCTGAAAGGTGGATCACCATTCCTGTCTCAGGTCTCAGCAGGATTCCTGCAAGGACCTTTCTGTATATGGCTGCATTCTTCCTTTTTTTTTTTATATATCTCCTTTCAGTCTCGGAGTTGTGCTCAGAAAGTAAATTTTTTTTTGTCTCATTAGACCAGTAACCTTTCTATATCCGTGTCTCTGTCTCCTATTTGCTCGGTTCAGACAGGTCCAGTTCGTCTCTTCGTCCCGTACAAGAGGCGAAAGAAGGACACAGATCCTCTGATCATCCCCCCCAAAAAGGAACTTCCCACCACCAAAAACATCACATTGAGTCCAGGAACTACATGTACGTCAAATGACCTCAGTCTGGTGTATGACTGAAGGGGGGTCTTTGTCACACAGAAGAAACCTTTCTTAGATAGTGTTCCTTAAAGCATCACTGTTTCAAATGCTCGATTAGATTCAGATTTGGATCAATTAAGTATTGACATATTTCCGCATAGGGCCTGTTAAGTAGTCTGCAATCCTGAGGTAGATCAACATGTAAACCTTTTCTACAACTCTCTGATTGTCCAAACATGGCTGACTCTTTTGTCCTCTTTCAACAGTCACAGTGACCCCGTCAGGACAGTTCACCACCTCCGGAACGTTGACCTTTGACCGCACTCCAGCAGGTGACGCCGCTGCTGCTGCCGCCGCCGCCGCTATCATCTCGGAGGGCTCAGCGCAGAGTGAGGTGTTTGCTAGCACTGCAGGTACCATTCTTCATTAATGTAACTGATCACATTTGTTCATATTCAGCTGTGTTTGGGGTTCAGAACAGGCCTGGAATGAATATGAAACATATCACCAGGGTTTTTCATTCAATGTTAATACTATGGCGCCATGGTCTCATAACAAATCGGAAATAGCTTTTATATCTTTTTGCACGTCTTAGACGACATTGTGCTTGTATTGCGTTCTGCCCTAGTGCACCCGCAAAACATCTCTCCCAATTAGTTTGATCAACCCTCCCTCCCCTCTCCAAAGCATTATAAGTATTCAAAATTCAAAAGTATTCAGAGTTGGTCAAAACCCGGAGGAAAGGACTCCACAGGTAACGTGAACTAGCTTAACTTTATAAGAGCTAGCACTGTTAAATTAATTAGTTGACTTTACTATAATTTAGTTTTATTCGCTGATACTTTAATCCTACATAGAATTATCCATAGAATGCCACGTCTCAACAGCATTATGTTTAGTATTCCTCTATATGAACTGCACAGACCTGCTTGGTTCAGGCAGGTGCAGAGCTGCTGCTATTTGTCGGCTAAATCCAATATCCACGTTATTACGGTAATACACTTAAAAGACAGACTGATACAAAATGTGTTATTGTGGGAATGTCCTTTTAAGACGGACTCATACTAAATGTGTTATTACGGTAATATACTTAAAAGACAGACTGACTAAACTCATGATTTTATTCTATGTGACGTGCTGACATTTCATATACTGTATAAATAGTTCTCACAAAATCCTGTGGGAAACACTGTATCACGTTTCATCAAGCCAACCACTGCTCTTTTACAGAAGCACATTGTCCTCCTCAAAGAATTTCACAATTATTATTTACTCATATTTATTATAATTGTTTGTCAGAATTATGTGATGAGAAAGTTTTATAAGGTCCGGAGATAATGTTCTAGTCATCAGTGTAGAGAGACAGGAAGTAATGGGGTTGGGTGGAGGGGGGGGCCTCTGCAGTGAGGACTTTAGCCTCAATTCATGAGATAAGGCACTCAAAATGTCAAGAACATGGGGCGCCCCGATAGCTGACCTGGTTGAGCAGGCACCCCATGTTCTTGACATTTTGAATGCCTTATCACATAATTATTTAATAACAAGTACGAACTGATCTTAGAAAACCAGTTTGAACTCAAAAACCTGCTCAGACATACTGACCTGCTGTAGTTGTGTGTAGTTTGACATGAATGAGACAGCTTGGATCTACGCCACAGGTATGCTTGATGTGCACCTCCCCAGAAATGTGACTACATGTCGCAGTGGCGCAGACTGTAAAAGCTGCGATTGGTTCGTGTTGGGTGAAAAAAGGAATCACCATCCTTGAAATGAGCATCTCGAAGTCAGCGTTTCTTTATTCAAGCAGTGCACTGAATCTCACACAACACAAGGTCATGGGATAGGAGCTCCCAGAACAGAAGAATGAAACAGTATGCTAGATTATCTTCAGTACACGCCATACCGCCTAGCAACAAACATGTTATCTATTCTACGGAAGGAGGGAGTATCTTCAGGTGGCACCAAGGCCTCAGGCCTCCTGCACTCTCCTTGAACTAACAGGTTTTCTACAAAACAAGGCACATAATCATGCATGAATATAACCTGTTTACTAAATCTAGCAACTAAACCCAATATTTTTCAGTTCGAAATGCATTTCCTCACCCACTTCTTCCAGCAGCCGGACAATCAAAGACATCTCACTCTCTGCCTTTCTCATACACACCATCTACTTGGACGTCTTCTGTCTTTGCTGTGTTCCAGTGATTTCAGTAAAAGTAACAGTTGTTAGCTTCTTCTCCAGCATGAGCCATGCCATTGTTTGAAATAAACTCAACACAGCAGAACGATTGTTTGCGCACAAGTATAAATGGAACGGCGTAGACTCTGCTTATACATCTATCTATATACACCAAGTGGATACATAATCTTAAAGTCAGTTATTTATGTGTGACAAAGGTGAAACAAAGAATGAGGAAAACCCCAGTGAAATTTAGTTCACTATAATAAGAGCACAGAAGAGAACAGCTGGGGGTAGAAAATGTCTACAGTTTAAAATAAATATGTACTTCAAAAAATTAATTCATCATCAGCATCTGAGCAGATTTACTCAGTGGTAAGAGCTGTATACAATAAGAGTCGGACTTTTGCTTTACTTTCCTCTGAATCTGGATCATTTTGGATCTATTAGCGCTGTTCGACGTGTCCCCCTTTTGAATTATCTTTACAGGGGCTTTCCCACAATCCCCTGCATCCCCCTTGACCTGCAGCCGATCCATCATCTTGTTAGGCATCGGGGAAGTGCCACAGCCGCTTTCTGATTGGCTGTCGCGCTGCTGTAATGAGCTCACAGGAGACGGCGGCTCTGTGGGTGTGTCTGTCAGTGTGCGCTCGGTGACTAATGATGCTCCAGCACAGCTCGCCGTCCCGATTTCTCTGCCCAGATCTTTTCTCTTTCACATCTACTCACTCTTTCGACAATTTTATTGATGCCTGGACACTTACGCTAGATGGTTATGTTTGAGTTTTAAATATGAAATCAGTAATTTAAATGTAAGAAGGGAACCCTGATTGGGCCTTTAGCTATGACACAGGCGAATGTCCGAAGGGATGCCGCTGATTTCATTTGACTGCCGTTGGGCAACACACACGCACACACACTCTCACGCAGCTGTCAGGAGTGTCTCTCTGTCCTTCACCCCGAGGTCAATGAAGCGTCTAGGGCCTCTGTGCCTGTGTGTTTCAGATGAAGGGATGAAAGATTCCAGTACGTCACTTTAAATCCACAGACTCAAACTCAATGCGATGAAGCTGTCAAACTGGCTTCAGCGAGTGAGCACAGCCCCAGTTCTTCTCAGCTGAGTTTTGATGAAGAGAAAATGAAAGCTGAAGCAGTTTCATGTTATTAAGGATTAATATCCAGGAAGTCACAACGACAGCAGAAACTTTTACTTCTGTATTCTGCTGCTCATGAATATTCATGTTACAGGATTTTTATATATAAGGATAGTGCAGGTTGACTGCACATATAATTGAGGGTGAGCAAGATGAGCCCATCAATAGTTTGATCAGTTCCTGTCTCATCTGGATTGTAAAAGACAGTATGGGACAAACTGTTCCCACTGAACACCAGTGAAGTGTTAAAATACACTTTTATCTGCCTGTGAGAACACTCACACATCTTTTTCCCAGGACATGTTAAATCACAGTCTGAGATGGATGTCCGGTTATTTTTGGACTCCTCTGTTCTCACCAGAGCCCTGAGCTCGTCAGTACGGAGGTCAGGAGTAAATGTATGGAAAACATACTGACCTGGATAATGTGCTTTGTTTAATTCGGTTTACGTCATTCTTTGCTTTATTTGCGGTGAAGCTGGAAGAGTTTGGCTCCATGGTGAGGATTTATTGCAGGTTGCAGATATTGAGATTTTCCCTGTTTGGGAATTGACCAGATTTTGCCAAACAGAGAAAATTGGTTATCAGAAACATAACTGGCAGCTTAACTTACAATGAACAGTTCCATTCCCAATAAGTTTAAAGCCAAGTGTTCACGTAGTGTCTATTTCAGTTGTCCCCAATGAGGAGAGCATTGATGTCGTTACAGTCCCCAAGCTAGTTCTTGCCACTATGCCATTATTTTTCACATTTTTCTGGTAATTGTTTTAATTCCTGAGAGACCGTTTCCTAACATTATTTAACTGCACTTTTTTCTTGACAATTCATGTCTTAAAGTAATGGACCGTAGCTTCTCTTGGATATGGATCTTCACAGTAGTTAAATAAACCGAGCCACTATCCAGATTTCGCCCTGAGATAGGCTGGCGACCTGTCCAGGGTGTACCCTGCCCCCACCCAATGACAGCTGGAACAGGCTCCAGCCCCGCTGCGACCCTCCAGAGGACAAGCAGTTACAGAAGATGAATGAATGAATATATGAAGAAAAACAAATTTCATCAGGTTCTAATTAATTTGAGTTTATCGGTCGTCTGGGTCCTTTCTGTGTGGAGTTTGCATGTTCTCCCTGTGTCTGCGTGGGTTCTCTCCAGGTACTTCAGCTTCCTCCCACCGTCCAAAGACATGCTGGTTAGGTTCATTGGTTATTCTAAATTGGCTGTAGGTGTGAGTGTGAATGGGGTCACGTGAGGACTAATCAATAATGAAAATGACTTTTAGTAGCAGCCTGAGTGGTGTAGTATAATATGGTGTAAGTGCTCACACAGGTTCAGACTCCTGGTTAGGCTATGATTTCTGCTGCACATTATCCTCTAATTTCCTGTTAGCTCTCTGATGTCATCTGTTTGATGAAGGCACAAAATGGTCAGTAAAATACTAAACTAACCCTTCACTGCGTCTTATTGTCTTCCCCTCAGTGCTCACGGCGTTGCCATCGTTGCCGGCGTTGGCCGTGACTCCTCAGCCAGTTCAGGCCAAAGTTGCCGTGGCACCTGCAGCTACGTCTCCGTCGGCGGCGCTGATGACTGGGCTGGAGGTGGGGCCTGTTGGGGGGGCAGGAGCAGCAGCGAGCGAAGGACAGAAGAACACCTGGCTATACCTGGAGGAGATGGCTAACACGCTGCTGAGCAACGTCCAGCAGCTGAAGGCTCTGATCGAACAGGCCAAAAACTCTGGAGGGGATGCTGCAGGGGTCAAAGGTCAGGGAGGCAGGAAGGAGGTGAGAAAACACACAGGCTGCCATTTAGAACATTAACATTAACATTAAGGTTTTATAGGACACTGAGTTACTGATTGTGTTTGTGTGTCTTTAGTGTGGTCTCAGTCAGTCGTTTCAGAGCCAGATCCAGTTTCAGCAGCCCGATGACTCCGAGTCAAAGAGGAGCTCTGACATCACAGAGATCATCATCAATGTATGAGACACACACACACACACACACACACACACACACACACACACACACACACACACACACACACACACACACAGCTTTTCATGGTTTATAATTAGCAAACCTTGAAATACTCCAACTCGAGCTTTCCTGGCATTTAGTTCATAGTGTGTGTTAAGCTACAAAAACACTTGACCCTTTATTTCCCAGAATGCAAACAGCCAGACGGTATCTTTTCAACGGACTCTCTATAGACAGATGCCGTTGTAGGCTTTCTGAAGGCTGTTGACTATAGCTATGTGTTGGACTGCAGAGCTAAAAACAAGGAAACCACTGACTTGTCTCTTTGAGCAGAGCCAAGTTAGCGGTTACATCCTGTTTCCAGCCTTTATGCTTAGCACAGTCATATTTAATATACATTATTATACTCTGTAGACTGTTACCTGATGAATAAAAAAGAAATATGTGTAATTCCCAAAATGATAGACTGTTACAGGCATTATTAAATATTAGATTGATCTGTTGGATTTGTGTAGTTAGTGGAAATGTTAAATTTTAGTTTAATCGAACAAATGATGTAGTATTTACACTTAGCAAAGATAGTACACTCCAGCTGATTCAGGTCCAGCTTTGCAAAGTTTATTGTAACAGCTGTTCTTTGCTGGTAGAGAAAAAACAGTAATGCTGGACTTCACAGACTATTTCTAATGAGGTTTTTGGTTGGAAATGTCCGTTAATACACAGAACTGCTTTCTATGTTGAATGAAAATTAATGGTTTAGTTCCCAGATACATGAACATTTTAGCTGTGACACATCCCTATGTATACGTTTTGTTCAAATGCTATAACGACATGACTACCAGTCACTTTTAAAAGCGGTTAACATTTACTGTAAATGTGTACGTGGACTGGACGTTAAACACTGCAGGACTGAGCTCATAACATCCTGATTTGCAGACTATTGCAGCATTACAATGCACATAGCAGCAGTCAGCCTGCACATTCCCGTATAAGACGGTCTTACTCCATAACCAGTGATGAGGACAAAAAGTTTAGCCGGTCCAAAATTGTCCACCTCAAAGTTTTCAGTGAAATGAGAATCGGAATATCAATTCTCAGCTCATGACATACTTCCCCCCTGCTGCCTTTTTTATTCACATGTTCTCCTTTTTTTGGATCTGCAGCAGATGTGTGTGAATTGCGGCCGGGTGGCGATGAGCGAGTGCACGGGCTGTCACAAAGTCAACTACTGTTCCACCTTCTGTCAGAGGAAGGTATGGCGGCTCACCTGAACAATATTCCAGAGATGTGTGTGTCTGTGACGTCAGGATGATTTGGGAAAGTTGGAACCTTTTGGCCAGTCCTAACTTTCCTGTTTGCAGGTTTGGTTGCAATTAGGTTATGGTTAGGGTAAGGAGCTAGAGAATTGATTATGTCAACGAATGTCCTCACAAAGATGGCCACACAAACATTCAAAGTTGATTCAATCGCTATTTCCCAGTCCCCGAGGCAGCATAGAAACTAAAACAAACATGTCGACTGTTACTGTGGCTGAACAACTCTCTTTATATCCATCAACAAACTACCTTTTCTCCAGTGTTGATTTTGGAGACGCATGCATGTTGACAGCGACAGGTACAAGAGTTATCTGACCCTTGAAGTTTTGGGTTCTTTTTTGGGGGGATTGGAGAATTCTTTTTGCCAACAGTTCAGCTGTCAGGCTGCAGCCGCCTTTCCTATTCAGATTGGAAGTTGTTTGAAATCTATGCCACTTGCAGATGATTTTCCTCACAGTGTAATACTTTATTTCAAATAATTTGAAGATCTTTCTGAATCCCTAGCCAGAGTCGGAGCAATCCATGGCTTTTTTCTAAGGGCCTCATAGATCCTCATAGATCCTCATAGACATTTCAACAGCAGAACAAGATCAAATGTGTGCAATTGTGTTCAAATATGTTGAAAAAGTCAACAGGTTCCATGGAATGGTATCTTATTTCTTCTTATTTCTTATTACTGTAATTTTAATGCAATTGCAATACATTCATCATTAATGTCATTTTTCATGTTAAAGCAGTAATAGTGCAAAATTGTTTAATGTGACATGTTGAAAATAGAGCTAAAAAAAGTCATTTTGTAAATTTAAGGCTTCATTTTCATCAATGTGTTCTTACTAACTTAAAAATCTTACTAACATGTTTTTCTTTACAATGATCTGTAAAACAAAAAATAAAACACAAATGCCTGTTTTTTCTTTGCAGGACTGGAAAGATCATCAGCACAACTGCTGTCAACCTGCAGGGGGCGTGGCTGTCCAGGAGGAGGAGCCAATCACAGCTATGGACATGGACAAAGTGAAGTGAAGGTGTAGCAGTCTCCGTCCAGCGTCTTTTTGAAGGCGCGACCGACATTTCAGGTCATCACACCATCGGCTGCTACAGACTGGAAGTCCTTTAGTGTGAAAAATACTGTGTATTACAAACACACATGACAGAAGAAGATGTCTAACCTCCTGAGAGCTGAGGCTGTACAAAAACAACTGTGCACACTTTTGTATTTGTGGAGAAGTCGCTGACAGAGCCACCAGCATCTAGTGGACCGAGAACCGAAATCAGTGGAGGTGATCTCAGCATAAGTAATAGTTCAGTAATCATCCCGGCACTGTTGTACTGATATCTGATTGTGACTATTATTTTTATTATCAGGCTTTATCTATTATCTTTCTGTTATATATTGGTTATAATTTATTACATCATTTAATCACTTTGCTTTATTATGTTTTTTTGTTTTGTGTCTTCTCTTGGACGGTCATCCATTGGCTGGTCTGTAGGTATTTGTTTGGGAGATTTACGTCTCCACAGACAATCCCTAACCCTAAAGAAAGATCAAACACATCAATAAAGTCGAATCTATTTACTACAGTTCCCATTCACATTCCCCAGGATTGAAGATAAATCGTTTGCTGTCTGTCTGCTTTGAAGGCATTTTTTTATTTTTATTTTTTATCTGTATCAGAAAACAAGTCATACATGCCACTGATTGTAGAAAATGTTTTGAACCTGAACACAACAGAATTGTCCTGGTTGTTTTAAAGATTTATCTTTAAAGGTTTTTTTGTTTTGTTTTATCACATGTAGATGTGGATATTTTTAGTACCTGTACCTCCTAAAGGACTTATCAAAGTCTTGAAGGAAAAGTAAAGATTTCATGTTGGGTGCAAATTCATGTGCATCCAACATGAACAATAACCTTACTGGCTTTCTCCTTTATATTCCTTGATTTAAATTTAAAAGCTTAGAAATAACAACAAAAATGTTTTGTTTTTTTTTGTTTTTGTATTAATCTAAAGCTGCCATGCGTGTCCACTGATGGACCTCTACAACTCTGTTATGGTGAGCTGCAGAAATCAGCTGCTGATAAAGTAGCTTTCCCTCTTCACTTTACTTCTACAAAAATGTGTAGATGTATTTTAAAATGGACAAGACTTTTTATCTATGAATCTACACTCAATAAGCCATAACAACGTAACAACGTAAAAACAGGATTATATATGAAACTTGAAATTTGTCATTATGTGAGAACATAACGTCCAAAATTTTGTTATGTTCTCACATAATGACAATAAAGGATTCTTGAAACCAAAACACGTCATTAAGGTGAGGTCACATACATTCCATAATAAGCCAATGTACTGGGTGTAGTGTGTTTGTGTCCTTTGATTCACACTACATGTGAGATTAAAAACCAAATCATGACATCCAAGGAGTTCTATGAGCTCTCTGAGACACTGAGTAAGTAGGACCTTATTCACTCAACAGCCACTCCAATGGAGCTTCAGTCTTGTGAAATGACGGGATGACCATCTAAGCATCTCTCAACCAGGCCATCAAGATAGAGCAGCTTGACAGAAGCCACTCTCAGAAAAGGGCAGGGGATGGGCTGTTTGGACCATTTAAGGTCTGAAGAAACAAAATAACACTTTTGACAGTACTCTGAGCACTATGTCTGGAGAACACCTGGCTGTCACCATCACCTGCTATTCATAGCATCCATACATTGAAGCATGATGGTGGCAGCATCAGGCTACGGGGCTGCTTCTGAGCGGCAGGTAGAGGGAGAATGATCAGAATTAAGGGAAGGATGACTGTAGCCCAATACAGAGAGGTCCTTGAAGAAAACCTGCTACAGAGTGCAGTGATTCGCAATGCTGGAGTGGCTAAGTCAAGATGAATCTCTGTTCTTTAGTGGGCCAGCCAAAGCCAGGACTAACACCTCCAAGAGACCTGAAGACGGCAGCTCACTGGTCTGCCAGGAAGCAGGATGTGCCTGTGATGTCTCTAGAGAGTGAAGAAGACTTCAAACTGAAACTACTGTCAGTCAGGTCTGAATAGTTTTATGAATAAGAAATAATCTGAATAATTTATGAAAACATGTTTAACTTCATTATATGTTACAATGTCTAGATCAATATCGTAATTCTTCCTCCTCATGGTACACAATATGTTTGCCAGTTTACACAATTTAGGTCTAAAATCTGTCAGGTGATTGGTTACTCTAAACTTTAGAGTCTGAAGGAACCATTCCAGACACCATGACATTTGATTTCGCTGTGTCTCAGTCCCAGCAGAGCTTGGGAGTCTGCTGTTGACAATGAATCCCTCCCTCCCCAGGTACCAGACATTTCCTACACCTAGAGACAACTGTAAGAACTGTAAGAGGGAACCTTTCACATAAAACATAACAGTTATTCGCTGCCAGACTTTGCAGGGACACTGATCGGTCTGGACTGTCAGATTTTACAGAGCAACCTAAAATTTTCATGCAGCAATGCCGTGAGTACACCATACACGGTGCACTGTGACATTATTTTTGGATGTTGTTGCAATTTCAAGTTTTTCTTTCTGTACTTTGTGAAAAAGCATATATTGTAATATGAAAGTGTTTGGGGATCATGACAGTAATGATATCTAGCGGCACGTATACTGCCTGTCCCACTTTCTTTATGGCAGAAGCAGACGGAAACAGTCAAGTAAGACAGAAGAAAGCGAAGCATTCAATGGAAATGGTTCACTGTTGCATTTCTGACGTCAAACAGGCTAAATGACAAGACAGTGGTGGAACAACATTACGAAAGCTTGTACCTCCTAAATCAGGTACAGGTCTTTATATTTATGATTTCAATTTAAAAGCTTAGAAAGAACAACAAATATATATTACTCTAAAGCTGCCACGCTTGTCCACTGACAGACCTCTACAACTCTGTTATGGTGAACTGCAGAAACCAGCTGCTGATAAAGTAGCTTTCTCTTTCTCACTTCACTTCTACAAAAAACCCTGAATACTGAAAGAATTTGAGGTCACCAGCCCTGGTTAAATGTGTTCAATCTTCTGTTAAATAACTTTCTTAATAATGCTCTCCAGTCTGTTCATTTTATACTAAGGGTTGAATGACTTCGGATTTTTTAAAGTTGACTAATATGTGGTGAAAGTCGAGTTGGTCGACTAGTCGATGACGTCACATAAAAAAACAGTAGAAAATAATGCTTTGCAACAGTGAAATCTATTTTCTTGACCTGAATACTGTAAAAAGAAGCTACGGAGGCTTTTCTGCAAGGTAACTGAAGCTTGAACACGGGCTGCTGTCAGCCATAGACCTACAACCACAGCAACAATGGCAGCTAATGGGACACGGCGGAACTGAACATAAACACATGAGCTTATCAATGCTGTGCGCTGTCAATATAAATCAGCACCGTTAACCATCAATGATAGCGTGTACAGCAGCTAAAGGTCTAATAACTTTAGACAATGAAACTCACCAGCAAACTGTTCTTGTGCAGCTCCTTCTCTCTGTTACCGTTCCTCTGTTAAACTCCTGTTTTATACTAGTCATTGCATGTGTGGAAGTTGCATGCCAACAAAGCCTCAAAGCTGTAGTGTGGGACTTATGACTTGGGACATATGAATAGCTATTATATTCAAGCGCTCGCCACACAAGTTCACACAATGCTTAACAGCCGTTTCTCAACTTGTACTGTTTTTATCACTCCACAAACACGCAATCAGCATTTTTAATCAAAACTTTTATTCTGAAAAGATGAATTACAACATATAAAACTGTGTGGCGTAGAGGTGTTGCAGACTCTCTGGACTGTTTGTTCCTCTGAAGTGTCTCTACAGGGAACATGAAGCTCAAACAAACTTTGCTGTCATCGAATGTAGAAAAATAAAAACCTCACAGAGGAAAGAAACCATGGCGTTGTACACAGACTAAAGAAGGTAAATGAACAATCAGCAGCGTGTCTTGCAGCATTGGTGCGTTTAAAAAATCGTCCATGCAGCAGCGGGTGTTCTAGTGGCAGCAGCGGTGCAGGAACTTTTTGAAGAAGTTCCTAAACTCGGTGTTGAAGACGGTGTAGATGACAGGGTTGAGAGCGCTGTTGACGTAGCCCAGCCACGTCACTACGCTCATCAGGGCTGGAGGAACGTGGCAGTCCTGACAGCGAGCTCGCATTGTGTGGAGGACAAAGAAGGGAGTCCAGCAAAAGAGGAAGGCGCCTTTACGAGGAGAAAAAAATATAAGATTAGACATACCAAGACTGAGCTCTGATAGTCATACTACTATACTTTTTGGTAAACCAGAATATATGCCAGTAAGCTAAAAGTGTCAGTACTACGTCCAGTCATATTTTGCAGTATGCAAGCCAGGAAGCTTCTCCAGTTGTCCTGACCCAGAATCCTGAAAATACAATACACCACGTGGCTGAACTGCTGAAGGGGAGCACAGACGAGATAACCTACGATAGTGCAAGATTGTGAGTGCAAGATTTGTTGTATATCTGAGGTAAGAAAGGACGTAATTCTGTCTACAATATTCAAATTTGAAGATGTGAAAAAGCAAAGGTGACTTGTTTGCATTTTCTTGAAGACGTTCACCACATAACCAAGTGACCTCTTCCGTTCGAAATGACTGGTGCTAAGTTTAGGTTTTTATCTAACATCTGTGTCCACTTGAAACTTGCATTACAAGAGTCTGGTAACAAAAAGTTCACAGACAAAGACCATGCCTTAATTGATGCAAGGAAGTGAGGGAAATGGATGTAGGGATGAGAAGGGTCGAGGGGATGGATGACAGGGGTATAGACGAAGGGATGAAGGGGTTGGAATGTGTGGATGGATGATGGTGAAGGAACCCAGGGAGTGAGACTCAGGTGACTCAGGAAGCTTTGGCATCTTGTCCAACTGGCTCCTGTGAAGGAAAATGGAAGAGGAAAACAAGAAAAGAGATGGATGGGGAGGGTGAGGGCTGGGAACTGAGATGAACAAAGAGGGAGAGAGTTAAGAGGTTAAAGACAAACCTTCATAGATGAACGCAGGAAACAAAATGACATGGACTTCATATCTGTAAGTTTCCTCGATGTCCTTTCATAATCATGCACTGTCCCACAAATGTAATTGGACACTTGGATACTAAATGCTCATTGGGAAGCCAAGAAAAAGTGTTGCTGGTAAGAAAATGATTTGCTTTATAATTATTTCTCACAGTATACTGATGTAAACCTACTCTGAATTATAGAACACACAAATATTACCTTTTTTCATACCTACTTATTTACAGGTCCTACCTACCTACATGGGGATTACCACAAAATACATATATATGTATATATCTACCATACCTATTTGATGCTTAGCATACCAACTTTCTGACCGTTCTTCCTATCCAGACACCTGCTTACAAACCACCGTGTTGACCTCACAGTGACCACATTTATTTCCACAGTCAACAGCAGGTATATGACAGATGCATGTATATATGAAGAAGAGCTGTCAGAATCTTCCGGATACATTTGATTCTATACAGTCTATCGTCAGGACGCACCCTGAACTCTTAGGTGAGCTAATGAGAAAGACTCAAGAGAGTTAGCTGTATACTTAAACGCATGTCTGACCAAGTCTTACATGATAATTGGATTTTAGATTAAGGTTCAGATTAGCCTCTGTGTGCCAAAGGGAAGCACTTGTACGCATTAGGAGCAACGCTAGCGGTTATTAATAGGCGGACCCATTTCAACTGATGTGTTAGCGCCTCGGAACAGGCATCAGAGGTGCCAGTGAGGCGTTCAGGCACCCACAGTCATCCAGCTCTGTGGGAGCTTCTGTGCTGCTGACTTTTGTCGCCCTTTTCGTCCAAGCAGGGTGTGGATGTCAATATCATCCACTTTTGAATTTTCAGTGACACTTCATGACTCTTCAGTGGAACTCACATGGTGGCATTCATCAGTGTCACATTTAAGTAACTGTTAGTACCACAGCACAGATTGGACCAGATTAAAACTTGGGCCTGTTTCTAATCCAGCCTTGTGCATTGGGGATGTTAATAACAGCATTAAGGGGCAGAATGTCTGTAATTATACAATTAAGTACTGTATATCTTAGTCCCTCCATGTTGCCTCACTCTTCATTGTCCTGCACAATGTCATCTAGGGAGGTTTTTCAATCTCTACTTCAAACTAAAGACTGTACTTCCTATTTCATGATATGTTCTTTAATCACAGGCCACACATTTCTACTACACAGATAAACCTGTTTAGGATATAATAACTTTCCATTTGACAAATTGCTCTTTCTTGCTGCTGAACATGAAGTATACTCACCCACAACCACAGGAAGCACCTTCATAGCCTTCCTCTCCCGGCTGTTGATCTTGGCCCTCTTCCTTTTGCGAGGCTCTGGATTGAACTTGATCTCAGCAAAGCTCACCGTTGGCACTGGGCAGTTTTTGTATTCCGATGAATGAAAGGGTTGGTCTGGGGGTGGAAAGGTGGACGGCTCATCTGGAGTATCTGTCATTTCCCGCTCTATGATGGGTGGCAACGGCGGTGGCAGGGAGGCCAGAGGAGGCAGCGAGGCAGCGGCTTCTTGCAGCTTGCGGCAGGCCTGGATACTGTTCTTCAGCTTGGCCTTACGTGCCTCCTCCCAGCGTCGCAGGCCGCGGAACATGCCGCAGTACAGCAGCAGCATGATGGGACAGGGGATGAAGAAGGAGCACACGGACGAGTAAACAACATAGTCGTTGTTCTCCAGTTTACACTCACTGGGGTCACGCCCCGGCACATTGTTGATTCCAAAAATAATGGGCGAGGCCACAGCCAATGCCAGGATCCACGTGGCTGAAAGCAGCACCGTCTGCCGCAGGTCCACATGTTTCCTGTTGTAGTTGAGTGGAATCAACACGGCGATGAACCTGCAACAGGTGAGAGAAATCTCACAAGTTACTCCTAGAGGAATTTGACTACCCACTTGAAACCCCTACAGGCATGCACAGTCAGGACAGCAAACCAAGCAGCTATATAGCACAACCAGCCAGAGAACTGTTTATTTCCTGAAGGTGTAGGTGGTGGGCAAAGGTTATTGTGCTGAAAGGGTTCATCCTCTGAGAAGCAAGATCACATTTCAGGTCAATGGATTTCTTATGTTAAGGTATGTTAGGTAAAACACTGATATTCATAAATGCTATTTTCTTTTGATTATTATTATTATTGTGCACATCTATAATAAAACCATTTCTACTACCCATTTCTTTCTCCTGTGTCTACTGTATTTTTTTACATGAATACTGCCGTTACCACCTTATCTCTCAAGGGTATGAAAGACTATGTTGGCTCGTGAAACATGGATTCAGGAACTATCTGAAATCCAAATGCTTCATCCCTCTGGGGAACATGAATTTTTCATGAGAACTTCATGAGGTATTTCTCACACTGGCACTGTGAACTGTGAGTGGCAACGATTCACCACAGATTCAAACAACATGTAAATTCCGATGTTATGAACATGAACTGCACATTCATAATTTATTTCACTTCAGTTATACTTCATGTAATTCTTCATTGAACAAAAGGTGCTTTGCAATAGAAGGTATTAGGTATTAGGTATATGTATTACATAAAAAATACTTTTAAAAAGAGAGGGAATGTGGGATAAGTCATTCAAATGTTATACAATAATAATAATGAAATAATCATTAATAGCATATTGTTATCCCAAACCACTATTCAATCTATACTGTAGACTGAGAACAGCGTTATGTTTTTTCTGTTGTAATAAATCTGCACCCTGACATCCAGTGGCAGAATCAGAGCAGTCTTAACGTTTCTTCCGATGTGATTCCCAAATGTATCACATACACAGGCCTTTTTTTTTTCAGAGCTGAATTTTGACCTGGAAGATTTGAGCAGGATGAAATCAAAGCTGGAACTAACAACATTAACGACACTTCAACCCAGCAATTGCTGCAGCGCAGCAGTTAATAGTGTAATTATAATTACTTTCACTACTGCTGCTGTGTGTGTGTCATGTGCATGTGCCCTGACGCCTTCAAGATCCCATAAGGCCCACTGAAACCAATGCTTTTATGGTGAATTAAAACTTAATCTGTGTTACTAAGTATTATAATGCTTTTGATTAAACGCAGCTTTGTTCCTGAAAACTGTGTCATTATGCAGGACTCTGTTGGTTGAGCTTTAAGAATACCTTTTTCTGGTGTATCTGTAAGTTTAAACATTTATGTATGTTCCCTCTGTAAAACGCGCCTGAATCCATTGTAACGAATTGTAGCTGCTTGTTATACACCATAAATATCCTGTACTAGCTTCTGTTAATAAAAATAAATCTTTGAAAAAAAAAAGAATACCTTTTTCAAGAGAATATCTACAAGATAGATAGATAGATAGATAGATAGATAGATAGATAGATAGATAGACAGACAACTTTATTGATCCCTTTGGGAGGTTCCCGCAGGGAAATTGACATATCCATCGCATACAGCACTGTCAGACATGCATGTACACGAATAGAAAGCAGTAAATAAACCCCAAATACCCAACACCCAGAGAATAATAATAATAATAATAATAATAATAATAATAGCCTCTCGCCCGATGACGGCTGGGATAGGCTCCAGCAGACCCCTGCGACCCTTAACAGGAATAACCGGGTATAGAAAATGAATGAATGAATGAATGAATAATAATAAATAAATAATAAATAAATATTGTGACTACAAGATGAAGCACAAGAGAGCGGAGGAGCAGTTACGTTTGCTACTTTATGCACATTACATTTATACTTTTACTTTGGCAATAGTCGAATTCTGGACTTTTACTTGTAATGAAAATGAAGCAAAAGAATCACTCTCTGGCCAGGAAGTCCACCCAACTTCCCACCCATAACATTTGTGCAGTTGATGTGGAGCCACGCTGTTCTGAACTGTTTTTGCTCCAGTGAGTAACAGCGACATAGTCATGCATGTCATCTGAACGCCGTAGATCTGAATTTACAAACAAAATGCCTCTGATTGGTTGTAGGACTATCCAACTGCATGTAGGCATTTTTTCCCTCTATCATTTGAAACATGCCCTATAATGAAATCATTGTTTTTATTGTTGCTGCTGGATCAGTGTTCCAGAACCAAGCAGAAGAAGAAGGAATTAATTCACCTAAAGGGTGCTTGGCTTACAGCTGAGAAAAGACTGCAGAGATTTATATGATGCTAATTCCCTTTGGTTTAAAACTCTCTGCCTGACTTGGTTCACGGTATTCTGATATACCTTCACAGCTAAATGCCACCTCTTCTAACACTTGTTCCTTTGAAAAATGTACTCCACTACAAATAGCTCGGCATCTTGAATGATGAGCGTTTCGGTTTCTCAACAAACACCGATTGGCAAAGAAAAATATTCTAATCATGCCAAGGTTTCATGATCAAGGACAGACCTTGTCTTACTGCCAGTTCTGCAATGCCCCTGGTCAAATCCTGCCTCACCCCATTTTTTTCCACGGCACCATCTATTCCTCTACTTGTAGAAGCTTTCAGTTTGAGGCAGTTACATTGCATCAGTCCATTCTCAGGTCTGTAACACATGCCCCATGGTACACTCTTCATTAAATCCAGACATTGGTCCCTACTCTACATGACTGGACCGTGATTGGACACACCACCAGCCAGCACTCTGAACTCCTCTCCAGCACCATCTCCATTCTCCAGTCTACCTGAGCCCTTTGTGCCAATAACTGTTCAGCCTGCTCCAATGTAGGTTTGTAATGGACAGATAGAGTGGTATCGACCTTCTCAGTGCAATTTCTACTGATCTCTTTCACTTTCCAACAAGAAATCAGTTCATTCAAAGCTGTGGCTCAAGGTTCAACTCAGCCCTCGAGCTCCTGGTTATCTAAAGTCAGTCTTTCATGCATGAATGACAGCAAATTGCATGAGACACCAGAAGATTTAATTCCTCAACTTGTGGATATCAGCAGCGGGTGGACTCTGCAGATATTCAGGACCGGTTTCCTGCTCAGTCTCTTGCATTATTCAGACTCTGTCATACAGTTAAACCTCTAAATGCTGCTTGAAAATCCTTTGAGTCATCACCATTAGTCAACGTTAGCCTCACTGCTCCCTATCGGTCTGTAAGGTAATCATATTTTCTGGAGTCGGGACATCAGATTTGAAGAGCGGTCTGGGTTTTCAGCTCAGGGTTTCATCCTTCAACATCAGCCAAGAGCTCAGGTAATCTCATTGAGTCAAACTAACGAGCACAGAGCAAAGCTGTCGGTTCATCACCCCAGACACATCCTTCATTTGGACTGTTAAATTGTTGCGTCTGCTCAGATTTTTCTTCTTTTGGAGCTTTTACAGGAGTCAGACAAAAGGTCGTCATCATATTTCCACATCAGTGTGACTTGTGGTGTAAGTGTCCGACCCCGCGACCTGCAGATGGAGCTACAACTGTGTTCTTTGTGGTTCCTGACAGGCAACGCGGGGTTCTGGTCTGATTGATCAGCTGCATGTTCCTCAGTGACCCTGACATGAGGCCGATTAAAACTCTAGTTATGACACTGAATCTCTGAGTTATGGCTTATGTTTGACCTCTTACTTTTAATCAACTGCACAGCATCTTGTCTGACATTCCTGTAGGAGGTCAAGGCACTGTTTTTTTTTTGACTCAGACCATAAGCTGCAACCCTCGACAACAAACTGCCTCTAATGTGAACCTGTGAGTGAGGTGAAACTTTGGTGCATCCATCTTTGTATCCAGTCTATGCTGAAAGCATGTTAGCATGGTATCGCTAGCATGCAGCTTTACAGAGTTGCTAGCAGGGCAGTGTTCATAGTTTTGTTGCATAAAATGTGTCCGTCTTCAGTGAAACATTTGACCACATGGACCACAGGATGAATCCTACTGATCCCGGTGACACCATGAACTTTTCCTATAGCAGCATTATCAAAAAAAAAACAAAGAAAAAAACAAAACAACTATGGGCAAATCAGTGTTTCCAACTATTTACTGTATTGTTGCAGTGAGGCCTCATCTGCTGTGTGTACCTGTACAGGCGAACACTGACCTGTCGATGCTGATGGCGCAGAGGTTGAAGATGGAGGCAGTGCACAGCATCACGTCCATGGTCATCAAACCATCACAGAGGGTGGTGCTGAGGGTCCACACGCCATCATGGAACTGAAACCCACAGAAACATACTCAGCACATTTACTCGTTCTCATATTGTACTTACCCAACGGTGGGTAAAATACAGTCCAAGCATTATCAGGAAAATGAACCTGATGTGTCAACGTGCATAATACTTGAGTAAATGTATTTACTCAGGTACCATATATACATAAGTGTATATGTATGGATATATGTGGTATATACATCGATCAGGCATAACATTATGACCACCTTCCTAATATTGTGTAGGTCTCCCTTGTGCCTCCAAAACAGTTGTGACTCATCAGAGAATGGACATGGGCCTTTTGAGGGTGTCCTGTGGTGTTTGGCAACAGAATGTTATTAGTGGGGGCCTTTGGGTCCTGTGGGTTGAGGGGAGGGGCCTCTGTGGATCATCCCACAGATACTTGATCAGTTTGGGGAGGCCAGGTCAACACCTTGTGCTGTTCTTCATGTTTTTTTAGTTGTTCCTAAACCATTTTTGTGTGTGTGTCTGTGTCAGGCTGCATCCTGCTGGGGATGGCTGCTGCCATCAAGGAGTGTCATTGCTTTGGGGTGGGGGTGCCTGGTCTGGTCTAGGTGGGTGCTACATGTCTAAGGGCCCGTCCACACGTACGAAAACGATCTTTTCCCTCTCCGTTTTCGATCATCGTTTCAAGAAATATCCGCGTCCACACAGGTCCGTTTTAGCTCGACCGAAAACGCTACTTCATATTCCAGGCCTATAGGTGGCGCTGTTTCAGTTTCAGAAATTCACCAAAAACGGAGAGGAAGAGGCGGAGCATGCGCACAAATCTTCAGCGCTGTTTACAAATCGCCTTTTTTGCTCAGCGTGGTGGCACAGGAGCGTGATATTTTGCCCTAGTAACCCTAATAGGCTCAATATCTTCTCCAGCATGAAAACTAGCTTGTAGTCCGCCATTGTTGTTGATGTTGTTACGAGACGTCTCGCGGGATGTGGAAGGCTGCTCGGGAGTGTGGCGATGACGTCATCGTTTTCCCCGTATTCGCCGTCCACATGAAAACGCAAGAGCCGCGTTTTCGAATTTCTCCACCCTGGGACCCGTTTTCAGAAAAGTGCGTTTTAGGGCAATGCGTTTACAGGATACGTGTGGACGAAAGGCCAAAACGATGAAAAACTTCTGCGTTTCGGCGTTTTTGCGTTTCAGTGTGGACGGGCCCTAAGTAACATCCACATGAATACCAGGTGCAACAGTTTCCAAGCAGAACATTGAACTGACACAAGATGGTCAATGTTATTTACTTCTCCTGTCAGTGGTTTTAATGTTGTGTTGTTAAGGCAGTCACAATAAAAAAACAAAATACACACAGATAATCTGAGAGGGACAAGACAACAGGACAATTTGATGAATGTATAAACAGATGGACAGAATGATTATGTGAGAACAAAGTTTGAACACTGTCAAATACTCAGCTAAAACATAGACTTAGTGTTTTCAGTGTTTTGATTAAAACATCCATTGTGATTGTGGGGCCCCCCAGCTGACCTCTGGCTTGGGATGGAAGCCAACCTCAGGAGGAATGTACATACTGTCTATTGCTGTTGTTCTCCGGGCCCTCATACACAAAGACTCAGAGACCGTACAAGGGCAAAACTGAGTTAAGTCAAGTTGGATTTCATGGATGAAAAGTGAACATAAAGGGAAGTTTCAGTGTCATTTGCAGCTGTGACATGAGGTCAATCGGAGGCTGACCGATGATGTCACAGAAGGGGTGGGGCTACTGTATAAGAGGGTGAGGCTTCCCCTGAAGGTCAGCTGGAGTTTAAAGCTGACGTTTAAGGGGCCAGTACACTCCACCGTTAACGTGCTGCTTCCCTGCAGAACGCAGACAGGAGTTTAGAAACACTGAAGTCACGTAAGAAAGGGAGTTCAGTCAATGAACCAATAAAAATCTAGAAAATGCAAAACAACTACATACATTTAAAAAGGAACTATAAAACTATGAAATATATGATAGCAAACATATATGAAGGGTATGAATTAAAATTAATATGAAATAAAATGAACATAAAATGACTAAAAAAGATATGATTTTAAATAAAATGTATGTTAAACTGTTCAAAGCACTTATTGATAAATAATAATTAAAAAAAACGTATGTTGTTACTCACAAACAGTTAAAGAATTAATATAAATAGAAATGAATTAAAGAATTACTATTACAATTAATCAAATCTATACAATTAAAAATGAAATAAGCACAGAAAAACCCAATCCATCCTTGTTTTTGTTTTTTTTAGATGTTCACAGCACACAAAGTACAGCTATGTGTTCCTCTCGAACAAACACTTCCCAGTAACAGCTTCCTTCTCTGTGTGTTATTAGTAAAACAGTTTGTTCATAATAATTCCAAAGGGTTTACTTAGTGGCACTATATGTTCATGCTGAACAACAACGTCACTGAGTAAAGTGGATGTAGGTACTTCTGTAGTGTTTAATAAATACAGGCCCTGTCTCCAGCTTCTTTACCAGGTCAAACCCAAAACCTCCACTGACTGTTACAAACCTGCCTTGTGTCACATAGAAACATCGCTCTGAACTTTTCCTCCATTTATTACACTCTACAATTGTTGCCACAATATTCTCTCTTTCTGACTTATTTTCAGAAATAATATTCAGCGCAGCATACTGTCGAGACAACCACAAACAACTGGAGAACTAATGGAAGGAGATGTGGATCTGAGGAGTGGTACGTTTGCTACAACTGAAGGCAGATATAAAGGTTTTCCTGAAGAGAAGAGTCTGGGTGTTTTTGAATCTACTTTATTTTGTGCTGCCGAGGAATCATCTTTTGCAGTACTGTCTGCTGAGTTGCATCTTTAATTCATGCATTCATTATCTGTAATGTATCTGGAGCCCATCCCAGCCATTGGGCGAGAGGTAGGGTACAGCGTTTAAGGGTCACCAGACACGCCACCAGTCTATCACAGGCGGATCACAAAGAGACAAGACAACAGTCACACTCACACACAAGCCTTTGGTCAATTTAGAATCAGCAATTAACCTAACAAGCATGTCTGTGGACTGTGGGAGGAGTCCGTCATGTGCAGTGCATTTGTAAGGTTACATGAGCACAAAGGGGCCCCTTGATACAGCACAACTCTATTTATCCCTGCTCTTGCTGTCGCTCTTTTTTTAATACCTTTCACTGTTTTGAAGGCTTTTTTTCTATGAGTGTTTATGTTTTTAATATCTTCTGGTGAGAAAAGCAAAACCCTACCTGAAATGTGAGAACGAACGTTCACTAGACCTTGATCACAGGCTGAGCAACAAATCGATTTGGAGTTTGAACATGCCCCATTGTTTCTCTGTGCAGCAGATAAAACGCTTGTTTTTAGGAACACTAATGAAGTATTGGATACTATAAGTTTACCTATGTATACTGATCAGGCATAACATTATAACATTATGTGTGATTTGTGATTTCAAAACAGCTGTGACTCATCAGCGTATGGACATGGGCCTTCTGAGGGTGTCCTGTGGTGTCTGGTAACAGAATGTTGTTAGTGGGGGCCTTTGGGTCCTGTGGGTTGAGGGGAACGTCCTCTGTGGATCGACCCACTCCATCAAGAAGTGTCATTGCTATGGGGTCGGGGTGCCTGGTCTGGTCTAGGTGGGTGCTACATGTCTAAGTAACATCCACACGAATGCCAGATCCAAAAGTTTCCCAGCAGAACATTGGATTGTCACAAGATGATCAATATTATTCACTTCTCTTGTCAGTGGTCATAATGTTATGGCTGATCACTGTACTGCAATGTGCATTTTAAGTATCAGTTCTGATGTATTAAGAGTCTTAATGGTTTATTAGTGTTTAAGCTGATTGCATTTAATTTGTGAACCAAGAACTCCTGTTGCTCTTAACCCTTCAAACCCTTTAAAGCGAGCAGATGATGCATAAATTACACGTTAATGTATTCCAGCCTAATACTGATCCATTAATTAATGGAATGGGCTGGTGTTGCTGCAGATCTGGTGAACAGAGAACACTGATAACCTCAGTCTAATGTGAGATTGCCTCGTTCATAATTAGCTTCAGCTAATTGATAGGACAATGAAGCAGAGAGTGATGCACACTCTTCCAATGCACTCAATGTGATCATTAGGGCTGTGTTAGTTCTTAAAGTGGTCTGTAACCTTAATAGCCATGATAATAATCTTTAATTAAAATGATCATTAATGCATTTGTAATATATTTAGACCTCTTGTGTGCTTTAATGGAAAATACAGCCCAGGTACTTCTTTATTGAGGTCTTTTCAAACAAAAGCATCTTTCTTCTTATTCAAATGATTTGCCAAATTTCATCTTACCACCATAGTCTAACTAAATGAAAATTTTTTTCGAGCGGTCTCTAGGATAAATGAATGTTTATCAGTCTATAAGTATATTTAAGGGTTTTCTGTCTCAAGAAATGATTAGAAAAAATAAGAAAGTAATGTGGTGACCCACAGTAACAAGTTTAAACCACCACCTGCTCTTCTTATAGTGACCTGACATCTGGATTAAAGACTCCCAATTTAAAAGGGTGTCCCCGAGTTGCCAAGCTTTATAAAGCTGTGAGGTCAGTTTGTTAACACTTTACTTCTGGGCCTTTTAAGACATCAGCCTCATGTAGGACATTCCATCTGTATCCAAAGACAGTGTGTTCCGGGGGAACTCACCTCCGAGTAGACAAAGAGCGGCAGTACGAGCACCGCGAGCATCAGATCCGCCACCGCGAGACTGACGATGAAGTAGTTGGTGGTGGTCTTCAGCGCCTTCTCGGTGAAGACGCTCAGACACACCAGCATGTTCCCACAGATGATCACCACAATAAGCAGCACCCCGAACAACAGTGCCAGCAGATTGTACCCCGTCGTGCCGGCCGCCGCCTCCGCTTCTGCAGCCGCTGCCCCCGCGCTCAGGTTGGCAGCCATCTCCGCCGCGGCTCCGCCGTCGGTCCGTACCGGTCCGAGCCACAGCAGCGCGTCCAGCGGACTCTCATGAAGGCTCGGCCAGACTCTGGCTCCCGCACTGTGGTCTCATCTGTAGTCACAGAGAACCGACTAAAGACTCTAGCAGGTTTTACTGAGGAGCTCCAGCGCGCTCCGGTGCGCACTTTACGCAAGAGTCCTCCGCGTAAAACAGAAGAAAAACAGTCAGAGTTTTGTATTTACGATGTAAATATACATCTAAATCTAAAATAGAAGATAACGTCCCGTCCTTAGGCAAAGAGCATTTTGTAGCAGTTTGACCAAAGACGCATTAAGTAAAATCCCCAAAGCATTCCAGGTTCATAAGAAACCCACGTTTGCGCTGTTAGACGCTGTGAGGACCACCAGGACAGCGATGAATATGTCAGGCTTCGGGCGTTCACAGCTCCGGTGTGTTTACCTGCAGCTCGCAAAAAGGCCACTGGGCCAAATTAACCAATTAAAGCCGCTTAGGAGCTGCGCTTTACAGTGTCCTTCAGCCCTTGAGCTCCAGCACGATACACAGTTCGCCCATCTGTCTGTCTGTCATCAGTGCCCGCGCGTGTGCGTGGGGCAGCCCGCTGCAAGAAATATCCACAAGTTTACCAGTCACTGACATCACAAATACGTTAGAGCTGAAGATCAACAATTACCATATGATGCGAATTTGTAGAGCTGTCTATAAATATGAGTCAAACGGTATATTTCATTATTAATCCCATGATACTTAGGAAGTCATTATTTTAAGGCGTTTTGACCAAGGACGTTATTTTGTTCAGTTTGGATTAGTTAGTGGTGGAAATTGACAGATAAGTGAAAGTAGTAAAAAGACAGTTCACATATAGTTAATATGAGAAGTTTTGCATTCAGATTTCCCTCAAGTAAAAGTAGCCTCAACACATACAGTGGTAATGGAGAGGTTTATTTGATGAGAGAGGTCGGGGGAGAATGACTTCACTGTTTGGAGTTGACTGAATGGCAACAGTCTGAGCAGAGAACTGTCTTGGAAACAAACAACCTTGAGGTGTACAGGTTACAACAGCACTAGACAATGTTGGGTTCTGCTCCAGTCAGCCAAAAACAGAAATGTTAGGCTACAGTGGGCGCAGGCTCATCAGAACTGCACAGCTGAAGAAACATAGGATCTCCTGCTCTGCTGACACAGCAGCTGGTAGGATCAGAATATGAAATCAGCAACATAAATTTACGGTCCTATACCGTAACAGTCCAGACTGCAGCTGCTGATGTAAGGAATGCTTTCTTAAGTTTGGATAATTATCAGTGTCACAAAGTTAAGGTCATCTCATTCTGGTTTCATGAACCTGGCAGTGGACTTCAGTGGCTGCCTCAGTCTGAATCAGGACATCTGTGGATCAACACCTTTTATGGCCTCTATCTTGACTATGTCATGGTGGTTAGCTGGAGGCAAAAGCCCCATAGTTCAAAAAGTATATAGTATAAGGCGTAGTAATAGTATCTATCTTGTTGTCTTGCTGTCTTGAAAATGTGCCCGGGGGAACTCACTCAGCTGTCAAAAAGATCGAGACACGATAAAACAAAATGATTGGACCGAGGCCATCATCAAAAATACTTGTGTCCAGTGACAATAAATAAAATATTGTCTTTTGTAGGTTTGATTACTCCTATAAAGACTGGTCATGCCGGCTAATCACAAATTAGCGCATTAGATACATTTCTAGTTGCTTGTCTGCGCACAGCTAAAAACATTTTGCTTTTACATTAGCGTCTTAGCCATTAGCCTGTGTGATAGCCTCCACAGGTACAGTATATTCATTAGCCTATCTAACTATGTCATTTAACAGGTATGTAATTAACTTCATGGTCGACAAATACGAGATGTAGGTTACTTATCCCTTACTGTCAAGACGTAGCTGTTGGTTCGGTTCACAATAACCCAAGCCTGATGCAAGTTTGGTTTCTAGCAACACAACCTGCTAGTCAGCGTTAACTAACATATTCCTGTGGATTGTTTTGCCTCCAGCTAAGCCCCGCCCACCATGTTTACTAACACAAAAGGGGTCTCCATGCAGCTGATGATTCTGCAGAAATGGCATGAGATATGGGGTATTTTTTGGCCACACATTATTTGGTGCTTGCTGTAGTACTTGTGTTACGAGGTGGTCACAGCAGTGGTCCTAGCATTAGCATCAAAGAAAGAAAAGTTCTTCAGAAACAAGTGAATTCAAAACAAAAAAGACAAATGAAAATATTTTTTGTAAGGGGAGGAACAGATTATAGTTTCTTCGACAGAAAATGAGAATCTCTTCCACTTGTCAAACAGGAGGCTAAAAATAAGTCTGAGAGGGATGGAAACCGCACTGAGTTCCCCAGGGAAACTCTACCGATCGCTCTCCTGGTGTCCTCCACTTTGTGCTTTATGTTAATCAGATGTATGAGCTGTGGAGTTCGAGATTCTTTCAGATCCAGAGCGTTTGTCAGGACGTCAGAGCTCAGCTGTAGTTGTCTCAGTCCGACAGTTTTTTTTTTTTTTCACGTCATTTCCCGCATTACCACTGCCCTTCAGTTTGCTTCAGGATCCAACAGATGCTTCAACATCTTCCTCCTCCTCCTCCTCCTCCTCCTCCTCTTCCTCCTGCTCCATCACGTCCCTCTTTCCTGACCTTCCTGCCTGTGGCTTAGAGCAGAAGGAGCAGAGGAAAGAAAAGAGTGAGGATCTTTGCTGTGTCATACATATGCCTTTTTTAGTTAATGGTTCATCTTTTTGTTTTAGACATTCAGGTGATTACAGATATTCAACGTTTAAAAGGAGACAGACTGTTTCGTAGGGCAGCCAAGCCAGCTGTTGTGGGATCAAGCTGGTTGGCGATCAAATCATTTCATGTTGCATCATTTTAATAAACATTTTAATATACATTTCATCTTTCCTGCTCTGTTGTTATCTGTGTTCCCTGAGCAATCTTTTGGTCCTAGCCTCCTCTTCACAAACACTAATGACTGCCTGGACACTCACCTTGTGATTTTGGATTTTGAGGTCCTGCTCTCTGCAGCGTTGATGGATCAGCTTATGAGTGACACTATGCTAACCTCTAGGGACAAGGACAGAACATCAGCAGGCATTCTTCTCATCTGTCTCTGGAATCACGTCAGTTATGCAATACAAGTACAATGTAGACTAAGTTTAGGTCGGTTGTCTGGACGGTGAACAGTCTGATGCTGACATTTAACTCCAGTTAATGACACATATAATCCACAAATGTGCTCTAATATTCTAATGATCTCCAGTATATTTGAACGTGGCGTATTTTGCCTTTATTGTGACTCTGCATTACTTTAAATTTGCACATCTCCCTGTATACTGTCAGCAAGCATAGAAACAATACAATCAAAAATTTAAATGAAAAATGAAGAAGGGATTGATGGATACGTTTCCTTCCCATTCTCTGCTCGTGTTTTCTGGTTGTGTCTCCTGGATTTTGCGTGACTTGGCCTTCATTTCTTTTTGGATTGTTCCTTGCCTTAATTTCTCCCGTGAACTGATTCTTTTGTTGGACTGTTATCGTTTTAGAAAGTTTCATTAAAGTTGTTTTTCTTGTTCTTTCATCTGGGTCCTTCCCTTCTCCCTGCAACACATCGTGACAATATCACCTTCATGAGCAATGCAGTTCAACCCGTTGATGTCTGCCTGTGAGATGATGTGGATTTTACTGTCGACTTAATCAGTTTATGTACCACAACATATCGTGGGAGTTGCAGCAGCATAACTGGTCACATTATTCAGATGTTGTTATACTGTATGTATATGTGGTTGTCAGTTGTCTGAATATGTACTGGATTCAGAATATTACAATATTACCACTTTTTCTGTTCATTTCTTTTGAAAAAATGGGGTTTGTGTTGCTTCACTCAATACAATACCAGTTGTTTTGCACAAGTCTTTGTTTCCAACCAAATTCATACAACGGAGGTGGTGAGTACAAGATCCATAGAGTTTCAATAGTGATATTTCCTGGAAAACTATAATTTTGCTCCAAAGTCAGCAGACTTCTAGAAGGACCCCTGGTTGTTCCTCAAGAATAATTGGTATATTTTCAGTCATAATAAAGAAACGTATAGATCCTCCTGTTAAAGTCCACTGGTACATCCTACATAGTATCACCTTAAAGAATGAAAATTGAGAAAGAGATAACTGGAACCCACTGAATGAGTCTTACAACCTCTACGAGACCTCTGGGACTTCTTTAAGGAGTCCTGGAACATTCTCAAGAAAACTCTCAGTTCATCAAGTCCAGAAGATTCCCCGTGAAGTAATTCTTCTCAAACACCACTGGGACATTGAGACCACATGAAAGGCCACCACCAAAGACCTGGAGTTCCTCAAAAATCACTTGGATCTTTGCAAGGATAACAAGAACCACCCAACAAAAGCCAAAGATCCTACTAAGGGACCTCTGAGACCTGCTCAAGGATCCACATAACCACCTTAAGAACCAGTGCAGCCTTCTCAGTGACCATAACAGCCTTATTAAGGACTATGCTTGAGTGGAATCTCATAACCTACTTAAGAGTGGGAGAGAAGAGAAAACAGGGAAGAACAAAAAAATCTTTTTCTTGAAGTACTTGTCAGGAACTGTTCAGAGAAATGAAATGAACACAGCTTTTTAAATTAAATTTAACGTGTTAGTTTAGTGTAGTGTTCATTAGACTGAATTAAAGTTGTGCACAGAAGACGCTTGCTGCTGTTTGAGGCTGTGCCAGAAACATAAATGCAACCTTCCAGAGTAGCATTTTTTTTTTTCTAAAGATGTGTTTGTGATCAGAAGGCAGAGATGATGAAGGCAGCAATTTTCAGAAACCGCACTCAGACTAATGAAAACAGTGTTTTCTGTGCATGACCATTCAGGTGATACAGGACTGTCAGAAACGCACAGCAGCATCGGGCTGCTTGATTTCACTGGATGCATTTTAATTTGATGAGATGACAAAAACATCAGTTTTTCCCCCGTTTGTTTTATTTCCCCCAATGACTTCATCTGAGCACATGAGGCTGTGGCACTAATAAATACATGTATCTCTTTTCCCGAGAACATTAGGCATAATCAGACCATTACACAACAGACATACGGATGCAGCATACAGTAGCTAAGACCAAAAGGAAAATCAGTTAGTCATGGAAAAACATCATGATGAATGATGATTTAAACTCTCCAAGGGTTATGGAAGGATCTAGCTTGAGGGCCGACTGCAGTTCATTCCATTCAAAAGGTGCAGAAACCAGTTTTGACAGGGTTAGTGGGGACGCATAAAGGACATCTAAGGTTAACTTGATTGTGTTTTGCTGCTACCAAATTTAATCTGTGCAGAGATGTGAGGTAGTCTGGAAGATTTAACAGTACACCTTTATAGATTCATATCATGAGATAAATGTTTCTTCCTGTGTGTGATGTCCATCCCGTTGTGTGTAATATCAAAGAATATCTCCGTAATCTAAAGTGCCCAGAAGAATAAACCAAAAATGACAGCAGAATAGTTTTTTTTCTAGTTTTAGGTAACTAAACCCATGATCTTAGTCCTTCCTGCAGTTAAAATCAGAAGATAACTGGAAAGAACCAAGTGAATCTGAATCATACTACCTTCATTAATCCTGCAACACAAAATAAGTCCTGGGTCTATAATCTTTAAAGAAATGGATTTTGGACAACTGAGCTGGAGTGACAAAGTTTTTCATATATAGTATAAATAGTGACGGACCAAGGAAAGAGCCATGTGGTACTCCATTACTGCTGAATTGAGCAGTATCAGCTGAGTCTGACTCCTTTTTGTTCAATATGAGTTGGACCAACTGAGGGGAGTTTTACGCAGATTGTAGTTTGTTGTGTAGGACTTTATGACAAACAGTATCAACAGTTTTTTTTTTGAGATCAGTTAAAAGAGGAACACAATTTCTTTTTTAATTCAAGGTGGGGACAGTGTCAACGTTTACTGAAACTGCAGCTATTATAGTGTATTATGTAGTTCACATTTAACTGGACTTTTAAATATGTACAAGCACTTGTTTGGTCTTTTTATCATTTAAGTGTTAATCAGCAATAAATTCATGTCCTTAATTTTTGTTCGCCATCTCTTCCAGAAGGATGCCATGCAGGTTTTGCTGACTGAATCTCTCTGCTGCCACCTGCTGGCCAACTTCAAACATCACAGCAAAAAAATCAGTAGAAGAGAAGCAAGTATGACATGACTCATTCTACTGATTTCACTAATCTGTTCCCCAGTACTGGCCATGGCTTTTATTTAAGACTCATCTATTATCTGAATGTACTTGTACTTGTAGCAGATTAGATCATATCTTGCATTTATTTTATTTATTGTTATTGCATTTATTTATTGTCTTTTTTTATGTTTAACTGAAGTCACATCTCTCCATATATAGCGTAGCATCCCCCAGAGGCAAAACTTAATAATAATTAGCAACATTCTGTTACCAGATACCACAGGACACCCTCAGAAGGCCCATGTCCATCCCCTGATGAGTCACAACTGTTTTGGAGGCACAAGGAGAACTACACAATATTAGGAAGGTGGTTATAACGTTATGCCTGATTGGTGTATGAATTTTGCTCTTTTTTTCCCATTTCTATCTCTGTTTGGTTGGCTTCAAGCAGATGGGTCCACTCACATGAACTGGATTCTGCTCAAGGCTTCTTCACGTTTTCCTAGTTATTACCTCCAGACCTTTCTGCCTTTCTGTAAAGCATCCCTTTTCAGTTTATGTCAGTACTGTCACTGTCAACGCTTTCTTTATTGTTGAGTTCTGAGTGGGTTATGGCGCTGTTCCTGATTGAGTGAAAAATGTGACACAATCCTGAATAAAAGTAATGGTGTTTTACTGCATTGGGTTAGAAATGAAAACAAAATATAAAATAAAAATATTACATTGAAAACATGAAATATTTAACATACTGTATACAATTAAACACTGGGCAGTAGGCAGATGGGTCCCTCCATATGAGCTGGGTTCTGCTCAAGGTTTCTTCCTGTTAAAAGGGAGTTTTTCCTTGCCACTGTTGTCTTCAGGATTGCTCTGGGGGTTTCAGGCCGGGTTTTGTAAAGCGTCTTGAGACGATTTGTATTATTATTGACGCTATATAAATAAAATTGAATTGAATTGAATTGTACTCTAATATTTATTTCTTTAGTTTGAAACACATAGACACAGCATGTCAGCAGCATAAACTGAATTTAATATACTACTTTATATACTGCTGTTGTTGCATAGCCACATACTATTTATACATCCCTGGAAATTAACTCTCACCTCAATCATCCCCTTCAAGCATCAAAAATAGCATTTAAACCGTTATTAATAAATTGGATGACACTGTTGCCACTTTAATGTAACACTTTACCTGGGCAGGACTTCACTTTGGATCCCTCACTGGTTCTTTAAGGCTGAATAAGATCAACCAGTTAACGGAAGTTAAACTTTGTGCTCAGTCTGAGGTTTTGCAGATTGTTCCAATGACAGCCACGGTCACGGTGTCATCAGTCCTATAGGCTGCTGAAGTTGCTGCTGAGTAGGAAATGAGGTCTGAGCAGGGACAGGATGGGACTACGCGGGGCCCCAGCCAGGCAGTACGCTTCATCTGCACTGACGCCGAGGGAGCGCAGAGTCAGCAGGGCGCTGCCGCAGCTGTCCCTGCCGCCACGTGACGTCACCAGGGCGATGCTGAGAGGGCTGTCGAACATGCCAAACCTCCGCCGCATCTCACCCAGCTGAGCTGAGAAGTTCTACGGAGCAAGAACATGAATCTCCCTTTGACAATGTCAGGTGTTTGGGCGCAAAGCTTTGGAAAGATCCTTAGTACCACAAAAAGTAAAGATGGCATACAGTACTATGAGGATGTTGCTGTTTGTACCTGAGCAGCCTGTGTGCTCGCTGGCGCTGGCTCAGCATCTGGCCGGATGACAGGGTCCCCACAGAACAGAACTCTGAGCTGTTCTGATGGACAGGAGGCTGTGTACTCACCTAGCAGCGCCGTGAGAACACCTGGACCAGTTAGAAGAAGAAACATTCACCTTCCATGATTACAAACACTTAGACGTCCATCAATAATTAAATCAGATACTCTCAGTTATGGTTAAACTGTGAGCTGTAAGGAGGAGTATCTTAGAAATGCAAAGTCTGACATTTTCAGCTGTTAAAAACTTTAGTATTTAGCTCAAAGTAGCATTTTTGACACATTGACACATTTGTGACTTTTCTGAATTGTCTGTGGCATTAAAAGCCCATTAGGAAACCTATCAGTCACACAACTGTAATAAATGACAGAAGACTTAAACTTCCTAACCTCTCTGTGACACCTGCAATGCCTCATTGCCGTCTGTCGACAGGAAGAGCTGCACGTTATTTTTCAGCAGACTCTCAGTGAAATCCTCCTCGCTGGAAAAACAGAACCTGCTGACTTCAAGACCTGCAACAGAGCAGTGATGACATGACGACAGGAAGCCAGTGTAATCCAACTCCCGGCGCTTAAAGTTACATTACCATAATGTCTGGTGCTGCTGGTGATGTAGGAGCTCTGCTGCTGTTGCTGGCTGTCGGTGGTGATCAGAACCACGTCAAACAGCAGAGACTCGGCGGGATTTTTCTCCAGCAGGCGCTCATTCACTTTCTGCAGCGCCTGCAGCGATCAGCAGGGATAGAAATTCAATTAAGATCTAAATTTTTACTAACATTTTCCATGTTTTAATGTCTGTTCACATATTCCATTTGACAGTATTTTATGACTCTACTGTATCAACCTATCACATCATTTCCTGCTCCAAGAAATAAATAAAAACAATTCACATATACAGCTGCTTTACCTTTTCTACCCTTTATTAATCTATCTAGTAAATGGTTTTCAGACCAAATGGTCTGGTCTTTTGTCAGATTTTTGTCAGAGGCATCCTGCTTGCTTTGATAAACCTTGAGAACTTAACTGGACTCCACCCGGCTCGTGTAAAGTGTCAATAAGGGGTTCGGTCACGGAGCAACAAACAACAACCTATCAATCTCTCTACCAGAGCTTCAGACATCCTCTGGAAAGATGGAAGAAACCCGCTAGAATGAAACCCTCTAGCAATCAGGTCTTTTAATAGAGCATCTAGAAAGAAGTGCCTCTGAGTAAAAGTAAACAGGCTGTTAGGAGTATGCCTAACAGTAATAATAAAATTACACTCTCCTTATAGTGAGACATGGTGGTGGCAGAATCATACTATGGGGGCGTTTCTCAGGGGCACAGAGGTCTCTAAAGAAAACTTGCTCCGGAAAAAAACTGCTCAGATTTAGGCGTACAAAGCTTAGACTTAGGTTCAGGTACTCAAACAGGAGGTCATTTGTTAAGAAGCATTTTTAGGTGCAAACTAATCCACATTTGATGCTCTAGTGAGTATTTGGGGCAGCAGGATGGTGTATGTGAGACCGAGTCCAACTAAAGTGCAGTGTTGATGTTTATGGTAATAAAGGTACATGTCACACAGCGGAGCTGCACTATGTGGCACACTGATGTATTTCAACAGGTTTTAGAGTTTTGTGGTTAAAATACTTGACAACAAATAGAAGACTCATCTGATATCACTTAATATCACCACAATAACATAGAGGCATCTGAGCTGGGTGATAATTGCAGTACCAGTCCAAGGTTTGGACACACCTTCTCATTCAGTGGTTTTCCTTTATCTTTGCTATTTTCTACATTGAAGGTTAATACTGAATACATCAAAACCATGAAGGGACATATATGGAATTATGTAGAAAAACTCTTTTTACATAACAAAAAAGTATTAGACAAATAATATCTTTTATGTGTTTTAGGCTCTTCAAAGACAGCCTTTAACACTCTTGGCATCCTCTCCATCAGCTTCACAAGGCAGTCACATGAAACGGTTTTCCAACAGTCCCAGAGGTGTTGAGCACCTGTTGGCCGTTTTGCCTCCACTCTACTGTCCATCTCGTCCCAAACTCTCCCAACTGGGTTTTAGGTCACGTGATGCAGCACTCCGTTATTCTCGGTCAAATGGCCTCTCCATAGCCTGGAGGTGTGTTTGTGGTCATTGTCCTGTTGAAAAACTAATGATGGTACCACCAAGCGCAAACCATGACATGTCGCTGCAGAATGCTGTGGGAACCATGCTTGTTAAATGCGTCTTGAATATTAAATAAGTACTCAACAGTGTCACCAACAAAGCACCCCCGGATCATCACAAATCCTCCTCCGCGCTTCACAATGGCAACCAAAGAGCTAATTTTTTGTTTTGAACTCATCCGACAGAGGAAACTCTTGGTCTTCCTTTCCTTACGAGAGCCAGTTTCTTCACAGCGTTAGATGGTTTTTATGACTACACTTGAGGATACATTCAAAGTTCCATGAATTTTCTGACTAACCTTCATATCTAAAAGTAATTTTGGACTGTTGTTTCCCTTAGCTGAGTGGTCCTTGCCATTAGAATGGCAGCTGAATAGGATTATTCACTGTAGGCAGCTGTATACCAAACTTTTAAAAGAAAAAACATTGGATGAGAAAGTGTGCCTGAACTTTTGACTGATACTATACTCATCTACTCACGTTTAACACAGTTAATAGTTTTAACAACTAAAGTGTTGCTGATGATGATATCTAACCTGCAGCAGAGGAAAGGCCACGCCTTCTTCGTACACGCCATCGTCCGTCCTGGCTCCGGAGTCAAACACTGCATGAAATGTTACAGCCACAACCACTGCATGGTCAGCATCTTTCTGCAGAGGAGACACAGAACCCATACCTTCATCTGAGCTCAATGTTATCACAGGAAGGCCTGTGGAAATCAGCTCTTGAGAGAGCCCTGGGTAAAAAACACTCATACTGTTTCTTTTTCTGGGTGAAAGACAAATCCAAATTTGACAAGTAACTATTATTTCAAATAAAAAAAAAATCAGTATGCCATTTACCTCTAAATTGTAGTCAACTAGTAATGGATAATACACTGCCTGACCAAAATAAAAGTCGCCAGCCAAAAAAAAAAAAAAAACGCTCACACACTCCTATATTTCATTGGACTGCCTTTAGCTTTGATTACAGCATGCATTCGCTGTGGCATTGTTCGATAAGCTTCTGCAGTGTTACCAGATTTATTTCCATCCAGTGTTGCATTCATTTTTCACCAATATCTTGTACAGATGATGGGAGAGTCTGACCACTGCACAAAGTCTTCTCCAGCACATCCCAAAGATTCTCAATGGGGTTAAGGTCTGGACTCTGTGGTGGCCAATCCATGTGTGAAAATGATGTCTCATGCTCCCTGAACCACTGTTTCACAATTTGAGCCCCATGAATCCCGACATTGTCATCTTGGAATATGACCGTGCCATCAGGGAAGAAAAAAAACAATGATGGAATAACCTGGTCATTCAGTATAGTCAGGTAGTCAGCTGACCTCATTCTTTGGGCACATAATGTTGCTGAACCTAGACCTGAGCAACTGCAGCAACCCCAGATCATAGCACTGCCCCCACAGGCTTGTACAGTAGACACTAGGCATGATGGGTGCATCACTTCATCTGCCTCTCTTCTTACCCTGATGCACTGGTTCCCCACTATCCTTCCAGTTCTTAATAATGCGTTGGACAGTTCTTAACCCAATTTTAGTAGTTTCTACAATCTCCTTAGATGTTTTCTCTGCTTGATGTACGCCAATGATTTGACCCTTCTCAAACAGACTAACATTTTTTCCACAACCACAGGATGTGTCTTTAAGGTTGTTTAAGAAATGAGAAGCTACTCATTGCATCAGTTGGGGTTAAATAACTTGTTGCCAGCTGAAAGATAATCACCATATGCAGTAATTATCCCATAGGAAGCTCGTACCTATTTGCTTAGTTAAATCCAGGTGGTGACTTTTTTTTTGGCCAGGCAGTGTATAAATACTCAAGTATTTCAGTAAAGTACGCCCTAATTGTACTTGAGTACAGTAAAAGAGTAAATGTATTTCATTTTTACCATTAAATGCAATGCTAATAATAATAATACTCAAACATGGTGTCTATAGATAAAGATACATTAACTTCAGTATTAGTAGATTTTTTTGTATATGAGAAAACACCATGCACCTGTAGTTATGTTGAACTACTCTGCTGGAGTAGTATTTCAGGATCTCTCATAACCTGCTCATACACTGCTCATAACCCCCAAAAACATTCAACTTTAGCATTACCATGCAAACTGATGAATGAAGTATTTCATAGTTAATTAATGACTTCTGTAGTATTTTAAGTTTGTAAGTTCCAGTGTCGTTTGGCATACACTGCAGCCATTTTAACACAAGCTTAACTGAATTAAGTGTCTCACAATGGCAGGAAGTTTGAAAGTTTAAAGCATAGACAGTAGACTGTGACTCTTGATTTAAAAGGTTTATCCATGGCTTGTTTCGAGTTACAAGATTTATGTGAAGTTACATTAAAAAAGAGGAAAACTGGTGTTAAAATGTGGGGTTACTTGAATGTAGTCTGGATTGAAACTTTGAAAAACAGCATATAATTCAGTGAGGCATTTGTAATGCCTGCCAGAGTTGGGTGTGGGTGTTTTTGTAGGCGTGCCATTACATGTCTAACTCTAGTTGGAAAAGAGCCAATATCAGAGATGGTGTACGCCTATAAGGACATGGGCTGTATTGAAATATCCGTTTCAGGTGAGTCTTACCTGCTTCACGTCGGTATTCTGGACCGTGGAGACCATGCTGCAACTCTGCCGGTTATAACAGGCTGCTCTATAGACCTGTTCACCGTCACCGATGCAAACTCTCAAACTAAATCACTTCCGAGTGCCTCCACAAACCAGATACAGAGGATTGTCTGTTTTGGTTCCGCTTTTCCGAACTCTGACGTTCACTTTAAGAACGTAGCGTGATGGCGTCACTTCCGTCTTAGCCTGCCGCTGGCCACCCCGCCCACAGCAGTGATTATTGTGTCAGGTGGAGAAACACGGTCCGATTTAGACCATTAAACCCCACGTCTGGATAAACTATTGGAACAAAGGACAAAGACAAATCTGGAGCGCGCCTCGAAGAAGCGTGGTCCGATTTGGAGCGGCCCACGAGCGGGTATTTCCAGCGGGCATTGATCCGCTTGGAAAGGCAGAAGGAGGGGAAAGTTTGCTTCATCCTCGTTTCCAAGGTGAGAAACTTCATCTCTTCCCATCTTCCCCACTGCCAATATCCTCTCTGTAGCGGTCCTTTGAGGTATCCAGGTGAGTCCAACCTGGGCTCCGCGGACCTACCGTGTTCCTGTAGATCCTCCTTGAGGTCCGCAGGTGGGCTGCTGCTGATTGGCTGTCACGGTTCAGGTGGGAGTCTGTCTGGAGGTCAGAAAGCCTTACTTAAGTGTTAGATGCCCAGTGATAATCATTAGATGACTGACAGAAAATGAACTGGTAGTGATTTTGCAAATCAAAGGATCCGTTTAGAGAATGAGGAAATTTGCTGCTTTTGAAATGTGAGGATAATGCTATCTGATGAGATAGCAAGCTATTTTCTGATATTTAAAAACATAATATTGATTAATATAAAGAATTATATCAGTATTAAAACTCATTGTTAGTTGCAGTACTGGAAATTCGTGTTATTCTTTAATATTATGAATGGGCTGCAGACCCTAACAAAGATGATGAGGATTCATGAGGGGTTTATAAGCTATTATTAATAGATTTCTTTTCATTCCACTTTGTTAAACCGACTATTAATGCTTCATAGATCAGTATTTGCCATTAATAAGGAGAACATTTTGTTTTACCATGTTGTGGAAAATCCGCTTATTTTAGCTTTTTAATTTAAGGTCATTTAGATCAAGTTTAAAAGTTTATTAATGTCATGCTAGCATTCATAACTGCAATCCCAATAACTTATTAGAAAGTTTACATTGTGTGTTCACATATAGGCTGAGTTGTTAATAAGACCAAATGTTTATTTAAACAGGACACAATCACCGCAACATTATGATGGGAACTTCTTAACTGAAGGCCAAATAATAAAAAGTTACTTGTAACATTGTCTTGCTTTTATAGTATTTTTACTGAACATATAATTCTTGTTCATTGTCATCCTGATGGTGTTGTGGAGCAAACAGCCAACAGCAGAATTGCTGCATCATGAGTCACTGCTAGGTCCAGATGTTTCTGGACACTAACACAGTTTTTGTTGATTTTGCTTGGTTTTAAGTGCAGATTCACAGTAATTTGAGGGTGTACATATCCAGATAGGAGGAAAGATGTAAGACCTATAGCTCATTAATATTTTGTCCCGCTTTTCAGTGGACCTAGTGTAATTGCACAACTGACTCAAATACTGTTTCATGGACAGATGTGGAGTACCCCTTTATTATTTCTTTATTATTTAAGCAGTTTGGGGGATGATTTCAAGGGACATTTGTGCATTTTAAAACAGTTTCTGAGCTCAGGTACATAAGAAGAGTGAAAACTTCATTCATCAAGAATAGAAATGCCAGATAAGACTTTGCCAAAGACATCTCAAAAAAGCCAAAGCAGTTGTGCAACAGCATTCCTTGAACTGATAAAACTGAGGACAATGAAGGGATGACGTATGGAGAAGGCTTGGAACAGCTCATGATCTTAAGTATACAGAATGGTCATTTGTAAAACTCAGTGACCATGTGACAAAAGACAGAAGCAGCTGTATGAACTCTGAAGTGTACAGATATTTAATCTACTGTATCATATCACAAAGAAAACTAGTTAGCCTGACTTTTTTGTTAGTGGAAATGACCAAAACCTCCGCTGACCCCACTCAGGGTACCAGTTCTTCTGTGGCTAGGAATATTAATGATGATGTGGCGGCTTTGAGGGGATGGGGGTGGGTAATGGTGGTAATGATGCGGATGACACTGGACTGTTAAACACTGAATTAAACATTGAAACATTTTTTTTCAGGGGGTTGATTTGACATATTTCCAGACGTGCGCTCTGTCCGCTGTTGGGAGTGCCCTCACGTGTGTGACTGCATCAGGGCGAAACTCCACTGTGCACAATACATAGTGGAGAGGACAACTGTAAAAACACGCAACCGTGTAGGAATAGAAATGACATGCCATTGTGTAAATAAGATAAATGACATAAGGCTATTTAGTTGTTTAATAAAAGAACAAGGTATAGATCTGTTCTTTAGGAAAGGTGACCTTAAATGACTTCTGTTGGGATCTGGTGCTATTTAGAAAATAAAATTAAATACAATTAACTTGACCTTCAAGGGGGGCAGGGGGTGCTGTTGGGGGGGCTAATATAATGGTCGGGGAAACATTGTAATGTGTATATGCCAAGATTTGTAATGAGCAGGTAAACTAATACACAAATTACATGGAAATGGAAGCTGGTGAGATGCTGGTCTTTGTTGTCACAGTAACCAGTACCTTTGAGTTTGGATGTACACTACAGGTGCTACAGCCCCGCTCTGTTTAGCTGTGGAGGACTAGAGGTGTGTTCACTCTGATGATTAGTGAGCTATGTGACTGGTCTGACTGCTTCTGATTGTTACAGTCTGAACAGAAGTGACTGTCTGTTGAGTGAGAGACAAATACTCTGACTGGTCTGACCGCTTGTAATCATTACTGCGATGTGTGAGACTCCGATTGACTGGTTGATTGACACATTAGTGACAGACAGAAAGCCAGAGTGTCTATTGTTTGGTGACTGAACATGTATTTACAGAGAGATTTTAAACTGACAGGATTGCAGACTATTGAGTGACTACCTACTGACTGGACAACTGAATTTACCATCAGTTGACCTACTAAAACATACAAAATCTGACCTTAAACTGGCATCTTGAAAAATGACCAGAGTTGTTTTGTTCTCAGATAACAGAAATCTCTTTCTGATTCCTCTCCTCTAGGGTTCTCAGGGGTTTGCTAAGTGAAGCCTGTGTCTTTTTATGACGTTGTATGGTAATATCAAATTAAATGTACATTTGATCTTATTCAAATGCGTGCAATTCAGAAGGAAAATAGTATGAACCAGGCCAGGAGTTACACATTATTATATAGATTATTTTCAGTGTTTCTACCTAATGTGAACTTACTTGAAAAAGCAACAGAAAACCAATGGATTAACCCGTTTAGAGCAGCATTAAACCTGGAGAATGATCCAGTAATGTAGCTATTGTGGCACTCTGTTGTGGCGATTCAAGGATTCACACATAAGGGAGTGCTTCGAGACAGCTTGTGGTGCCTCCCTGCAGCTTTCTAAAAAAAGATTTGTCCATGAATCACATTTAGCCTTTATGTCTGCGGCTGACTGAAGGTATTTAGCCACCTGGAATGGCCAGTATGCATCTGGGTGTTCTTGCCATCTGACCCAATTTGCACGTGCTTGCTTTAGCTCTCATTTTCTAGATGGAGAGTGAAACAATAGTCACAATAAAATGGGACATTCGCCGGTTGACATAACTTGTATAGCATAATAGTTTAGCAAGTTAAATTTGGGCCTTTGTGGTTTCTACACTGTTATTTTAGCACTGTTAATTAGGCAAGAGAATAACATTGTACCTCATGCTATAATACTGTCACAAAACCTTGTCTAGGGTAAATTTTATACAGTGATTTTGTGATACATACAAAGAACAATGTACTCAGTACAGTATAAAGTAAAAAAAAACATGAGGTATTGAACCCTTACAGGGAAAAGGTACTTGATATGTAGCTAGCTAGGCAAGAAGCAGTTACCAGTGAACTTGATAAGGGTACAGCAAGCAAAGGTTCTTGTGGAATTGTGAAACATCACCAGTCGCAGTACAAGTTCTGTTTTAATTCAAGTTATGAATCTGACCAAGTGCAGTCCAAATACCTGAATTTATTCTCACCCTGCCCATTTTATAGACAATGCACTGGGTGGAAGGTGATGCCAGGTATCCCAGAATGCATTACATTGCTGTTCTAATTTCACAAGGAGCATTCTGTGTCCTCCAGAGTCTGTGCTTCAGAATCAAACTTGTCAAGCCCAAACAACCACAACACAAATCCAAAGTTTGTATAATTGGTATTGATAAGCACTCTATGTGAAGTCCAAGGGGTGTGTGCTTCAATTGGGCTGGACGATAGGTGGGATCTCGAAGCCATGTCTTTGCCTGTGCCTCATCACATCTCAACAGTAAAAGATTGCAGTGGCCATTTCTGCAAGATATTATTTTTGGCTCCTCTTTTGCAGGTGGCTGGAGGTGGTGAAACACTGTCAATATAGTTCATGGCATCATGGAAAAGGACGAGTGGTTGTTTTTCTTAGAAATGATTACGGTAGTTGATTAATCGATCAGTCAGTTGGCGGTGACAGTAGAGTATTTTGAACTTCTTTCTGTCTGTATACTTTAAATTGATTATCTTTGATGTTGGGTGGTTGGTCAGACACATGATGCATCCTAGGACAGATAAATGGGAAATTGCAGTGTTACAGCAACCACTTTTCTTAAATCACAAAACCGGCGAGGGAGCTTTTCTGACATTTTGTGAGCAATCACAAAAGTCAAAGTCAGAAAATCCAAACTGCAACTCTACAGTAGATGTTATGGCTAATTTTAGGCTGGGTGTTCCTTGAGTATTGACACTGTATGCCAAGTTAGGCGAACAAGCTGCTCTGGTAAGTTTATTTTAAACACTCAACATATGATGAAACAGTCCTCCTCCCTGAACAAACACTACAATGATCAGTGTCTGATTGGCCACTTCGTGTGTGTGTGAGTTTCCGTATGAGTAGGCTGATGTGTTGAAAACAGACCATCCCAGGATAAATAGACTTTGATCACTCCCATGCGGGTCAGCCACAAGACTAAGTAGAAGTAGAAGTTGTTTCAATGTCTTAGACATTTTCTGTAGTTTTTGCTTTTCGTCCAGCTGCAGCTTCACTTCCAGTCCATTGGTCCTAGATTTCTGCTAGGTTCTTTTTTGAGGTACCTGTGTGCAGATTTCTGCATTTTCATTCCATTTTGATTCAGACAGTCCTGATTCAGTTCACTTGTGTTCGTATTCGCTATTCTTTTAAATTTAGTTGGATTCGAGTCGGTTATATCCGTCAGTTTGTCTACCACTTTGTTCCAAGCTGAAATATCTCCAGAACTATTGGATGGGTTGTTGTAAAATCAGTTTAATTTCTACTTGGCAATATCATATTTGATTTTGGACTAAGTACCTGCAATTCACATTCGCTTCAACTATACTTTTGTGATGCTAAACTAAGATATTGAATATTGTAAACATTCTACACTAAACATCAGCTTATTAGTTGGTTGGCAACTAAACATATCATGTACCATAGAATCAAATATAGAACCATGGAACCATGGAATTCTGGTGTTAGCATTTAGCTTAAAGCATCGTTGTTTCTACTTAGAGCCTCACAGAGCTTCTAGCAAGACTGGAGACTGTTAACTCCACTCTGTAGGGCTGTTGGATACAGCGAGCGATGAACTAAATGCTGATTAAGTTTAGTGGGTTAGCATGCTAACATTTGCTAAGTAGCAGTAAGTAGTGAGTACAGTTGACACTGATAGAAATGCCTTCCAGGTTGTTTGTAACCTATGTAACTTATGACCCAGTGTTTGTGAATGATGACATGTCAAAGTTAGTAGAGTTTATCCTCTGTGGATTATGAATGTGTTGTAAATTTAATGCAGTCGATCTAGTGGTTGAAATATGTAGATAAAAGAAAACAATGTTAACTTCACTAGAGCTAGAAGAAATGTCAAGGGATCACCAAGGTCAGAAACATACCCATATAATACTTTGTGTTTCTACCGATTTAGATTTATGGTCATCTACCAGTTAGTTGTTGATATAGCCATGAGGCAAGCTTGGCTGCAAATGGGACTGACAGTCACCATGGAAACACAGCTTGTTTCCACAGATTTGTTGTGTAGCATTTCTTCTTCTGTTTTCCTCATCCTGTCTTCTGCTCTCTGTAGCTCTGGCGTCGGTCATGTTCAGATAAGAGACCTGACTCCGTGGCGTCCACCATGCGGAAGCGTCTGGACAAGATCCGATTCCGGGGCCAGAGACGGGACGAATTCTTGGATCTGGCCGAGTCGCCCAACACGTCAGACACAGAGTGTGGAGAGGAGGTTGTGATTAAACCTCAAATTTCCCTCAGAGAGACGGAAGAGTTGAGGGATGTGGAGGGAGAGCAGCAGAGCGAGCCTCAGGTGCAGAGACACGCAGAGAAAATGTCTATTTTTACTTGCTTTAATTTGTTCCTGTTTAGTTTCTCGTTGCTGATTTTGTTTACTGTTTTCTGTTAAGGCTGGCCCAGGACCATGTTCTGTAGCTCTCCAAGAAGATCCAAGGACAGACTTAAATGAGGTCAAAGGTCACTTAGAAATTGCCTTGTTAGAGAAACACTTCTTACGTGAGTATTTTGTGAATTTAACATGTTTTAAATATATAAATAAAACCTGAGTAAAGGTTGCTTCTTTCACTTCCACATTTGAAAATATGAAAAAAGGAGTGAAGTGCACTTTTAAATTGCGCCGGAATTGTGTGTGTGTTGACTGGACATCAGGTCATCAGAGCTCCTCACATCAGCTCACCATCAGAGTCAAATAACCCACAACACAATAGGATTCTGGGTAATCCGTCAATATTTGCCCCTTTATGTAATACTCACAGCTATTAATAACTGAGCTGACCTCATCTGACACACGCACACATAGCTGAGAGACTCATGTTTGCCAGTGAAAGTAAAAATCATATTTAAAGGAATTAAATGAACCTCTGATATCATATTTTATTGCTTTCATGCTTTCACTTCTTTTCTCGTTTTTTTACAATTTCCAGTTGAGTACTTTTGACTTCCATTGGCTGCAGCCAGTGTTAACTAAAGTCAAATGTCATGACCCTGGGTCCACACAGTCAGATGGATCAAATTAACATGTCAAATTAAAATGTTCCCACAATCTACACCAAAGATGACAATCTGACAGCGAAAAGTCAAAAACTGAAATTTCTAAAAATATATCAGAATCTTTGCTGCTGCTGCAAATCGTGGTTCGGTGCGTCCTTTTGGTTTTAATTATGGGGTCAACGTGTGGCAAACTGAGCTGATCGGGCTGAGTTTAACTGGGTTCACCGCTGCACGCGCATTTGCAGACCTCAACTATAACATTGCGGTGAGGTACAGATCAGGGCAAGAGTATGAAACCATTTTAAGTGTGTTTGCAGGAGCGTGGTGACCTCAATAACTGTGAAATGGAAAAAGTTTGGAACCATCAGGACTTGTGGCCACCCAGCCCAACTGAGTAACTAAGCAAGAAGTGCCTTTGTCAGGGTGATCAAAAACTCATCAGCCATAGAGCTAACAGAGGTTTGAATGTCCTCTTTAGAGATGGGAGAACTAAATGGCAGCACTAAATCTGTTGAACATCAGGAACTGCTCATCACCTGCTCATACCTTCCCTCCAGTGAAGCATGGCGGTAGCAGCTTCATGTTATGGGGGTGCTTCTCATCTGTAGGGACACCTAGAAGCATACAACCTGGAGAAGCTTTAGGCCAAATCTGTGACTTTCCTTCAAAGCCCACATAAAATCTGAACATATGAAGCGATATATTATAGGAAATATACAATTATCTTGTTGCAATACGGTCATTAGGGAAGACTTGTATTATATTGTAATTCTGCCAGTGATGCAGAGGCTGCATGACTCCGGCAGCCACAATTTCACATTTTTACCTTACCTTTTACCTACCTTCTTTTGAAAGAATCTGTATTCTAGAGTTGGTTTAAGACCGCGAGCAGTTGCTGCTTCATCTGCCCTCCTTGGACGTGGATGTTATTGCAGTAGCAGCTACTACTGTACTTTTAAACAGTTCTTTGATACGTTTATTGTACTTTAATATTATATTGTATAGTACAGAGGAATATCGCACTTTTATTGTAGGTTATATTGCGCTCTATTATTTACTGATTTACCCAACCGAATATAAAGTAAAGTACAGAGTACACTTTGTTGTTTGCTACTGTCATCATGTGGCCTGCTTCTGTTTCAGAGGAGGAGCTGAGGAAACTGAAAGAGGAGTCCAATGTGGATTCACTGAAACAGGAGCTGGAGAAGGAGCGCTGCAGACGCATCGAGCTGGAGCAGAAAATCAATGAAGCCCTGAGATCCAGGTGGGCTGTTTAAAATATCTATTTATTTAATAAGCTGGTCTGAAGGACCAGGGAGACTGACTGAAGGCTTTGGGAGAACTGACAGAAAGCCTTGTTCTTGTGTTTTTTTCATGGACTGATCATTTCTGTCTCCTTACAGACTTGAAGACTCACCTTCTCAGACACCTAAAGCCCCACCTCCTCCTCCACCTGCTGGAATCAGTACAGGTGAGCTGCACCCGCTCACTTCTAGTAGATGTTCTCTGTTTTTCTTTACCTCTGCTCTTTTGACTGATCTTGTATTTTCATCACACTCTTTTTTCACCCTTCAGACAAACAGAAGGACACTCTGTCCAGCAGTTTCCTGAAATGGCTTTACGACCGTTTTGGTGTGTATATCGAAGACTTCCGCTTCCAACCAGAAGAGCCGACGGTGGAGACGGATGAGCCGCTGAGTGCCAAGAGGTGAGGAGGACTCTAGAAAATGTCCAGAAGTCTTCTGAACAAAGCAGAACTGTGATGTTAAGCAGTTTTTGCTTAATGAGTAATTTTCTGAACCTGTGCTGACAGATGTTTTACTATCACATTGACTTTAAGCAACTAAATATTGTATCTAACAAATAAATATTGAGTGATTTTATGTACAACCTCTATATTTGTGTTGTGTTAAAGTGATATTTATCTGAATCTAAATTACTGATCCGCAGGTTGACTGAAAACATGAGACGGCTCAGTGAGTATTTTTTTTTTTAGCAATCCTAACTTGGATGTTCTACATACCTCTGGTCACATGTTCCAGATAATGCAGCTTACATGCTTTATTTTTCTGTTTAACACTGAAAGCATACACATAGCAGTACTTCCCCTACCATTATATTAGGGGGGCGCCCGGTCCCCACAAATGGCACCCGCTGTCCCCCCTTAAAAGTCAATTTAATTATATTTTCTATATAGCACCAGATCACAACAGAAGTCATTTAAGGTCTCCTTTCCTATTGAACAGGTATATACATTGTTCTTTTAGTAAACAAACTAAATAGCCTGATGTTATTTACCTTATTTACACGACGGCATGTCATTTCTGTCTCTCATGGTTCTACCCAGAGGCGCACAAAAACAGAGAGGATGTTTTCTTTGTCGTGATTGGTCAGTCTTTGTTGCTGTTGTTTTCAGAACGTGGATTCAGACCTGTGACCAACTTCATGAGGAACCTTTCTGCCTTGTCCAGCTGGTACTCTGTCTACACGTCGGGCATCGCCTTCATTGTGAGTCCACTCACTCTAAGGACAGTTGTGGCTTTCCAAAGGTGGATTTTAATACACCTACCAAATGGGAATTCCAGTGAACACACATAAAACACATACAGATGTGCTGCCACAAAAAATCTGTGCGCTTACTCTCTCTCTCTCTCTCTGTAGGTCTACATGTCTGCAGCGTGGCGCGGCTGGGCTGTCCCCATGTTCCTGTTTCTCGCCATCCTCCGCCTCTCCTTGAATTACCTCATTTCCAAGTCAGTGCAAGCTCTGCCCACTCTATCAATCAATCAATCAGACAGACTCAGAACCAGATGTAAATGGTGTCACCGCTCTTGACTTTTCTGTCTGACTATAAATAAGACCCATGTTCCATCCAGACACTGTACTTTGCTGTAACAGTGACATAATGGATGCTTTATACAGTTAGATCCATATATGTTTGGACATCTAAAAAAAACTAAACAAGCAGAAACCAGGGCGACTGAACATGTAGGGTTTCTTAAAGATTTTTTCATACTCATCTAAATAGCTTCAGTTCTAAATGTCTGTGAAGGTTCTCAGTCATCCACGTCATGGTATATCCAACAAAGGTTCAAAAAAGGCAACTGGACTTGCCTTTTTTGAACCTAAAACCTAAACCTCTACAAGTCCAGTTGCCTTTTTTGAACCTTTGTTGGATTCAGTTCTAAATGACTGGTGGGAAGTTAGGGTTTAAATAGGAACATCTGTTAGGGTTGCCCACCTGAAACTCACATGACTAGAGTCTGTTAACAACACCCATGTTCTTCTGATGTTCTGAGTGTTTGTTTGATGTGTTTTTCTTCCTTCTCCTTACCGTCTGTCCTTGTGGGTACAATCTCGATGCTGTACGGTTCTGATGTCCCCCCGTGTGCGTTCCAGAGCGTGGGGGGAATCAAATCATAGATGCTGATCTGTGTTCAGGTTTACTATTCACATCAGTGTTGAGACTTCTGTCCTCCTCAGCATGAACTGTACAGTCTAAAAAGGCCAAACATATCTCCATTAATGTCCTCCTGATTAAACTTGATGTTGGTGTCCTCTGCAATGCCTGCCTAGACTGCTGAATCCATGGATGTCACCAAAGAACAGGGTCCTCCTTTATGACACTGTGCCAGGAATTTTCTGCAGTTGTCTACAGTTGTTGTTTGTAGGTCTTTCTACCATTAGTTTTGTCTTCAGCAAGTGAATTGCTGCTCAGTCGGGTTGAGATCAGCCAACCCATAGAGCACAGAACTGTGTTTGGAAACAAGTGGTCACTCCAGATGCAGGGTTTCGTCTGCCCAGAAATGCTCTGGCTTTTTCAGATTTTTTTTGCAAAGTCTAATGTGGTCTTTACACTTTTCGGGTATATAAATGGTTTGCACTTCTCAGCCTCTTTGCAGATCATCCATCACTGTTGTTGTTTGTGGATATCCAGGTCTTTTTATGTTGCTCAGCTCACCCAAATGTTCTGGGTTTTTTTTTGTTTTTTGTTTTTCAGAAAGTCCTCAGCTTGATTTGTTCACTCCTGATGTCCCTACTTTCTCTCTGATGGTCTATTTTGTAACTACTGCATAGATATGGCCTGTTTTACTTGCATTGACAGCTCGTTTGGAACACAGTCTGTGTTCAAACACAGATGACAGAGTAATGAAGGAATATCCCAGTGTAGATCTGTACTGAGTGTGAAATAATCTCATATGTACCTGTATGTTTCCATGGTTCTCTACATTCAGAGGCTGGAGGATCCAGTGGAGCATCGTACCTGAAATCTCAGAGCCAGTGGTGAGAAATCTCTTTTTACTCCTGGGGTCTATTCATCTTTGAGTCTCTTTATAAATAAAAAATATCCATTAGAATATGGCCCAATGACACTGGAGGCTGCAGCTGATCTGACAGTCAAATAGCTCTACCTGCTGGACAGGTGTGCAGTAAAAACGGGGGAGAACTGGTTGTTTCAGACTGGTTTCTGTAAGGCGTCTTGTGACAAGTTGTATTGTTTTTGACAATGTTTATATAAAATTGAATGAAATTAAAATACATCACAAGTGGTTCCTTTAATATCAGGTGTTCTGGTTGGGTTGCAGCTCACAGGCACCAGTGTATTATATATTTATCACTCTGTCTCGTTTTCCAGGAGCCTCCTAAAGAAGATCTTACAGTCTCTGAGAAGTTCCAGCTGGTTCTGGATGTCGCTCAGAAAGCTCAGGTGAGACGTTGACGGAGTCAGAGGCTTTAAGTCATAGCTGATGTCTCCTTAACACTGGTTTTTAATTTTTTGTCACATCGTTGCAGAATCTGTTTGGGAAGATGGCCAACATCCTGGAGAAAATAAAGAAGTGAGTTTGTCTGCACACACTTCATTCCTGATTGTAAGTGATTGTCCATTCCCAGATCTGCTTAATGCACTGTGTTTGTGTGTGTACAGTCTGTTCATGTGGGTTCAGCCGGAGTTGACTCAGAAGCTGTACGTTGGTCTGTGGGTGGCCTTCATCTCCTCATGCCTGCTGCCGTACAAACTCCTGGGATTCATCATAGGTACATAAACTATACTTTCATACCGCCATTGAACACCTCCACACAACAAGCAACAAAATAAAACACAGTCAGTGAGAGAAAATAAGATGAAAAACCTTATATTACCCACCTTTATAACTGCATCTCTGATATAGATAGTCAGATGGCACCTTCAACAGCTACATCTGACTATCTATACCTCGACTTAAATCAACATATACACAAATGTCACACAAATATCTAATAAAATACAGTGATGTAGCGATGACATTTGAAGGTCAAAGGTCAGCTTTCTTGTGAAATCACAGAATCAAACAATGCAAAAGCACTTTTATTAAAGTCCTTCGGCGTCTTGGATACAGAAATTGTCAAGTCCGTACAGACCTGGATGTACACTGCAACGTGACTTGGTTGATGGAGGTGCAATACCACTAGGCAGGACTGGATTTTTATTATACGTTGATACATTTTCTTGTCTCACACATACACATAACTGTAGTAAATGAAATGTGGGGAGTTTTCCGAATTTATATTTACAGGAACAGGAACTTTGACTTGTAAAAAAAAACAAATGATTCTTTTAAGCATTGAAATCCTAATGAGCATCTTTTTTAATGAGCTCTAAGTGGATTTATGAACATATTTATCCACGATGATATCCTTAGAAATACACTGAATCCCAAAACATGTGTATCATCCTTGGGTGTGTTTCAGGCTTGACTGTTTATCTCTATGAAAGACAAAGTGCAGGAACCCGCTACATGATTGTGTCCATGTTTTGGAGACAAATACTCCTAAATTAGATGACCGACTGACCCAGTGTTCGCTGTCCAGACTGTGAATTACTGGGTGTAGGAGTGACATTCATTGATTCTGAGTATATCTCATCAGAATCTTCCTCCCCCTCAGGTGTGTATGCAGGTATCAAGTTCTTCATCATCGACTTCATCTTTAAGAGTTGTCCCAAGCTGAGGCAGCGCTACGACACCCCCTACATCATCTGGACCAATTTACCCACTGACCTGCAGCTGAAGGAGCGCAGCAACACCACGCTCAGCAGACGGGTCAGTCTAAAATCCCTCTCGCTCAAGCCATAGCACTGGTCTCAAGTCAGTCGGCCTGTTGCTCTCTTCTTTGAATCACGTGACAGGAGGAAATAACCGTCGTCGGCGCTGATATTATGTGATCATCTTTTAGCCAACACTTGCTGAGACAGAGTTACTGTCCTATGCGCAACATCGGAAGTTCTTAGTGGACCCAGTGGCTGGTTTCAGGTTTCTGAGTTGTTGTGTTTTTCTCTCTCAGCTGTCTGAGTGTGAACAGGTAGGATGTGTGTGCGTGTTTTATATTTACAGTCACAGTAGAGGTCAGTAATATGTGCTGTAGTTAGAGAGTTATAGAGCATTTAATTGAGTGTTACCAAGCAGCTGCTGTCTGCTTGTGATAGTGATAGTTTGTCTGTCTGCTAATTATGTTCTAGAGGGAGACATCACAACGCCTCCTGCTCAGATTGTCAGTAGAAATGTCCCTTCTGCCCCTCTTTAGACTTGAATGACCTTTATTCTTGCACCACCCCCAGGACAAACATAGATCAGACGTCACCTGAATTTGCAGGCCTAATTCAATTTTTGGGCACAAATATTGTGCCATACATTTGGTAACACCTGATGCCAAAGTTCAGGTAGTGTAGGATCCAGTCAATAAACTTCTGCTTATTGGGGAAGATGGTTTGTCGCCCAAGGATTTTTTTCAGCCTTATTAGTACTTTATTTGGATATGTAATGGTTATAATCAGATATACTAGTATATTGGCCTTTGTTAGCTGTCACAATCCAAAACATAAATAAGCATTTTATATTAAATGTTCTATCAATCAATAAGCTATATTGTTTTGCAGTTGAAAACTACTTTCTGGAGAACCAACTACCTGAAACGTATAATTTCTTGTATTTCATGAGCTCTTTTATAGACCTATAGTGATCTCTATATAATAAGCTTTTATCGGCTAAGCCAGTTCATCACTCAAGTTCTGCTATTTACCTGAATTTTCATGATGTGGGCAGCTCAGATCTTAATGTGAATCGTCTGTTAGATTTCAGTTTTCTATCAATGTGATGGTTCAGTTATTTCCTATAGTCTACACATGGTTATGACAACCTTTACATTTACAAGTAGCTAAGTCATCAAGCTGTTTTCTCATATTGTGACTGTAATGATCACAGCAGTGTCCAGTAGGACTTAAGACAGGCGTTAACAGCCGCACAGAAGCAAAATAAAAAGGTGAACATTAAAACTCTGACGCAGTCTCGTAAACAGCTGTGAACACACTTGGACAGGTAGGTTGTCCGCTCTTACACTTACATGGTATTAATTATTCAGTACGTGCCCCTCGTCTGTTCACCGGTTCAGGTTCCTGCATCGGGGGGCAGGAGCAGCGTCACTGCAGCGGCTCCTGTGGGCGTCAGCCGAGATGAGGATGGTGGACGATACTACAGCACCAAGAGGGGAGCTTTCCACGAGGTGTTCAGCCTGCCGGAGAGTGAGCGCCCTCTGACAGGTGAGGCAGGAACTGTCAACACTGTAGAGACAGAATCCATTGTGACAAAACAGTTTTTATATTCAGTTAAAATTTATTTATATAGTGTCGATAACAATACAAATTATCTCAAGATGCTTTACAAAATCTGGCCTAAAACATGGCCTGAAATCTCTAGAGAACAGGAGGGAAAGGAAGAGGAGAGAGAAAGGGAGATGGAGAGGTATTAACATGCTATATAGTAGTAGCACACAAATGCTTAGAGAGAAGAAATAGATAAGAACTTAGAGGAGGGCAGGAGCTTGGTGCAAGAGAGAAGAGAGTAGAGGACAGGTGCTCAGCAGCATAACTAAGGGATAGTTCAGTCCAGCCCTAACTATATCAAAAATGTGAGTCTTGAGCCTAACCTTAAATGTAGAGAGGGTGTCTGCCTCCTGAACCCAAACTGGGAGCTGGTTCAACAGGAGAAGGGCCCGAAAGCTGAAGACTCTACCTTCCATTCTACTTTTATTATTATGTTGTAGATAATGAAGGCTCCAGTGTGTTTGATGTAGGTGGATTTATTGAGTTAACATTAAGCATTAAGTCTTCACAGTGTCAGTAGTTTAACTCTGATTATGAACACTAAACTGTTTCTGAACGTCTGTTGATGTCAACTCCTGTCTGACCTGAAGTGTTTTACTGTCATCGTGGTTGTTCAGTGTGTGAGAACGGCTGGCGCTGCTGCCTCATCAACAGAGACAGAAAGACACCGACAGACTACATCCGCAATGGAGTCCTCTACGTGACCGAGAAGTAAGTCCTCTGGACGGAGTGAGCAGACAGACAGAGAGAGAGAGCCAGGATGTGACACGGCTCTACTGAAAGTCACATCACCTGTTCACACAGCTTCCTCTCAGAGTCTGGAGCTCATGGCTGTGTTCACTGTTGCCCTCTGACTGGGTGGCTGTCTTCTGATATTACTTATGTGCTTATGTTTGACTTTATTGGTTTTATTCAAGAGTCAATTTTTTAAGAGACTAAAATAAATTCTTCACTAAATACTTAAAATGTATATATTAGCCTGAGTGTCTTATTTCACTGGAACTATACCAGTTTAATCCACAAATCTGCTTCATCCTTGCTACAGTATTAATTGCAAGGAGAATTGCAGAGAGATTTGTTCTGTGTAATGAAGTGGACCCACAAAGAAGCTGCCCCTAAAATGGTTGAGTTTCATTGCATCAGATAACATAGTGTCAAAGCAAGTTACCTTCACTGTAAAGAAAGACATTACAGACACCTTTGTAGGGTTGGTGGTGCAGCTTAGCAGAGTTAGGAAAGTTTGTGGCAACATATTTTGTGAGGTGTCGGGTCTCCGTTCCAGTCTGTATGAGTAGGAGTTAACTGACTGTCCTCTGTCTGCCCAGTTATCTGTGTTTTGAGAGCTCCAGCTCCAGGTCCGGATCGTCCAAGAGAAACAAAGTCATCAAACTGCTGGACATCACTGACATTCAGAAGGTACGTGTCAGCTGCAGACTGGTGTGTTCCTGCTGTTGATAACGTTTAGGGTCATGGTGTGACTTTTACTTTCCATGGTCTGAAGCAACCCAGCTCCACTGGATCTCTTCTGTAGTGTTTACTCCTCTCTGCTGCTGTTTTTACAAGCATGTTTGACACTTGACTCTTAACCCACAGTGGTCTAGAGTGTATCAGGAAAGTGTGTTTGTTAAAGTCCACAAAAACTAGAAGTCTTTACTGTAAGGCTGGGTTTGAAGTTATTAGTGTAACTATGGTTATATATCAGTTTTCTGTTGTCGCATGTTTTTGATTTTCAGAAACTCGCTAACCCTCTAAACTTGTCTCAGTATTTGATGCTGATTTGTTCAAATGAAGTTCTTTTTAATTCTAATTCAGTTTTCTCTCCCTTACAGTACAAAGTTTTGTCAGTGCTGCCTGGATCTGGGATGGGTATCTCCATTGCAACACCATCCACTCAAAAGGTAAGATCTCAGTGATGATCGAGACCCAGCCAGGAGGATGTAATTTACTTTATTAGTTCATACTGTATATTGACCAGTCTCTCCTGTTTGCATTTTATTAAATGAAAAGTTCATTCATTCAGATCAGTTTGGATCTTCGCCCAGCAGCCCTCAACTATTTTCAGTGGTGTGTCCCTTTGGGACTTGTAACCCATACTGCACAGAGATGTTCCAGTTAACTGTCCCAACAGCTTGTAATGAGTCGCTTGTTACTGTGGTCCGAACTTTTCACATCATACATCATGGGTTCTGTTGGGAGTGGTAGATCTTATATAAGTGAAAGAGTGGGGCCCTCATTTGCAACGTACTTTGCAACTACTACTCTAAAAGTCCAAAGATCTGAGAACACACTGAAAGAGGTAGAAAAGAAGAAATATTTCAGAATTCACACTATTTCTAGGTGATCACCTTTAAAGGGACCGATCAGTATCTTTGAAGACGGTTGTAGGAGGTACCTTTCCATGCTCAGTATATTACCTACAGTAGATGGTGACTGGCACTCCCCCAGTGTAGAGAACAGACGGATGTACTGGTGCTGGAGCCAAGCAATGAACTGTTGTTGATGGGGTCAGAGCAAAATGTATTTTAACCAAAAATCAATATCAGTTTTAGTGCACACTATATTTAGAACATTATCACCACTTTACCTCTCCATCAGACAGACTTTTCCAACAGGGAGTTGTAGCCATTAAATAAGTCTCTTCAAAGCTGCCAGACTACACTGAGAAAAAGTAATTTTACCTTGCAGGAGTTTTGAGACTGACCCCTTTAACAGCAGTTCATTGCTTGGTTTCCATACCACACCAGTACTGGATAAGTACCTCTTACAACAGCACTTTAAGGAAACCAAACTATCCTTTAAATTTGATTAGACTTCAATTCTTGATTTGTGCTTTTGATGCATGATTCAAAAGTGGACTAGTCAGACATCTAGTCTGCTGCTTTATAACCAATACAGAATTTACAAAATCACGAACACTAGAGAGTCTCTAAACCACCTGTCTCAGACATTTGGGGTCATAAATAATAAGTTATATTTTCTGATGAACCCAAGTTAGAGATTTGTAGCAGTGACAGATGAATGTAAATGAGTGACACACTCACATTGTGAACATTATCATTGGTAATGATAGACAGATGTATATTCACATAAATAGCATAAATACTGAGGTATAAGTGTAGCCAAGTGAGAAAAGCTTCCTCTTTGCTGATGCTGAATCTGACATTCCTCTGTTCTGTTCCAGCCGATGGTGTTTGGTGCAATGATGCACCGAGACGAGGCGTTCGAGGCCATCTTCACTCAGTACATGAAGATTGTTACCACAGCCACCAACCCAGAAACATAGTTACGCCTTCACAGGATGGCAGCCTTAACACAAACAGGACTGTTCCACTTTCTTCACCACTGACATCTTCTAAAGCGGCTGCCTCCCTTCGGAGCTGCTGGTCTGCTTTTATAGGATTTCCTTGTCAGTCATCAATGGAAACAATTCGATTTGACTTCACTTTAGTGAAGTGGCTGATTTCATGTTAGAATCAGCCAGTCACTGTTTCTGAACATTTTTACAGAAAGCTCCCCCACAGCAGACCACTGAACATCATGCCTCAGTTCACCAAGCTCCCAACCAATACAAATCTGTTTTGGTAAAAGGTTGCATAGTTTCCAGCCACATGTCCTTTCACTTCTTAGATTACTGCTAAGCTACAGACGTTGGTAGGCCTAAACGTCTGCAGGGAAACTACAGACAGTTTTTCTTTAAAGGAAAAACCAGGAGGTGATCTAAAAAGATTGATGCGTTTGGTTTTTATCATCACAGATACTGTTACCAGTAACGCCAGTCAGCTGCTGTGTCACATGACTGTGTAATCGGTCTAATTCAGTTTACTTCCACTGAGGTCTTTTACACTGAGAGGTTTACTACATAATGTGTTCGTGCAAATGTGAAATGGTTTCTCCATTAGCAGAAGATTTTGATTATAAATGAATGTTTGCAATCACTTATCAATCAAAAACTACAATCATCTTCTGAATTAATAGACACAATTCTGTTTTGTATGTTATTGTAACCTGAATATTTTAGCTTTTTAACTGTAAATCACATTAAACATGACATTTAAAGATAGGGTCTTGCACAAACTGAAATAGATAACTGGATTTTTTTATTTAACGATTAAACAAGCACTTCATTACATGTCAAAAAGAATGCTGCAGCCACACATCACAGAGGCAAGTCTTAGCAACAGGGATGATGGTATTGCTTGTAAGTTTTTTCTTGTTATTAATGAAATGACATAAAATAACCCAGGAGACCTGAATAAAGATGTTTAATTATTATTATTATTTTTTTAATCTAATCACTTAGATGTCTTGGTACAGTTCAAAACTGAAATATTCAGATCAGAAAGGAAGGAAAGCATTTTCCTATTCTCATGTTAAAGGAGCAAAAAATCTTATTTTTTTTTATATATATAGTTTCTTTTCTACAAATAAATAACGCTGCAGACCAGACAAAGACCTTCATTACCACCAACATACAGTATATATTACACTATTAGTAGATAAACATGTCTAAATCTCATTGATGTCTTCAGGGAATTGTAAAAATGCTATTTGACTGTGTATTGTACTGCAACTAAGCCTTACAATCAATTGATATTTTTATGTGATGGAAGTCTTCTGTATTGTATGTATTCAATATGAATGTTCAACAGCTATTTTGTGTTATTTATTTAATTCAGTTTAAACCACAAAGGTTAGCTCATCTTTTAGCTAGTTCGGGCTAAAAGCTACAAGACCCAAGCTGACCAAACAGAGAACTTGTAAACATTCTGTTTTATCAGTTTATGCTTTTTGTTCAGTTTTCTTCTGTCATCAATACGCCACGAAAAAAAAACAAAACAAAAAAAAAACATATGCCACACACTGACTTCAAATGTTTTTGTTCCAAATTTAGCATTTCACCATGCTAAATAAGCTAACTAAGCAAGTTAGCTGAAGCAAAACAAGATAAGACACTGAAACTTATTTCTTTTTGGTAAGGAATCTGTAAAAGGAAAGATAAATGTTTTTTTAACAATACACCATCATTTTTTAGATTTAGGTCAATATGTATGTGATCTTCTGAAACACATATGTATTTGGTTGATTTGATGGCACATATTTGCCAAATGTTGTTTTTTTCTCCATGACACCTGTCAAGCATTTTAAGTGTGACACAAATGATAAATGATTGCTGTTTGCGAGCCAGCTAACTGTAATATCAGTCTTAAAATGGCCTCCGTGCTCCTGTTGATCATAACCGGCCCGTAACTGCTTTGTGATCTTCATTTCAGCATTTGTTACTTTTCTGTCTTATCAGATGTTATTGATTGAAATGATTGACTATGATTTCTGAACAACAATGCTGTCCACTAATTGAACACACTGTCCATAAACTAAATTAAGCTGATTACAGAACAAATATAGGTAAAAGGAAAATTGCACAGGAACTACACAGTTCCAGTAAATCGTTCTCTGTCAGTTTTCATCATCACTCAAAGCTTCTTTTTCTCTTTTTGTAGTTTTTCATTTTGTCGCCGCCTAAAAACTTTGTACCGTCTCATTTTATAACATCGATGCCAACTGCTCACACCATGTTGCCTCCGTCTGAATGGTTTTATGTGTTTGCTGACTTCCTCCTTTGCTTCAGCTCTTAGCGCCCCTCCTTTTGTTTGTGGTTTCTCAGGTTTCATTGTTCTCATGTTTACGTCATCTCTGTGAGCATTTCTGCCGGCCTGTAGTGTGTTTTGCATTTAAAGGGTTTTATAACATGGTGTTATTGTACAAACATGTTTTACAGTGGTATTATGTGTGTTGGTAAAATGTGCTGTAGATTTTTTTTATATATATAAATCTAAGTAAAATCAAATACTCTCACAGTATTGTGTTGTTTCTGTGCAGTAGGCCCTACCCCCTTCAGCCTGTTGGTGTCACCATCTTGACGCAGGTTGCCGTTCAACACAAAATACTCTGATCAATATTAAAAAGAGTGAAAGGTTGGTACTATGAACAACATATTTATTAAAAACAATACATTTATATTTATTGTTTATTCACAATTGCTTCAGAATATATCCAATCCCCTTTAATTCAGTACTCTGTTCTGAAAGCCTAAAGAAACTTCATGCCCTTTAATAGTGAACTTTCTACATTATTGATGAAGTGCTGTTGAGATGGTCTCACATCTCTGCAGAGGACTCGTGTAGTTCTGGTCACTCTGTCTCTGCAGTAGCTTAAGCAGAATCAAGGTGGGTGCTGAGAAAACCCAGCCGGAACCAAATTTATATGCCTCACTGCACCACAGTTTAATCATATAAGCCCTTATACATCAAGTAGTAATGCTATGGCTGAACGTTAACGCAAAGCACACACAGACCCCTTCAAAATAAGAGGTGGGAAGTAACGAACTGAAGTACAAATACTTCGTTACTGTACTTGAGTAGATTTTTCAGGTATCCGTACTTTATTTGAGTATTTATTTTTCTGACGACTTTTTACTTTTACTCCCTACATTTGTACACAAATATCTGTACTGTCTACTCCTTACATTGGAAAAACAGGCTCGTTACTTTTTTTAACCTCCATGGATGACAAGACGTAAAAGACGTGATCGGACCGGACATGACTAGAGCATCGAACTAGAGAAGGAAAGACAATGATGGACTGCGCTCACAAAATGACTGGCCTGTTGGTGATACCTGTTGACCTGACGTGATGCTGAAGGTGCCTGTTATCAATCGATGGAAATTCACAGGGGACTGACAAAACTGAGCCAAGATCCCAACTGAGACCAATCGCGTCATATTTAGTAAAAACGCGATCTATGCACATGCCTACAGTTATAAAGGAAAATACTAGTGATGTTACGAGACGTGTCGAGGCTTCGAAGCGTGTGTCGAGTAATGGAGGCGGGGTTTCCGCGAAGCGCGTATCGAGGCTTGCTTCATTTAGGGGAGGGGCCAAAAATAATGACGTCCGAAGCACTTGAACTGCTTCGGACGTCACTCGAAGCACCGCTTCGAACGCTTCAGCAGCAAACGAATCACCTGAGGGGTTCGGTTTGTCATGTGAATCACTTGGCGGATCAGGGATATCCCGGATACCCTATCCCTATTTAGTGGTGCTCATTTGAATGTTTCTTTGCAGAGTAGGTTGGTTTGTTGCCAGGGCCGGTTCTCCCTATACGCACACTACGCAAGTTGCGTAGGGCCCCGCAGGTTAATTAAGGCCCCTCCCCCCCGTCTCCACTTCAGTCAAACTTGCGACAGGTAGCCTGTAGCGACCGCCAGTGCCTACAACGATAAGAAGATGAAACGGAATTACCCCTCAGGGCATGAAAAACGAAAGAGGAAACTACAGGAGAATGAGCAGCGGGAACAACAGTCGGGTAAACTTGTGTTCGTTCGGTTTGATGTAAATAAATAATCTTATAGACAAGGCTATACCGTTTCATTGATTTGCATCTCTCAAGCGCGAGTGTTGCTGACCTACATAACAGGGTAGTGCATCCTCTGATCGGTCTGCATTTTGTTTACTTGATTTCTTGCCATGCTTTCCCAGTCAAAATACTTAGGAAATAGTTGTTGATTATAACTGCATATTCCGTGAATTATAACGGCGACTGGCTACAGATGTGTGGGGGGAAAAACAACCGATTTAAACGCGTTCAATAACGTGCGTGCTCAAAATGAAACTAGCAGTTTTTCACTCTCCCCATAAGATTTTTAAATCAATGCAATATTTCAGTACAACTTTAGTTGGCTTGGCTTAGATACAACTGAACGCCTATATCAAATATGGAAAGAAGGTGAAAGGATTAACTTTGACTAGCCTAAATATTTAGTTGAATTTTGACATCATCACAAAGGTACACATCAGCATGAATGAAGCATATTGCTACTGCCTACTGTTTGTTAGTCCCATTGCAGCCTACTGTTTGTAAATATGTCGTTCAGTATATAATAGTAATGACAAATATAGTGTTTGTTCAGTAAATGTTTATTTAAATATTGTTTGTTCAATAAATATTGTTTGTTTACACCACATTTTATTCTGTATTGGTCTGTTTATTCCGACAAAGAGATGGCGCAATCTGTTTAAAGGTGACTGTAAAACATGGTTACATTTTGGCCCGCAGAGTTGAGATAGGAGGGCCCCTTAACAGGATTTTGCTTAGGGCCCCATGGAGGTTAGAACCAACCGGCACTGTTTGTTGCTGTAGTTGGAGTTAGTGGAGATAGATCGTAATTAGAGATTCAGAGAGAAATAGATAAATTAGTTACATAGTTAGATAACACTATACTGATAGATAGACATAGTTACATAGATAGTCCTAAATAGCGTTATATATAGATAAGACAGAGAGAGAGATACAGATAAGATAGGCTATATATATATATATATATATAATATAAACATATAGCCCAAAACACGCAGTTCTGACTATATATAGTCACACTACTAAACCATGATACCAAGAGCAAAAGAAAATAGTTGACGTAAGGCAGCGCTGAAACATAAACATTAGTGCAAATTAGCGGCGGTCCACAGAGTGTAGTAGTGACGTAACCAAAATGGTCCAACGACAATTGAACGACGCTAACGGGGTTAGTGGCACACCGTGAAATCACCGCTCTCTCGTTATTGAAGCAAGGGATCGATTCCCATTGGTTCTGTTTTTTTTTATTGTTATATGTATATAATTTTCTTATAATTAACTTTAAACCACATATCCATGTAACGTAGTCGAATATGAATGTGCATGGCAAATCAAGTCCCACACAAGCATGAACCAGTGAGACACGTCTCTATTTTTCTACATTTTATTGTCCACTAGATGCAAAAAAAAAAAAAAATAATAGAGCACGGTGTCACTTCGAGTACTAATGAACCTTTTTTTGAATCACGTGTCGAGGCTTCAACAAAGCCTCGATTGCCCATCACTAATTACAGACACAAAAAATCAATGCATCACACATTATGTGGTTAAGAGCTACAGCTGCCTGTGATTATACACTTGGCCAGTAGGTGGTTTCATGTGCACATGAAGCTTCGAGAGATGAACCCTTTCTCGAACCAGTTGGCTGAAGTGGTTCGATGCCTCATGAGGCTTCATCTCGCCATCACTAGAAAATACCACTGACTGTATACTAGGAAAATACCCTCCAGTACCCTCCATCATCAGCTCTATACATCGGTGTTCCTGTGTACTTCTTCTACTGGGTTGAACAGGCAGCCTGTTGATTAGTTTAAGCTCAGCTGCCACCTAGTGACTGGGACCTCTGGTCAGTTCAGTCTCGATTATTCTGCTAGAACTATTTCATTTTGCAAAATTATCAACGGATGAATTGTTTCATTAATGGCAAAATCATGTTTACTTTTACTGAAGTACATTTCAGAGCCTGTACTTTCTTACTTAATTACTTGAGTAAAGGAGTTGAATCAGTACTTTTACTTTTACCAGAGTAGACAAGTATCCGTACTTTTACTTAAGTAAAGAAAGTGAATACTTTTGCCACCTCTGTTCCAAATATACCTTTTACATTCATTGAGTTTCACCCAACCCAATCTGATCTTCACTTTTACGTGTAGAATGCGCTGAAATGAAATAAAATACAACTGTGATGAAGAGTCCTTAACAGAGCAGATTACCAACAAGAGTCAGTAAATGTAATTTAAATTAGTTTATTATGCTAAATACTTACAGTTACTTACAGCAGCAGAATCCATAATCAGTGTCCTCAAAGCACATTTACATATGTCACACAACACAATTAATTACTTTTACCAGACATAGAGAACAGGATCAAATGGCAAATAACATTATGCTCTTTTTACCTTGACCAAGTCCCTTCTTTTTTCATTCTAACTCAGTTAGATGACACTAGAACCATGCCACTGGAAATACCCAGAGCATGTCAGTTTTATACTGTTTTAAATTACAGTGCAATAAAGTGTGGAAATACTAAAAGGGGTTTGAATAGTTTATGATGCAGCTAGGGTGACCAGATCCCAATTCACCAGATGTGGGACAAAGGCTACGTTTGTGTGGGACAATGTGGGACAATGTGGGACAATGTGAGATACCAGTGCATCAAGGTGCCCTTACGGAAGAGCATTGCATTCACTGGATAAAAAAAAAAATAATTAGACACCTTATTACGAGAAAAGATCTCGAAATTACGAGAAATGATCTCGTAATTACGAGAAAAGATTTCGAAGCAAGAGAGGCAGAAAAAAGCTGCAAATCAAACAAAAGTCTTGAAAAAGTAAAAACACACCCCAAAATCACAGAGATGCCGATTCGCACTGGATTAGTATTATCACAGGACCTCTGTGTTACGAGAAATAGGGAAGGTAATTTGCGGGGTAATTCATTCATTCATTCATTTTCTATACCCGGTTATTCCTGTTAAGGGTGGCGGGGGTCTGCTGGAGCCTATCCCAGCTGTCATCGGGCGAGAGGCAGGGGTTGAGTCTATTGATAACTACGATGAGGGGAGTCACCTTCACCTGTTGTGTGACGTATTTTTCCTTATATGGAAGTCGCACTCCGGTGAGGGGGTGTTCCCAATGTTTAAAACTGAGATTGATAGATTGTTTTGTTTCCCCTTCCCCTTCCCCCACAAGTTTAGTTTGTAAAGAAGTAGGCAATAAAAGAACACGAAAGAACTGCTTAAGGACTGTTTTTTCCCCCTGCATCGACACAGGTCGCCAGTCCACCGCAGGGCTTGCAGTGTAATTTTTACTTTACAAATTACGGACATGGTCGATTCGCACGGGATTAAGATCACAGACGACCTCCGGTATTATTACAAATTACCGGAGGTTCCCGGGTAAAACTAGTCCCGTATGAATAGGGCTTTAGACGGTTCCGTTGCCTTAGCTGTAGCCTACTCCTTGGGGGTCTAGGATTTTTAACAGGTGCCGTACAGTTCTATGAGTCTGACTGTCAATAACAATGCGGGACAACGTCTCAATTTGCGGGACGCGTGAAAAGTAATGAAAATGCGTGACTGTCCCGCACAAAGCGGGACATCTGGTCACCCTAGATGCAGCTGTCTGTTTGACGTTCACATCTGACCCCAATTATGAGCAACTAATATTTGATCTTTTTTAAAAAAAAAAAAAAAAAGATTAGAAAACACACATTTTAAACTCCTTTGTTACTCAGTTTCAAGATTTATCATGATAAAATCTTTTTTTTTTATTGATCTGAGCCAAACAACATGTACACATTTACTTCTACAGTGAACTGCTAATAAACCTTTATAATAAGTCAGTTATTCATGGGAGTTCAGTGTTCTTCGGAGTTTCCATCGTAATGTTTTACAGTTGTCAGTATCGGCACTAATGTTTTTATTATATACAGAAGATGACTGTGTTTATGTTTTTATCATGTTGTGTTTCTCTGTGGGCATGGCTGGTTTAATTCATCATGATGTTTTATCTGCTAGCACTGAACAACTGTCAATAATTAAACTTAATACCAGTAAACCATTAAAGACACACACACACACACACACACACACCCACCTACACACACACACACACACACACACAAAGTGTGTGTGTGTCTGTGTTTATATATATATACAGTATATACACACATATATATATACACACATATATATATAGATAGATAGATACAATATGAATTATCACATATGGCATATTTACATAAAGAATAAGGTTTTGTCTACTTGAAATCTAAACCTCCATACATTCAGTGTTTCTAAGTTAAATCATTTTTTATAATTGACTTTCTAAATCTTTTTATAAGTTGTATCCAGTCTTGGTTTTGTGTTACTGGTGCTCTGCAATGTACTGATATGGCGTTACAAGCGTGACTGCTGATAATTTATCATTACCTATTATTGTGGGTGGTTCCTGCTATGTTTCTGTCTTTTGGCTCCTCTCACAGGTCAATGTTCAATACTTCGTCATATGAGTCATCTGCTGGATCCTCCATCCTAACCCCAAGTCCACTGTCCAGATCTGGATCAGAGAAGAGGACCTTAGGAGTTTTTACTGGACTGTTGCTGTCTTCGTCGTCATCTCTGTTGCTGGTTGATGGTTCATCGTCTTCCTCCTCGCTGTCATCCTCTCTGCTGTCTGGGATGATGACCACCTCCTCTTTGGCATTGGGGTCAATGTCCTCCTTAAACCAGACCGACTTGTAGCCCTCCTCCACGCGCCTCTCCTTGGTCAGGATGGGTTTCACCTCCTTGTCGTTTTCAACTTTGTCTGAGCCCGCTTCGCTGGTGTCATCAGGCAGTATGCTGTGCAGCCGTTCAGAAGACATCACGATGGCCTCTTTGGATGGGATGTCCCATGATGATTTCGGTGGCTCTGTGCTTGACTTTACGCGTTCCTTATCTGGACCACCAGAATCAACGCTGCCTCCATCTTCATCTTTCTGGAAGGCCTCATTGGTGTACTGGATGCCTTCCTTATGACCACCCGAGACTTGACCCAGCTGTGGAATTAAATAACAGCTATATTAAACATCCACATGGAGCTACTGGAGAACAATATTGAAGACAACTAGTAGTGGAGCAAAAGGCATAATTAATCTTGAAGCGGCTGCAAGTAAAAAGGTCATGGGGTTATTAAATCTAAACTGCTCATCCTGGACTGTTCATCATGGACTCATAAGTATCCACAGCAAGGTGATGAGAAAACACACGTTTGATGAGGGATGAGTCTGCAGGGTTGAATTTTTTCTGCTCCCTGGGCTTGACCTAACTCAACACTCTAACAGTCGTTTAAACTCAGGATGGGAACTTACAGAGCTTCGAAAAACGCTGGCTTCATAGATCTTCCTCCAGTCTGTATTCGTCCCCCGCATTTTATAGACAAGCACACCAATGACCACCAGAGCAATAAACAGCAGGACGCCCAAGGTTGCACCGAGCGCTGCCATGTCTGCCACCCCGTACCCACCAGCTGGAACGATCACTGCAGGAACGAAAATCAGTACATGCAGGCGTCATCAAAAACTCTTAAGGTGACTTGGTAAATGTGAAATACATCCTTTTGCTTAAAAAGTGTAGCAAATCACTGATTGTGACTATATTAAACAGCAAAATGAAAGCAGAAAGACAAGATGAAAGCAGGTATTGGGATAGTGTCACATACATAAAGATCAAGTTAATCAAATTCATAGTCACCAACTTAGGTCAAAGCTAACAATGTACTTGGAAAATACAAGCAAAGGACAGCTGGACTAACAATTGAGTAGATAGCCTAAGTCAAAGTTAATTGTCTATACATTAAAGTGTTCCTGTTCACAGAGCATTCAGAATGTAATTCGTAAACAAAAAGTGGGAGATTTAACATGATTCATGTGCATATATATATCTATATATATCTATATATCTATATAGATATATATATATATCTATCTCTCTCTCTCTCTCTCTATATATATATATATATATATATATATATATATATATATATTATATTTTTTTTTCTTAGCTTTTGCTAACCAAGTGGTCATTGCTTTCACTTGTACTTAATTTTTCTCCACAGGACAATATGTAACTGAGATAATCTATTCAGAGAAACACGGGACCACCTGTGTGAGCTGTACTGGTCACACTGGGGTTGTTAGTTGTGATGCCACTGGCAGGAGACCCACTGGGGTTGTTAGTTGTGATGCCACTGGCAGGAGACCCACTGGGTTTGTTAGGTGTGATGCCGCTGGTAGTAGACCCACTGGGGTTGTTAGTTGTGGTGCCACCGGACGCACCGGGCTTGGTGGTAGTGATGCCGCTGGCAGTAGACCCACCAGGCTTGGTGGGGGGGGTGGTGTTGCCACTGATTGAGCTGGTGGTAGAGGTCTGAGGCGTAGTGGTAGCGTTGGGACCTGGGAGGAGAGCACATTTTGAGGTTTAGTGGTCTAACCTCATGGCCCCTGACGGTAAGAGGCACGGCAGACTAGTGCCAAAAGGACATCTTTACCTTGATTTTTTTTTTTTTTTGAACTTTAATTGAATTGTAGAGCATCAAAGCAGACCAACCACAGGAAACTGTCACAGTAAGCATGTGACAAGCCTCAAAAGCATAACTAAACCCAAATGGAAATGGCTATACCAAATCTCTGGTTCCTTTGTGGAGGCACGTAAATTTCAAATTAATTCATAAAGAGGTTCCTTAAAAATCAATTCAAATCGAGAGGCATCCGATACAACAGTCTGCAGAACTTCAAGCACCAAGCTTTTATTTCTGACATGCATATTCTGTATGTTTGCATTTGATGGCCATGCAGTACATTTCAGGAAGTGTCCCGTGCGAAGATTTTCTTCCCACCTGATTCCACCTTCACTGAGATGTTAGTAGTTGCAGATTCACTGTTGGACATGTCTTTTGCCAGCACCTGGAAGTTTAAAAATGGAGTTGAGTGCTTGATAAGACAATGAAATCAACCACTTTAACTGTTTGTGGACTTGTAAACTCACTTTAAAGGAAACAGTAGAGTCTGGGAGAGCCTTAGTCATGAATAAGTAGCCGCGAGAAATGAAGAAATCACTTGTCCCCTCAACGGAATAAGCAATGTGAGGATTTATTCCCTGTTTGAGAAGACATATTTAAGTTGAAGCTGTACATTGCGTAGAATGAAAACACATTCACAGAACTGCACTGTAAGAAATTTCTAACCTCTTCCATTTAGTGAAATGAACAACACACATGTCCAAACCCTTACCAGAATAGCTGCAAATGCATTGCTCGCTGGCACTTAATAGGGCCTATATGTTATTTTTGCTGCTTTCACTTGACCATGAACTTGTAATGAACTGGTTCGTTGACATATGTGGTAAATGGCCTTGCTTTATATAATGTAAAGCATCTATAGCACTTTTCTACCTATTGGTACTCAAAGCGCTTTACAGTCACAGACACATCTACCCATTCGCTCACAGAAGCACACACACATTTACACACCAGTGCCACGCACTGGGAGCAACTGGGGGTTCAGTGTCTTGCTCAAGGACACTTTGGCATGTGTGGCACATTCCGGGGATCGAACCGCTAACCCTCTGGTTTGTGGACAACCCGCTCTACCTACTGAGCCACAGCCGCCCAATGTGTGAATTCCAGTTCATAGCCTTAGACTTAATACAAATACCCTAACTATAAAACCAACCTGTAACAAACTAAAATCCTACTGATTTGCCATTCAAAGTAACATAAATTATAACAGTTGGGGGTGCAAATTGGTGTATGCTAGGATTTATTCTCCAAGTCAGTTTTCATCTAGGGAACCTACCTCACTCAAGCCTGTTTTTACTCAAATAAAGAACTTTACAGGGTTTGAAGTCAGTGTTTTACCCCAGCAGCAGCGTAGTCGTTGTCAGTGGCGAGGACCTGTAGTGCCGTGTTCTTGTCCAAGGCCATTACCATATTACCCGCCTCTCTGACGGTGCCTTCGTACAGAGGATTTGGAAACCGTGGAGGGTTGACACTACTGTTATTGATATTGATTTTGACGGTGGTGGTCGCTAATTGAAAACTATTTGTCTTCTGAGCAGCCTGGGAGAAAACAACATGCCAGAGGAAAAATTTAATTAGATTGCACAAAAAGGCTTGTAAGCTTCAAATCCCCTCTACAATAACAGCTGAGGTGCTTCGAGAGAGCACCTATTCAAGCACTCCAAGTGTGCTTACTACTCTTTGTGTACGTATATATAGATGGGTTAAATGCTGAGAAAGAGTTTGCCATGAGGGATCAATACATATACAGTGCCACGTAAAAGTGTTTGCAATGAGTACAGAGCATCAGCAGATTGAACGTAGACAAAGAGAACCCAATCAAACAAATGAAACAGAAATATTATAGCTGTGTCTTGGTATTCAAGAAAATGACCCAATATTACATATCTGTGAGGTGTAAAAGTAGGTGCACCTCTTGGAATACAAACTAATCTCAAGTTCAAATTCCAGTACCAATTTACGGGCACATGAGACCAAGGTACAATATATTTGGTTTAAATGAGAGGCTCATGTCTGGAGATGAAACAACACTGCATTCCAGCATCAGAACCTCATCAGAAACATGGCAGAGGTAAAGTCCTTGTTCATGCCTGTTTTGCTTCATCAGTTTTTTTTTTTTTTTAAATAAATAAATGCACAAGTATAATAATGCAGTTTCATTTGTTTGATTTGGCTCACACAACTCATGTGAAAATCCACTGATGTTTTCAGCCATTTTTATGCAGAAATGTAGAAAATTCTGAGGGGCGCAAATGCTTTTAAGTGACACTTTATTATGTAATACTTTAGCGCAGCCGGGGGGCGGATAACTGGTGTGACATCAGCAGTAATGTAGTCACTGTCCTGGGATCAGTGGCGGAGCTGGGCTGGAAGGTAAGCCTTTTGATTTACCAGTCAATGTGTTAATGTTGAAAAATGTAAATGCATTTGAAAAATGTGATTTTGTTTGAGAGATTTAGTGTAGCAGAGTACTAAATTAGAAGCACAGATGAATGAATCGTATATTGTGAATGTTTTGTCTTTACCAGCACAGTCAGCATGATGGGCCCCGGCACGTCAGCTGCCTTCCGCATGGTGATGTTCCCCGTGCTTGCGTTAATCGCAAAAATACCTCCATCGTTTCCTAAAACACATACAGACTGGCCTGAGTCTATCTGCTGGTAACCTGCAACTTATCCCTAAAGATATCTGACTGGAAAACAAACCAAAATCCATGCTGCTTACCAACGATTGAATATGTAATCTCCTCATTTATGCCGAGGTCCCCATCGATGGCATACAGAGGTCCCGGTGTCAAGGGTAACGCTCCAACCTGCAGAGAAAAAAACACTCTTATATCCTCACGTGTCTCATAAAGTAGCTGAAGTGATGAAAAGACAGGTTTGAGGCCTCAGACTTTTTACCAGCTGCAATGAACATTTACAACAGACACACATGGTTGGATAGCACAACGCACCAAATACATTTAGCTCATTATCAGTAGAAGTGACCCACCTCTTGTTCATTTAAGAAAACATCGCCAGTGTAGCCATTACTCTCGCAGATCACAGCCTCATTAACTTCATACTTGCTGCAAGGTTGGAACCACGGTGGCCTGTTGTCCACATCTACGATGGTGACCGAGATGGTTGTAGTGGCAGTGTTAGACGTTGTATTTTCTTTTTCTGAAAATGGTCCGTCCTTTTCCGGAAAAAAACAGAAAACAGAACAAATCAAACCTTGGGAAACTGACAGAGGCATTTTATTTCAGTGAGTTGGAAGAATGAGTTGTGTTACTCACGTGAACCCTCAACACAAGTTGGACATTTTTGACTTTGTCATAGTCGAGAGTTGCATTAACAATGACTGCAGGGGTAGTAGGTGACTTCAACCTAAAGTAACTCTGCGGATTTAAAACAGACAATAATGAACAGCTCATACTGCTAAACACATCACTGACTGTGTACCAACGTTCATCATCTCAGGTGATTTATTTAAATGTTGGCCAAATAAACAGGATGCCTCACGGAGTCAGATGCCAGTGTGTACTGGAGTTGCGGGTGGTTGTCTAAGTCTGTGGCAGGGTAGTTTCCCACAGTTGTGCCTATAGCAGACATCTGTAATGGAATGGGTACAACAAAATGCAATGTATAAGATAAAGTTTAAGACAGATATATAATAATAATGTGTGAGTTTCTGTTTGAATTAATCACACATCCAGTAATATCTGTTAGGTATTCATCCAACTCTTACCTCGTTGACATTGACATTGTAGGGATTCTGTGTAAAACGGGGAGGGTTATCATTCTCGTTGTCCACAATCACAACAAGCACACCGGACAGCTGGAAACAAAGACACAACCCATTACCTAAATGACTTAAATCTAACCTGCTTAAAAATGTGGAACAACACAAACACTAACTGTTCGTTAAGAACATGCTCATGCGTCTTTCAAAAATGTGTGCAGCCTTCTCAAGAACACTTACAGCCTTCTAACTTCTTGAACCCAGAGAATCAATCACGTTGATGTACGACCTCCGCACGATTCTAAATAACCTCATCATGAACACAGACAGCTCTTATGAAAGTGTAAAGCTTTTACAAAAAAATCTGGAGGAGCTCTCTAACTACCCTGCAGACCTCTCTAAAAACTGGAATAATTTCCTCAGTTTCCTGTACTGTCTTTTCAATATGCATAAAACTTTTCCAGGCATCCCAAGAATCTTCATAACCTTTTCAAGAACCTGTATGACTCAGCCATCTGGCATACTAATCTGCAACTTCACCAAGTTCCTAGAGAACCCCCTTAGGCAATATTCATAGTTTCTTCTATAAGGACAAGCTTCTCAACCTCTGGACACCCGTTTAACACCCCAAGTACACAGAGATCCTCTTCAATAAACTCCTGTACTCCTTCTAGAGAACTTGTAGAAGTGTCCAACCTCTTAATAGACATAAAATCTCTTTAAGCAACGTCTTCAACAAAAAGAACCTTTCTTAGCTCTTGCCCCCACCAGCCCTTTCAACAGTGTATACGAGAGTTTCAGGAATGAACTGTTCAGCCTCTCCCAGAGCTGTTGTAGCTTTTTCAGGAACCTGTAGAGTCTCTCTTCAAAAGATAAATTGTGTCCCTTCTACTTGTGAGCAACTCACTGGCAGTATACTACTCTAGTAGTAGAACACTCAACAAATAAAATGAGTGTATTACAGATTTTATACATCATAGTGTAGGAAGTTAATTTACCGTGGCCCCTGTGGCCGTTTCGGTGCACGTGATGCCGACCTGACGCGCTGAACTTTCCTGCAAATAAAACACACTTCAGGCTTAGCAGATTTTACTGCACAATCTAAATGGTGATGTGGGTTTGGATCTGTTTGGTGATTTCATCCACAATCGACAATACCTCAAAATCCAACACTGTTTCAGCTATCAGTGTGCTTCCATTGATGGCAAATGGGTTGTCTGCTACGGTGGGGTCAGTAAATGTAATGACCACCCCTGGCTCGGTACTGATTGTCGCCACAACCGCACCAACGGCGTTGTTTTCTCTGATTTCCGCATGTGAAGGGATATTACAGACTGTAGGGAGAGGAGAAAAACGCAGCTGTCACAATTGAAAACACAGTCAATGAGAGAATCCAGCTGCTGAATTTAAATTGATGGGAACAAAATGCCAGTTTTGTTCTTGTAAAAAAGCATTTTCAACTAATTCAATTTGGAAAAAGTGAAGAGGTTTGAATACTATGTGAATCAACTGTATGCTTATTTATACCACAGAAAATACGTGGCACAGCCTGTAAACTCTATGCCCAGTCACAGTAAGGAAAGAATGGTTGGACAGGAGGGAAAGATACTGTATATTGACAAATAGACTGGTGCAAGTTTGACAATTTACATGGGAATTTATGGGGAAATAACACATTTAAGATTTTTAATTCTACTCTTCCTACTCACACCCAGTGTCTTAACTCTAACCTCTGCCACTGGGTGGACATACAAGTTACATAATCCACCAAGGCGGGGATCTGAAGCTATCACTTCTTTCATTTAATTCCTTACTGCCATCGTCCAGCCACATCACCTTTTTCCAAACACCCAGCCAGTAATCACTTATCGTTCATTTTTAATTGACTGAAATCTGTTTTCAATTTGACAGTAAAAGGATTTGTACATTAGTTTTTCACAAAAGGTAAATTATTATTTTATTATGATTCCATTTACATGATCACTTAAGGGGGAAAACATCCAGCACGGTGCTGTGGTTAGCTAATTCAGCAGATAAAAAAGATCCTCAAGTGTTATTTTTGTTAAAGGCTGTAAATACTTAAACATTTCTAACATTACTGACTTTTTAATGCACGTAGAAGGAGTTAAATGGTAAATGGTTTTGTTTTTACATAGCGCCTTTCTACCTATTAGTACTCAAAGCTCTTTACAGTGACAGACGCATCTACCCATTCGCTCACACATTCACATACCAGTGACACGCACTGGGAGCAACTGGAGGTACATTGTCTTGCTCAAGGACACTTCGGCATGTTGCACATTCTGGGGATCAAACTGCTCTACTTATTGAGACACAGCCGCCCCTAAGATTTTAGGACGGGCTTATTAAGATTAAGATTTTTTATTGCAGTTAGTATTTTGTACCCTGTGTAGGTCTTTGACTTCCTTTCACTTTTCAGTAGTGTCCTTTAATCATGATGAATCTGAATAATAATAATAATAATTTAGATTTAGTCTATTAGTTGTTGATGGTATAACTGAACAGTATAACTGTTGAATTAAATCTCATCAGCTATCCTTAAACTGACTGCTGAAGGCCGGTGAGGTGAAAACAGATATATGTCTCCACCCCTCAACTTCCCATCCTGCACAAACCCAATTTTCCACGGTGCTGTTTCCATGTCAAACTGCCCTTTTTTTTTTTTTTTTTTATTACCTTATCCGTCACTGCCACTTTTCCTTTCCTTAATTTTTTTCCCACTCCCACAATATATTTATGTGAATGTACATAATGTGCCGAGTTGGAACACCACCTACACCAGTTCCAACACTGTTACTGAGCCGGCGCGCGGCAGCAGCAGCCAGATAATTTAAGGTGAAGCAACAGAAATCAGTACTCACTTAGGGCCTCGGTGGACGTTGGAAGCAAAATCAGAAGTGCCAAGCTGAAGACTAGGCTCACAGTTAAGCGCGAATTAAATCCGTCCATGTCTTCGACCGTCCAGTCCTGCAATGTTCCTTGTGCTTCCTCTGTTCTCTGCTTATCTGCTGGCCTTTATGGCTGCAGTGGACTTTTACCCATCATAAAGACCTAACACGCACGTCTGTTTGCTGGGAGTCACAAGATCCTCTTCTATAACTGTCTATTATTTAACTGTTTACACGTATGCAGAAGTGAAGTGAATTAATGGGAGCATTAACTATTTTATGTCATGTAATGTTGTCAAATGAGCATGGGATCCTCTCCCCATAGTGGGTGGGGTTGGCGTGGCAGACAGTACATTAAATACTCATTATATTACCATTTGCACAACTTGTATGTATTCATTTATTCACATACGTACTATGGTCATACTTACTGACTGTGTATATCATGGTACAATGATCTTATCTTGTATTTTTCACAAGTTTCCAAATTAATCACTTTCTTAAGTAAGCACTCTCTGATATGGCGATATTATTTTGGCTTTGGAAGAACATTCCTGTTTGCAGTCAACTCTCTGTGTTGTACACAAACCACCTAGCCAACTGTAAATGCAAGGCTGGGGAAACAAATGGATGCTAACTAAAAGAACAGCCCATAGTTCCGATCAGAAGGCGTAACACACCTTAACACACACGCCTAACATATGATGAAAGGCTTTGATACCAACAGATGCTTGGATATGGACAACACTGACGCATTCCAAAGGGTTGTTAAAGGTAATAAAAAAACTTTAAAAAAGCAGTAAAGGCGGAATAGCACCGGCCTTGATCAGACATGTTGAGAATGACATTCATGTGGATTCACCGTCCCTATTGATTGACAGTTGCTCTACACATCGTCATTAACACTTTTCAGCTACCCTCTAAGTGGGACCCTGATAACCAAGACAAGCAGGTTTTCTAATTAGTATCAATACTGCTACTATACTGTATGTTGACACTGATAAAATGCTGCTAACATCTGCTGCTACTGTACACACCACTATTCCTACTTAGCCATACCCATACACTGCCTCCCTTGTGTATAGCCTCTCCAGTCTATAATTATCACTTTATTACTTCTATCCTCTATACCAACCACAGGCCAAAAGTGCTGTCACTAATAAAGGTATGTTTGATCTGACAAAACTTGTCTTTTCATTTAACCCAGAGCTTAGTGATGAGAGCACTGAAACCACAGAAGCAGCTGCGTACTTCAGACTACTACTCTGAGAGCTAGTCCAGTGGATACTGATTGATCATTGAGGACATTGATCCAGGACTCCAGGTCAGCATGAGTTAGAGAGACTTATGATGAGTTACTGTACAGCCTATGTCATGGCTAGCTCATATTTGTTCTGTGTTATCTGAGACCTTCAAGTTACTTTAAAGGGATTGTTTGGTTTCTTTTAAGTGGGGATGCATGAGGTACTAATCCATAGTCAAAATAACACCTACAGTAGATGGCTGTCAGCACACCCCCAGTTAATACATTTATTTATAAGCGCCTTTCAAGACTCACAAGGATACAGTTGGTCTAGGTGGGCGGTACATGTCTAAGTAACATCCACATGAATGCCAGGTCCAAAAGTTTCCCAGCAGAACATTGGATTGTCTCAAGATGGTCAATGTTATTTACTTCTCCTGTCAGTGGTTTTAATGTTGTGGCTGTATACCATCATTATGACTCAAATCCACTGACTGCTTATAAAAATGACCGCCACCTTAGCTGTGCGTAATTCTGCCCAATTCAAAAATGGGCAACAGGGTGGACAGGGAGTGGAGTTGAGGAGGGAAACTGACACCCAGGCAGACAACCAGCAACTTTTGAGGCCACCCACCTGTTCCTCAAAGCGGCTATTTTGCAATTTTATTAAGTATACTTATGATTTTGCACCACAAAATGCAGCCGCTGGCCTTACTTCAGTGTAACAGCCAGTCAGAAGTTGCTTTCATCATTCCTGGTGAGTGCCCTACTCACCATGTTTGATTTGCAAACCACTACGTTGTGCTTGTGTAAATTCAAGCACTATGCCAATAAATGGATCACGCACACAGTCTACAACATGTGTAGTAATGAAGATATGTTATTTGAGAAATGACTTGGATGACTGGGATAGACAGAAGAATCATGGACATAAAAATGACTGCTAAGATTGGCTATAAATATCCCGATCCTTATCTTTTTTCTGTTCCCCAGAGGATGAACCTTTAAGATTTCATACATTTTTATTTTAATAACAAAGATATCAATGTTTCAATATCAAATATGAAAACAGCTGCATGTAGAGACATTTATTCAGAACATCAGAACATTGTCCACACCGAGTCTCTGTTTCCACCGAGTGTCTTCTACAGGTCATTCGGCCAGGTGAAGACAGCTGGACACATGTACTGTTTCAGCAGCAGGTTCACTCTTTCCATATCTCCTCCCATGCCACTGCGGAGAGAAATGTTGTTGTAACAAGAAAGTCTCAAATGTAGTGCTAAAGACAAATAGTCAGTGTTCAAGACTAAAAAACTTTGGATCATATTTATTTAATGTGGTATTTCTGCCAACTTTACACTTCTTCTATGATTACCTGTGTAAATGTCATTATATTTTCATTTGTATAGTTTTTTTAAAATTTGTTTTTAAATCCCTGTTTGGATAAATTAATTAAAAAGAGATCATCTCAGGGGCAGAATCTCTCCAGTTCCGGCATTTATTATGAGGAAATATTGACTTTCTTGGACAGCAGTTTAACACGTCGACTAATTCTCTAATTCCTAATCATTTTTGATTTTTCAGTCTGTTGAGTCAATGAAAAGACTCAACAGACTGAAAAGACTTTTATGCCAGAGGAAGATCTTAGGGTGGAAGTCAGATATGTTTTCAGAAGTTCGCTGTTGAATGATTCTGTTGTTGTACTGTAAGTCCTAATTGTACACTATGATTATGCTCAACTAATAATAGCTGGTGACTGCCTGTGTCTTTATTTGTTTAGACCTTGCTCCCAGAAGTACCAAGGTCTAAACGGAAGCTCAGAGGGGACAGAGCTTTCTCTGTCGCTGCTCTCAAATTGTGGAATGACCTACCACTCCACATCAGACAAGACCCCTCACTGTCCATTTTTAAAACTTGTCTTAAAACCCATTTTTATTCCTTGGCCTTTAACCCAGCATGAGACTCTGTTTTTTCTGCTTTTGTTTAGTGCTTTTATTGTTTTTATTGTTTTTAGTGTTTGTTTTTTATTATTTTTTATTGTTTTATTGTTTTTAATAGTTTGTCTCACCTATGGACAGCACTTTGCTTCAGCTGTGGTTGCTTTTAAAGTGCTTTATAAATAAAGTTGAATTGAGTTGAGTTCATCACTTCCTATTATTTTAGACTCATCTTGGGAAGTTCCTTAAAATCAGATATGGCAGTTTGTCCTAACCCTCTCCGAAGTAAGTAATTAAAATATAAAATTAGCTTTTACAAAAAAAATATATATATTATTATTATCCCAGCTGTCATAGTGAATAATTATAATATTTTATACTCTAAATAATTAGAAAGAAAATCATGAATGGAAAATAAATATGTGAATGCTCCTTCCTGCATTTATATATGCGTATATGCATTAGTATAGCAAGTGCTTTACTGCTAATTTGAGCTTTTTGATTTACTCTAATTAAATATTAATCAGTTGTTGTGCATGTGTGTGTACTGTAATTAATATCACTACTGTTATAAGATAATCCTTTAATTTATCCCATTTTTTAGAATGGGCCTGTTGCGTCTCACACCTCCTCTTGACTCCCTGCATGCGGCGCAGGAAGGCGCAGATGGAGCTGTGTTTGGCTTTGGATCGCAGGAACTCTGAGTATCTGTTTGAGAACTCGATATCTCCCAGCTGCCTCCTGCGGTCCAGACCCCCAGACAGCAGCTGCCTGAAACACAATCAACAGTCACATCAGTGTGGATCGCGTTATTGGCTCGTATGGGTCAGCATCATGTTTCTGATGCAAATTCACAGATTTACAAGTTTTCACGATTTCGGATTAGAACCTTTATGTAGTTTTTATAGAAAAGAGAGTTCATTCAATGAGTTTTTATTGTTTAACGATCAAAATATGTAATGCACTGTGCAGAGCTTTAAGTACACATACATACTAACTGTCCGTTCATATGTATGTTGCATACTGTCATGTAATTTGTGTTGACATTATCAGAGGACGCTTTGCTCATGTTGGGGTGAGCCCGCACTGAAAAAGTTTGTTCTCATGAAGAAAATAACAGGGTGTGAAGTCTTGTTTTACTTGATTTATTCATCACAGAGCTTCAACATTGTGATGGAGCAAGACGCAGACTGTAATACAGTCACACAGTTGTAAAGCAGAGAGCAACAGAAAGTTAAAGTGTCAGTTCTCTGCAAGCTCTGCACTAACTGGAAATAAAGATCATTTATCATTTTTGGTGTACACTCACCTGAGTCTGGCCTCAAACAGAGCATCTGCAGAGTTTTCTGACAGAGACCAAGGAACGTTCAGCTGTCTGATCTGAGCCAGGAAGCTCTCCACTTCATCCTCATCCCTGAGGTCACATGACAGGAAGACGCACATTTCAAGAAACACCAAGAAGAAAAACAGAATAATGGTGAATGTAAGGTAACGGAGTATCATCACTAATCAAGGTCCTTCTCATAGTTTATCATTTCAGTTTTTGGACTTATCAGGAGATTCCCTTGTGGGATTGTACCTGACAGGAAGCGACGTGGTGAAATGCAGGAGGGCCAACAGCAGGAACGCCTGAGTGACACTGACAGATGGCATGATGACGATGATGAAGATGAAAGTTTCCTGAGGAGACGATGGTTTTCAAATCTATCAGTGTGTTTTTTTATGGCTTACTTTTATGGAGTACAAAGTTTAATGAACATTTACAGGTTAGGTTTTTTAATCTTATATGTCCAAGCTTGTGCAGGATGCTGAAGGTTCAGCTATTTACCATTCCTGGAGCTGCTGTTTTCAGTGCAACAGCTCTGCTTTCTAGTTGCAAATTTCAGACTTTGCATGCCAACAGTGGATCGGTAATTATGGCAGGAAAGCTACAATAAATCCCCCTTGGCACTTACCAAACGCAATGAAACACAAATTAACCATGATAAGGAGCAATGTTCTTACCACCATAAAAAGTCATTACAGGAAACTTGCCCATCCTATATGACACAAGGAGCCGCGGAGAACCAGTTAATACTTGCTAGTTCCTGCTGATGTTTAAATGTAGAGTGGAAGAAGTTAAGACCGTGGTGGAACAAGAGAACACACACACATCCACACAGAGACACACACACAAAATACTATCTGTATCTATATCTTATGTAGTGTATTAACTGTGTCTGAATGCAAAACTATGTACTGTATATATACAGTATTTTTGTACATAGTTTTATAAATACTTAACAAAACAGAAGTTTGATAAAAAACAATGGATTTACTACTCTTTCACGTCTCATCGTGTATAATGTAATACACAAATTGTAGTTTATTTCAGAATTCCAAATCCCAACAAAATTTTGTGCTATGTTGGAGAAAATATGAAACAATGTATTTAAATATGAATATACTTCCCAGCAAGCATCGCAAAGAAGTGTTGTTTTTTTCTTTAGTAGCCCAAGAATATAAAGCTGAGTAAGTGTCAATTAATTTTAAACTCTAAACTTGTGATAATGTAAAATAATTTCATTTCATTTTTTCTTTTATTATAGTGTACAGTGTGTGGCTCTTTGTCTTGTTCTCCTCTTGAATCACGCAATAATAAAGCGATACTAAAATGTCACTGTTTTTATCCAGGACTCTATCCGATAAGTCGCCTAGAATTCACTTATTCTTTAGCTAAAACCACTAAAATACCCACGTATTACTTCACTGGTCCCCATACTCCTGTTTTCTTCCACTCCACATTTAATAAAACGAACAAACTATGAACTACAGTCCATGCATTAAGAGACTCACCTGGATCAGTGCTGCTCAGAGACCAGATCAGACCTGCAGACTGGGTGTCGGGGTGTGCGTCGCCTCCTTTTGTAACTGCTCGCGTATCGACCCCTGGGACATCATCACTCTGTCTTTATCGGTCTGGTTATTTACCATGTCAACATCTTGAGTTTGGAGTCAGATTTTCCAGCCGCAGCGTTGGTTTGTTGACTTCCTGAAATCTTAATGACACGACTTCCTTAATGAGATCTAATTACCTGTGCTGTTTGTTCACATGAAATCATCCACACATCAGCACAGAGTATTGATTTCAAAAACACAGTTTAATATCCTTTTATTACAGGGATCCGTGCCCGTGTTTGCTCAGTCACGACTGAGTCAGTGGAGAATCTTCTATTTGGTTTGATTTCTGCTGCTGACAAGCCTCAGTCCTCTCTGCTCCACTCTGCTGTCAAAGATAATAACCAGGACCCCTCAGTGTACTCACGGGCTCGTCTCTGTGCTTGAGACATGCTGCTTAGATGACACACCGCTGAGGAACTCTTCAACGCTGTGCTTTTGGCTGTCACTGCTAATATACATGCATTTGAATGAGATTTCTTACTTATTTGCGGAACCTATAAATTCTGGTCTCACTTCAGTGCTCTACTCCTAGCTAGAATATGCATGACTGTACCACTTTCATAGTGGCATGACACTAAGATCATGTGTATTCTCTTCCCTGGAGCCAAGTTCACATCCAGTGATCTGCTCCACCCAAAGAGACAATCAAATCAAACTTCATCTTCCAACTTTTGCAACACATGCACAATAACGATCTTGTAATGATCTTGTATTTTTTTATAGCGTTCACAATCACAATGACACATGTACCTAATTGCTCACACAAGCACACACGTTCACACACTAGTGCTAAGCAATGGCTGCAACTCAGGTGTCTTGCTCAAGGACACTTTAGCATGTGGTCCATGTACCAGAGACTATATTGTTAACCCTCTGGTCCTCAAACCAGGAAAAATACTTTGTTAAGCTGAACAATTTTGCATCCAAACAAGTCTTTTGGTAGTCTAAATTACGAGCCGATGAGACTAGCATCTCATTTGTGAAAGAGAGGTTGTGTTTTGATATCAGAACCAGTGTCCTCCCCAAGCAGAGCAATCTTGTTTGTGGTTCACATAAAATTGTGTAAGTGGTAGTTTGGTTGATTTTGGGTTTTTACAGAGTTGTTTTATGGTTAAAAGTCAATTATTCACAGCTTTTGGCAGACTCCCTAGCTGAGGATAACACCTAAAGACTTTATGGCAAAACAGACCTGCCCCTCATTTCCAGACTCTAGCTACAGCCCTCCCAAATGAATGTGTATCCAGATCCACTGTCCCTCATCTCGGTCTACGACGTCTACAACATCTGTGATGTAACACTCAGGCTCTTCCCCAGATAGGGCAGCACTGCTTTCTGTTCTAAGGCTGGTATTACTGTCTCAAGCTCGAGAGTGTGCACGTTCTAAGCAGCTATGTTACATACTAGTTGCTTTTGTGTTTTCATGTATTATGGATCATATCTGATCACTGATAAGTGTTTACACTTTAGAACTCTGCAAACATTCACAACCTGTATTTCATGTCTAAAGTTGGGGACACAACTTTCACACTCTTTACAGACTTTGAAAAGACTAGAGTACACATTAACAGACTGGCTTCAGCAGATATTTACATGACGACTGAAAGGCATCATGCAAATACACTTAACTGGGCCTGATGAGGGATCATAGACCACATGATTTGTCAAACCATATAAAGCCAACTGAACGCATCAAACTCTTGTGCAAACTCTCGGGAGGGCAACAGTTGTGGTATGTACTGAAACCAACATTACACTCCTGCCACAACTCCATTAATCTCTCCTCCATTTCTGTGGTCCAGGTTCGCTTTGTCACCACTCTCCCGCTCTTGCTGTTCACCATCGTGGTTTAGACACTATTTCCTGTGTCCCACCTGCTCTTCATCGGCTGTTGGCAACACGTGTTTGCAGTAGGTATGGTAATCAGTTCACTCTTGGCGCAAAAAATTCACTCTTACATAAACTGATTTTTATGCTGACGACCCATGCCAACTTTCCCTAACCAGAGTGGACTTTGCCCAACTGGGAATCGAAAAATTCTATAGTGTCCACATTTTAATCTGTAGAAACCATCATGATAATAAAGGTGCAGTACAGAGAGAGAACCACTAGATGACAGAGCAGCCTAAAGAATGATGGAATGAGAGCCCATGGGGGAAAAAGAAGTTCATATACACTGCCTGGCCAAAAAAATGTCTTCACCTAAGCAAATAGGTATGAGCTTCCTATTGGATAATTACTGCATGGGTGATTATCTTTCAGCTGGCAACAAGTTATTTAACCCCAACTGATGCAATGAGTAGCTTCTCTGGTCATGGAAAAGACGTTAGTCTGTTTGAGAAGGGTCAAATCATTGGCATGCATCAAGCAGAGAAAACATCTAAGGTGATTGTAGAAACTACTAAAATTGGTTTAAGAACTGGGTTAAGAATTGGGTTAAGATACATTATTAAAAACTGGAAGGATGGTGGGGAACCATCGTCTTCAAGGAAGAAATGTGGTCGGAAAAAAATCCTGATTGATCATGATCGGCGATCACTTAAGCGTTTGGTGAAATCAAATCAAAGAAAAACAACAGTAGAACTCAGGGGTTGACATCATTTTCACACATGGATTGGCCACCACAGAGTCCAGACCTTAACCCCATTGAGAATCTTTGGGATGTGCTGGAGAAGGCTATGTGCAGTGGTCAGACTCTCCCATCATCAATACAAGATCTTGGTGAAAAATGAATGCAACACTGGATGGAAATAAATCTGGTGACATTGCAGAAGCTTGTCGAAACAATGCCACAGCGAATGCATGCTGTAATCAAAGCCAGAAGATATATTCAGAAAGTCAGTAAGAGTGCCTTGACCTCTGCCAGTCTCCTGCTCAAGGGAGACAAGGGTCATCTCCTTCACTCCAAGATCAACTAATATCTTTCTGACAAATACCTGTTCGCAGAACTTTGTCTAGTGATTCACATATACGCCGCTCTTTAAAAGCCCTCACAAAAAGCAGTGTTTATGTGTCCATGAGTTGTTTCCCTCTCAAATTTCTCACATGGTTTTCTCTAAATTATATGTTGCTCAAGGTGCAAAGAGCTTAACGTATTCATTGTTGTACAGCAGAAATTTCGAAACCTATTTGTCACTTTTTTTGTTTCCTTCTACCATTAACCATGTTGCAATCCCTCTTCTGTGATAGATTTGTTATTATCTGACTTGATCAGTTTGGTAACACTGAGGTATCGGTACACTGTTGGGTATTTTAATGCAGGTTCACAATCAAGGCGTCGGGCTCAAGACTTTGTCACGTTACTCTTTTCTTGGCCAACTGGTTGTGGCAGTAAACCGCAATCATACATCACCCTGTTCAGTGTTTAGGTCTGGGCAAAAAGTTGTTGTGTCCGCCATTTACCACAGTAACTTACATGAGAACAATGACCTTAAAGTTACAGCTTGGACCTTTTTCTCTGCTTCTGGCAGTGAGAGTGATTATATATAAATTATATATGTGGGAAAAACACAAACTCATGGTAATTCATGAGTGTCCTCATCATCAACTGCTTTCTTTTATAGACTACTTCATCTGAATGACAACTTTCTTCTTTTAGTGACCTTGAGTAGCTCAGCCAAAGCCCAAGGTTCCACTCTATAGAACATCTCTGGTAAGACCTAGAGATCCCAGTTAACAGAACATGAAGCGCCAGATGGTCAGAGAAGTTGACCTTGGAAACAGTTTGGAAAAGTGTAAGTACTTTCAATAAAATAGTTGACAAATGATTGGACAAACCATCTATTACCTAACTTCACCACTCAGATCAGTGGACCGTCACACAGTTAGGTCAGCTGTAGAGGAAAACAAGCCAATGTCTAAGGATCTATGAAAGCTATCAGTGTAGCTAGGTATGTAGTTAGCATCTAAAGACCTTATGCATCATTGTAGTTTTTAAAGACTTGCTTCTCACTATTGTCACCAAACCTAAACACAACCCCTTAGTTTTTCATAGAACAAGCATTGATCAAACCCCTGTGGTTCGGCCTCAAGCACATATCTTGAGGCCAGGCAAGATGGAGTGTGTGTCATTTTGTGATTCTGCGATCTCGCGAGAATCCAGCTGCTTTGCAAGGCAACCTCACAGATGCTTCTCATCCATTTGAGAGGATGTGACAGGAGGAACAGCATACAGCACCAAAATCCAGGTGAGCAAAGCCTGTAGAGACTGAACTGAACTTGGATCATACTTTGGTCTGAGTTTGCGAGGCACATTTAACTGTACTGCAATTTAGTTTTCTGCTGTAATTCAGAATAACAGTGTACTGTACTGTACTGTACTGTACTGTACATCTGAGGACGTTTATCGATAAATGTTCATGTCTGTTCTTTTGAAACATCAACAGCCATTGACCAAGTACTGCTCCAATTCAAATTCAATTCAAATCTATCATGACATGGAGTAGACTGAGGGGCCCGTGGACAATTTCCCAAGACCATTAGCTTAGTAGTGATGGTCTGTTCACTTAGAAACATTCTCCTCACAGTGGCCACAGAAGAAGAACACAGAATAGGTGTTAAAAATGATTTAATTCCTGATAATGCAACAGCTACAGCAGAAGATAGAGGTTACAGCTCAGATTACAGCAAGAGGTCGACTGATTCGCTGGTCACTAGTTTTTACTGTCAGGTTAAACTACCATGTTTGAGACTATACTTCTTCCCTGTAAGCAGGGGAGGCTTCAAATGAACATGCTTGCTCCACAGAGCTGACACATCATTTCTTCAGTAAAATCTGAAGAAAGAATAATCAACTCAAAAACTAAAAGACGAACCAGTAAGTTTGTTGGGACTGACACGCTTCATGATTAATCAGAAAAATAAATACGACTAAATGATGCTACGCATAATAACTAACTGCAGTTTATTCTACATGTTCAACACAGTGTTAGAGATGGTTTGTGAAGAAAATCTGGGTTTTTATATATCAGCAACATTCTTGAAAGCATGATCTCATTCAAACTATCTTGACAGTGTTGACCTTAGAGGAGAGAGAAGAGTTGTAGATTACAAAGTTGAAGAAGCTATTATATTAGATGTGTGTCACTGTTATACTGCATGTGTACTCTGGTAGACTCAAAAAAAAAACCAGGACATTGTAAGAGCTGCTCTCAGCTCTGAAGCTCCCTTTCCTTCATTAACTGAGCATTATTGTCTAGTATAGCTAGCTCATTGGTTACTACAACGCCATGAATCACAAGACCTCATGCTTTTGCCACCAATTTCCAGACACCTTAGGTTGTTCATGTCATCGAGTGGGTGATATTGTAATGTCTTGTCATAATTCCTATATTTACGAATCACTATTAATAGAGATCGGCTGACACAACCCAGTCATCTGCAGTAAAATAAGGCCTGATCACATCTGGATTCGAAACTGGAATGTCGGATGTGATCAGTTCACAATGGGATGAAGGAAATCAGCAAAAATTCCGTGACTACCTCAGCTCTGGTGAACCTTGACTTCCTTATTCCAACTACTAACCTAGCATGTTTGTCTTAGCTTGCCCCCCTCCTAGTTTAAAATAAATGATGACTGAGTGCATAGTAAAGTTTGCTAGGAACAAGGATAGAATGCCACGTACAAAGAAAATCAGACTGAATGGAATTGCATGCCTCCAGTTTGCCAGCTGTGGGCTTGCCAGACAGACTGGTCACTAGCTCATCTAGCTTCAAGCAATACCACTTTCTGGAGGGACTTGTCCTTTTCAGCAGGTACAATTGCAACATTGCTTAGAAGCAAGATTGGCAGCTAGCTAGACAGTTTAGCAAAACTACTCTTTAGTATCTGACCTTACAATGTGGCGCACTACAGCTGGCATACATACATTTTGTGATCACAATTAGCACACCAGTTACAGCGGTAGCATTTACAACATCATTCGTTACCAACTACTTCATGTAATCATGCAAAGGACTATTTGTAGCTTTGACCAGGCAATAAATGTTATGATCATGCTAAAACACTAATACATTTCACTAACGATTAGAGATGGCTAAATGTGAATAGATATTAGTCATCCTCTCCCAATTAAAAATCAACTTCAGTCATCTGTCGTCAGTCGACCTCTGTGTGCACAAGTTAAAGTTTGGTTTGTAGTGTGGGGGTTTTACAGCAGAGTTTGATTGTACATATTGTATACAACTTTATTAGATAAATCAACATAGCTAAGGGGTTTCACAGGTCCGCCTGGTTCCTACAAAAGCTCAATCTGTGAGTCACTGTAATCAACATTTGGGATATTTAAACATCAGAAGTGTACTTCAGAAATGAATGCCAATTTTTCATGGATCAGTTTTGATTTGGGCTGAACGTTTGAACCTGTGAAGACCACGTGGCTTAGCTACAACTGAATCAGACAGACAGACCGACGGCTACATCAGTAAACCCCGGCTGGTATTTGGTCAGATTAAGATCAGGGTAAAGCTGACGGCTGATTGGTTGGTGTCTGGAACACCGGGAGCTGCTACTGGTTCCCTTCTCCATCGGTGTGAGTCCAGCTCGACATTAGCAGAAAGGAAACAGGACTGCTGGTCAAAGAAAAAACAACAGACAAACAAACAGTCCAGTGCTGATGCTCAACCTCCTGTCCAAAGTTAAAATGATTTCCCACAGTGAGTTCACTCTCTGTGGAGAGGGAATAAGACAATAGGAACATATAGAGTATATGTGAATCAAAGAAACAAACAAAAGATCACCAACCATAGGCTTAGTGAATACTCTAAATATTGAGGACCATGGTAAATTAACATTACAGGTGGTGCTGCTACATGTAGATTGCATTTATGAAGAAAATGAAGCCGGTGTGCACAGTGAGCAGCGGCTACAGAGACAGTTAACGTCAGGCTACTGCTCACAGCAGTGCACTGTGATGGTTTTCAAAAATGGAAAAGACTGTGCTGTGGATGTGTTACCTTGAACATGATGGTTAAATATCAACACTGGACTTCACAGAGATGTTTTCTTCAACAATTCCACAATTAATACATCTGTATTTCTCACAGTGAGGCGAATTCATTGAGACACAAACATTTTGTGGGACTAAGACAATAAACAAACACTTCCAGCCAAAAGTTTGTAGACAGCTCAGTCCACATTCCTTGCTAAGGTGGTTCCCAAACATTTTGCCATGCCTTAGGGTTCAAGCCCTCCGTTTGTGGTTGTGATTACTAAACAGAGTGATTTATTTTTTACACTTTTGCAATTGTGATTTTGTAACCATTACATTTTGTGTGCTTTTGCTCTGGGTTGATTTTCCAGCTTTGGTCTTGACTACTTTGCGTTAAAGCAGGTAGAAAAATAGTGGTGTATTGACCTTTTCTTTTTTAGCAACACCATCCTGTGCAATATGCTAGATGCATAGAAAATAGTATTCCCATTGGGTGTGGGGTTACTTGGGTGCCTTGCTAAGATCTCAAATCTTTGGGATGAACGGACTTGTAACAAAATAACAATGATGGAACTTACCAATGCACTTGTGACAGAACGGGACAAAACCCCTGCAGTCAGATGTGGCTATTGTAACAGCAGATTAACTCCCAAAACTTTGGAATAAGCTGTTCAACTATGACAACAGCAATGTTCAGCTGTCCACATACTTTTGGCCTTGGAGTGTATCTCACTGATTAATAACATTGAACAGTGGAATAAAATAAATTAAAAAAGCTTTGTCTGCAAAAATATATTTGTGTTGCCTATAAATCTTATTTGATTCGTGGAAGGTTCAGATGAGTATCTTGAGGTAATATTAACCAGACAGACGAATTCAGAACATCACGTCATACTAACAATAAACTGAAGTCATATTGAAGACATGTATCTGAACATGAAGAGTGTGTTAAAGCAGTAATTCTTCAGGCATTTTTTCTTTGTGTTTTGTCTTTGCTCAGACTGAGTTCATTTGCATATTGAGCAGAAATGGAAGATTCACATTCACTTGTGCGCTGTTCAGCTTACTCAGCCACAACCAGCAAATGAAACACAGCTTTTTTTGGACCAAAATTAAAATTATTATTTTTCATATTTTCATCTTGAATTTCCGGGAATTAAAATATATAAAAATACAATTTCAAAGTCATGATTGAGCTCAGGACTTCCTGGAGACAACTCTAACAGAGCAGTTTGAGAAGCAGAAGGCTCAGAGGAAAAGTCAGTGTCCTGTCAGCGTTATTCTTCCCCATAAATACTGTCCATGTGCAGGGGATTTGCTTTCTACTTGAAAGTGAATCAATCCCAAACCCTCCTGACTCTGGGAATGACTGGCAGGTGTCTGGAGTCCTTCAAACACGTAACAGATAATTCCAAAATAATAATTTAACCTATATACAAAGTGTTTCTAATCTACTAATATGATAAATAACCTCAACATGCTTACAAGGTTGTGGTGGACACTGCTGAAATACAGTCAGAGACAGAACAAAGTCAATACCTCCATGAGACAGAGGCAAGTCTGGCATACCAGAAAAGAAGTAGTGAGATCAAACTCAAGACCGAATCTAGGCATTAATAGTCAACAGTGCAAGATCATTACAAGTCAAAGCCCGTTCAGTTTAGAGTGCAAATATGGATTGTGATACATTTAGAGTAACAAGTGGCCAAGAACAAAAAACCAAACACCCACAACCAAACACCAGAGTCAGCCGGAACAAATCCAATCTAAGAGTGAAGCTTTACTGTCCAGGTCTATATCCTCTTCTGCAACACACTGCTACTTCCCAGTGAATTATTTAAACTGGGAAACTACACAACACTTCCTGTCTATGACAAAATCATTTTGAGCTTTCAGACCCGGAAAGTAAATAATTCACTGCTGAGTCAGCAAATCCCCTTGAGTCACATGGTATAAGACATGATGAGTGTCACATGATGGCAGAGACAGCAGGGACAGAAAGAGGGAAATGTCTCCAGTGTCTGAAAGGGAATAATGGTTGTCATAGGTCTATATTGCACAGGGGTTGGAGAGATCCTCAAACACAGGTGGTTCCTCAATCCCTCGTGCAAACAGCTTGATCAGCTGGCAGTGCACTCTGAGAAACGATGGAAAAGTTGTTTTATTAGAGAAAAGATATAACAAAACTAATATTTTAAGATGAATTCAAACTCAGAAACTCTCTAGAAGGTTGTGGTACCTGACGTCGATGGCTGTGTGGGTCAAGATCTCGCCATCGCAGTTCCAGCTGCTGTAGACGGGTGCACAGCCACAGGCCGGGTGGTCTCGGCAGATCTGGCTGAAGATCTGACGTTTGTTATTCTCCTGCAGGTCCAACTCCAGGTCTGAGTCACTCTGGCAGTGACGTGGCGTGAAGCGGAAACGCCGTACCCGGTGGACTTCAACGAAAGTCAGGTCGAACTGATAGAAGAGAGAATAAGAGAAGGAGACCACACATGACAGTTAAGTCTTTTGTGGACTGTGACACCTCACTATTCTGTGAAATGATCATAAATCAGAATATGTGTTTATAATCTAACATCATACCTGGTCATCTTTGCTGGTGTGTCGGAGGAGGTGTCTGAGGAAGTCGAAGCGGGAACATTTCCGGACTAAGATGAGGTCAGTTGTGCCGTCCGCAAGGTGGGCAGCAGGTGACAGGCCTTTAGGGCTGCGAGGACAAGCACAGCTCATACTGGCAGCGTTTATAGCAAGGAACTTCCCTCGGACAGTCCTCCACTCATCATCTCTCTCTGAAATAAAAGCCACCAGAAATACAAGTTGTGTGAAAGCTCTCAATAGTTTTTCAAATGAAAAATGTTTAATTATTGAATCACATCAATAATAAACCCAGCTGCAATGAGAAACATGGTGACTTGGGAAATCTGATCAAACAGAACTCCTGAAAAGCTACTAAACTGATGTAGCAGGGAGGCTGTTCTGTCAACTGCTGCTTCTGATATGAGGAATAAATTTGGAGAACATTTAAGTGTCGACGGCCAAGAAATGTGTGAACTAAATGAACGAGCATGGATGAAACGTTGTGTCAACTTTTAGAAGGTATTACATGCTAAGTTTTGTTTCTTGTGTACAGGAGTATCCTTTGGAGTGTCTCAGGGCTCTATCCATGGCACACTTTGATATACAAGAGGATACAACATGATGAAACCACACTAGCACTTTATTCCTAGTTCTCGTGTTTGCGCATACATTTCATTAATCTTCTCAGCATGTTTAGAATCTATTTGTTGACTCACCACAATCTGACACTTTATCCAGCTCGTATTTCTCAGCTCTCTCTGAAAGTAGCTGCCCGTTGTGCTGACACACCACACAGCTGGAGATTAACAGAAACACCAGTGTTATCAATTAAGCAGTTATTTAACATCAACAGAATGTTGTTTTGCAGTCACCAGGCAGAAATCAGTCACAAGCTGATAAGGTGCATCTGTAAATTACAAAAATAAAAAATAGATCTCTCACCCAGAGCGACACCTGGCAGCATCTCGTGGTGTTCCTATGATACCTCTAGCTGGCAGGTAGGACACCGTTCCTTCATAGTAATGATGAGTCAGGAACATTTTCAGACCTGCAGTATTAAGCACATCAACACAAATCAAGCTCACACATTCAGATGAATTATCTGAGATTACGCAAGGTCTCACCATCTTAATACATGTTGCATTTCTACCTGATAAATCGTATCTGGCTGGTCCCATCCATCTCTTCCTCTCGCTGTCAGTTAGCACGTCGCCATAGAAACCATATCCCAGCAGGGAGACAGAGTATTTCAAGAACGTGTTGTTGTGGTGAACCGAACACACGTCCATCGGCTGGGAGTCTCCTGAAGGCAAACATGTGCGCGACCCATATTATTATGTGTTAGACTCAAATCTTTGCTTTCAAAGAAACAATTAAAAACTAGAAATGTATTCTAATGCTACACTGAACTAATGACTGATCATGACTGTTCTAATGTTCAGTTTATGTTAAAGCAGCGTTAGAAAGGTGGTAATCCAACTGAAGGATCATTCTGGAAGCTGTAGTTTGTTGTGCTGGACCGAATAAACACAGCTGAATGAACAGCTCTTTAAGAAAGCTAAGATTAGGGGCAGGACTGTGTTTTTTACTAGTGTACCTTAGGTTTCGGCCTGCGAGTATATATGATCTGTATTGAAAACCTAAAATATATATATATATTGAATTGTTGGGCCTATAAAACATTGGACAACAGTAAAAAAACTATATTACAGACTCCCAAGTGACATCCACTAATGTGATTTCCTAAGTGCTACTTAGGAAATCTATTATTCACTGTTACATTAACTATTATTCAATAATCAACATGTAGAGTGATACTGGCAAAACAGTATTTGTATTCTTATAGCTGCCACTGCTAACTATTGCACATGAATCACCCTTGGATTTCAAGTCAGCACATCCTGTATGAAACCCTCTGGAATAGTTACAGTTGATGTATAAGGAGAGCATGTAACTAACCTACTATGATGTGCAGTGCAGAGGTCACGGGGTCATTGGTGCCCACAGTGGCAAAGCAAATACAGTCTGTTGAACCTGAAACAAACACATTATCTGTCAGAAGAAACAATAACCAGAAAAGTACACAATCAGCGACTGCCTAATGTTTAGCAGCGTTAAGTATTTAAGCGAGGTGAGGAGGAGCACGACTGAAAGTACAGACAACATCAAATCTTCACACTCAATTTTGAAGGTGCACATTTTCCAACGCCAACACCTGCAGCGATCACAGCAGTCATTAATTGACCAGGTGTTCTGCTTTGCTTCTGCAGAGGGAAATAATGTCTCCCTGATGACTGTGTGTGTATTTATAGAGCACTTAAGCAGAGCACCAGAAAACACCAAGGACACAAACAAGCAGAACTGAGAAACGAGGTCACTGTTAGTACCTAACTAACACTCCTGTTCTTTGAGTGAATGTCAACTGTCAAAATCATTTCAGCGTTTCACTCTGTTATAACAGAGTGTGTCCGTCTATTTATCCCTAAGCATGCTTTGTTAACGTATGACATTTAGAGGTTTTGGATGCATTTTTCAACACTTTTATACAAGGAAGTGTTCTATTGTATGACGTTCAGTTAATATTAATAAATCTTTCTATGCCCGTTTCCTTCATTTATAGCACCATTACACTCTGATAAACTAAAAAAAATGAGAAGTGTGATTTATAGCAAAGTTTGTCCTGAAGAAAACGCAAGGACAGTTAAACTAAGCAACTTAGTGCCTAACTCTAGGCTCCAGAGTTTGACTTCAGATTTCATAGCAATGCAGCTGAAGCTACAGGCTATGTAACTTCACCACACAATACCTTTAGCCTTCTCAAGGACCTCTACAACCCTCTGTGCAACTTAATAGATAATTTCAAAGATATCTTTAACTGGCTCAAGGACTTGACCTCTACACATTCTTTCAAGAATGGTGCGTATGTGTTTGTTACCTGCAGGAATGATTCCGATGCGGAGCGAGCAGGCAGACAGCGTTTCATCTGGACAGTTTAGATCCACGCCGCTATCAATCTGTGTCCTCCAGATTAGCCCATGGATGATCTCACTGAACATGCCGTCCCCTCCGACACACACCACACTGAGCCGGTCAAAGTCAGAAATATGAGCTCATGTAAACTGAGTGACTAATCAGAAATGTATCATCAAATATGTAAATCACAAGGCAATCATAAGCAGTCTGGCAGATGTGCTCAGCGCGGTGCTTTTATTTTGGTACAACCTATCTAGTTCTCTTGGACTTCAGTGTATTTACAGTATGATATACCTGATTTGCATTTGTTTTGTGAAGGAGCTTCTGTCGGGAATGAACAAAAAAAACAAAAAAAAACCTCACCCATCAAACCTCTTGAGCTCTGCCTGCGTCCTCAGGTGATCCCTGGCATGATTTGCATACTCCGTCACTATGACAACATACAATACATACAGGGACAGTGGGTTTTAGATGCACAGGAAGTTGAAGAACAGATGTAAGTGATGAAGGCCTTACCAATAACGTGTGTGGAGATGCCTGCCTGGGCAAACAAGGGGGCGACCTTCTGCTCGTAGATGCGTTTGCCTTGCCGCTTCCCACCGTACGGGTTGATGTAGACCAGTAGGTGTTTGGGTCTGCTGGCTGTCAACACAAACAACAACAACCACATCACAGACAGTTTCTGGCAACTTTTGTGTGTGTTATTCAGTAATAGCTGGTGTAACGTCTTACTGATAGTAGAGAGCTGGTCTCTGATGCTGCTGACCCAACGTTGACACAGTGCCTCGTCTGAACATGTGAAGGTGACCTCAGCACAACGCCAGCGGTGCTGCCGACACCTATCCACGTACATTACTGAAACAAACAGATGTCAGAACTTGTCATTTGATAATTTACCATTTATTGTTTCACACGGTAACATATCTCCAGATTGTGAATGATTCTGACGTGCTGCTTCACATGAAAACATTCTGCCTGTGCAATAATGAATGATTTAATTGTGAAAAACTTGAGAAAGTGCAAATTCTTACATTTGAGAATGACTGATTCTTCATAAAGGTTGAAAGGGTTACAAAGTCCCCTCAAAGAGTTGTCTTTCAATTGTACAAACTCTTAGCTAGTGAAGAACTAGAGAAATGCAGATGTATTCTAGCTAGGAGGTCAGTCCAACGTCACCCTGCCACTGTTTTATTGTGGTGGAAAGTTAGTCTGAGTTGCTCTGTTGGGAACTGATAGTTGGTCATACACATTATCTGTGGCGCAGATATTGTTTACAACAAAATGGCTCAGATTGGTTGTAGGACTATTCAGTTGCATGCAGAGATGTTTTTCTCTGTATAAGGAAACACAGCCCATAATGAAATCCCAAAGTTGTGTAACCAGTTTCAGTCTGACTACACCAGGGTAGATATAAGATGCATATATCAACAAAGTGGACATACAGCTGTGTTTCAAGTATGATAACTGGATTTGCACAAATGTTTCTAGGTGTGGTTACAGTGCTTTCTAGTTGCCTTTTTGATTTGGGGAAATTAGCCAAGGACAAACACTTTAGCACATGCTAAATGTCAAGCGCTAGTCAGCCTGCAAATCAGTAACTTCTACACTTGTAATGATTAGAAGCAACTAACCTTTGGTAATATGAATCTGCTGAACATGGACCCAAACCTCTGAATGTATATGAAGATAGAGGTGATCACCACTTACTCTCAAGTGGACACGGGCACTTAAACTGGTGAAGTTTTGGCTTCACTTCATGTCGTCTTTCTTCATGTACACAGTCTGTTATTCAGATTGTGATCAGCCAGAAATGAGTTGTTTGGGTTTACAGGAATCTGACCTGATTCCATGTGCGAAAATAGTAGTCCAAACTTATAATAATAAACTAAGGCAAGTACTAAAGTGTAAATCACACGATTTCCCAGTCACATTGTCACCAGCTGTTCCCTTACTGATTAGATAGATTCATAGACAGAAGAAGGCAAACTCAACAAGTGCAGACATGATCAGATTGCATGGGGAAATCTGATTCCATTCTTTCCAACCTGCATTCTCAAATGTTGACCTGCACACTGAGTTGCTGTCCACATCACTCTACGTTTGTACCTGTAAAAGACTGCCCGCAGTCCTTTCCTTCTCTTTCTTTGATTTTTTTCCAGCTGCCATCGTCTCCAGGTCTGCTGCCGTTCTCCTCTTCCTCTCTGACGGAGATGATCTCTGACACTGACACGCTGTGGCACACACCTGATGATAAAACACAGTTTGTTAGCTTCTCCAGTAGAGGCCTCTCTGATTTTAAACACCTGAAGGCACCATCAGACAACCTTTCACTTTCACTTTCCAGAATGAGGTCACTGTGAAGAGAAATAAACCCGCATATTCACTGTGATGCAGTGGTTTCACGGTATTTAAATAAATGAAGTGAAACCAGCAGCTGACACATACGTGTATCATCAAATGGTAATATGATTCTAGAGTGACAGTGACGTCCAAGAGATCTCATCACTTTTGCTTGAGAGTTGATCTCAGGTTCATATCTATCTCATACATTGACAGGTATGTGCACGTACACGTTACATAATTTTAACCCTGGGGACGGGGAGGGAACTATGGCACAGAGATCAGCTTTCAAGAGTAAAATCATGCTGCCGTTCTCACATGGACGACCATGGAGAACTGAGAAACATGAGACGTAATGGGCCATCACCGAGTATCATCACTTTTCTGCTATTCTGTTCCTGAAAGCAACACAGTAACTGAACAGAAGGAATCATTTGTAGCGCTAACAGCGGTATTTTGTCATTCACAAATCTAAATTAATTCAAGTTAATGTACAGCCATATCTCCTGTGACTATGGTGCCTCCGCTGTGACAAAACAAACATTTCTTTTTTTTCTCTTGGTTACTGACTGACTGTTTTGTTTCATGACTGATTATTAGGTTGATTATCCAACCAATAGTCCAAAGCTAAGATATATTCAATTTACATTAATATTGAGGTAAAGAAAAGTGCCAATGCCATATTCTAACATACCATTACGAACCATTAAGACCGATTTTCAAGAAGCAGGAAAGGGTTACAAAGTCACCTCAAAGAGTTTAGACATTCGTTAGTCTAAACTCAATCAGTTTATAAAATCAGATCAGTTTTCAAAAAACCATCTTTGGAGCAGCATATACATTTATGAATCTATCATTTAGGCATGGCATGACGTCCATGGCAGAACACCACAGAGGAAGCCAGTGTTTCCAAAAACATCAATTTGAATTTGTCAGAGAGCTATCTGTATACTTAACAACAACACTGGGAAAATGTTTTGTTAACTGATGAAGCCAAACTGAATCGTTTCATAAGATACACAGCACTACACATGTGAAAAGAGCACAGCAAACCAAAATGAAAACATCAAACCAAACTGGAAACACAGAGGAGGCAGCGTCATGACTGCTTTGCTGCTTATGGGCCTGTGTAATGATGAGTATGTTCAGTAAAGACACAAACAATTACAACTGTTTGTGTGTTTTTCGCTGAAGCACGTTGTCTTACCTCTATACGTGTGAAGAGCAGATCACATTTTATGATAAATAAAATGCGGAAAACCGGGTCAACCCAAGGCGTTTCCATACTACATATTTGATAATATACATCTCACTTTTAGAAGGAAGGAGAGCAACAGAATTTTCCAAAATGGCAATGACATTTTCAACACTGTTCCTTCAAAGAAGTTTTAATAAAGCAGTTTTTCTTAAGAGCTACAAGCTGAGCAAACTACAGCAGGTCAGCAGATTGACTACATCTATTTACACCAAACAGATCCAACACTGGACCAGGCGCTACAGGGACGACAGCATGTTTCTGCTAGATCTGATGTTGATGGACACAGCATCAAAATGGGTACTTTTTAATCCTCTGAACAAATGCCATTTATTCCAAAATGTGATCTTTAACATTACAAAATCTTTACTCAAATTGGGACTGATTCATGAGATCAGATATGTTTGGAGTAGTTTGGCAGTTTAGATTCTTGGTGAAAACTAATTAGCTTTATTTTGGAAAAAAACTGCCAGTGGAAATAGAGAGCACAGCAGCGTGTCCATAATTCAGCCATCAGACAAAGAAACATGTCCTAACAGCAGCACCACAATCACTAAACCTCCATTTGGCAGGTGGAGGTGGCCCACTAGACTGTGGGGACTAAATCTCATACCTGAGTCTGACTGACGAGTGAATGAAGGAACACAAAACCCTGCAGGAAAACCACACAGTTACTTAACACCCAACCATCTATAAAGGTCCCAATTCCAACACAATGTTGACTGGGGTAGCAACAAGTGATTATATCTGACTATTTTTTGTTTTGCATATAAAGAGTAAAATGCTTCCTATGCCCCCACCAACTGCCAGCTGTGACAATGACAGTATAGTTATATATTTCCAATTTGAGAACACCAACATGCCGTTAAAGCAGAGTTATTTGACATTCAACGTCAGGAGGTCAGACATTAAAGATTCACACAATCTTACAAGATACAACACAAACACTGCTGTCTTGTTTCAGGTTTAGACATCCAGCTGGGACAGTGACTTTGATGAGGCAGAAGGGAGTGTTAACGTGCTGACAACAAATGCAGTTATTTTAGGTCTCTGGGTCTCCTGCATCACTGTTCTGGATCGTGTTCACACAGACTGTGAATCAGCTGTGCTGCAGATGATAGGCCTGTGGACACAATGAGTCAGTGGTGTAAATAAGGTCATATTCTGAGGCTGCAGTGGGTCAGTAGGTCACAGAAAACCCTGAGGTTGCCTCAACCTTGCTGGCACTTTGAATATTAAATGAGTCGGTTTGCAACACAGCTGATTCCGAGTGATTACTGAAGACACACCTACAGACTGATGAACTGTTCCATCACCAGACCTGCAACTGTGAAATAAACTCACTTGCTGTCAAAGTTAAAGCAACACTAAAGAGTTTTTAGTACCTTAAAATAATGTTTCAAAAATAGTTTCAGTGATTTATCACCTCAAAACCGGGTGAAAGCCAATTCTGTATTCGCTTTGCGGCCCTCTATTGGCTGTAACCGCACTATGTAACTTTGCTTCGTCGGGTAGCGTTTTTGTAGTTCTAAAAAGACTACAAATTTGACCTGCTTTACGGCAACGCGGCTACAAAAGCCGGTAGGTTGAGGCTCAAATCAGTGAGAGAGTGAATCAGATCAGCGAGAGAACACTCAGCAGGTGTGTGGAAGATACCAGCTAGATAGTTTTTAAATTTTCACCATGACAGAGCCTGCAAAGAAAAGGAGGAGTGTAGTGTCCGATGAGGCGAAGAAAAGAAAACGAGAGCATGATAAAGAAAGAGCTAAAACGAGAGTGAATATCGGACCGGCTCATACTCGTTGGCGAGAGCTGAAGGAGGCAACAAAATGCAAGACGGATGGTGACTTGGCTTTGCTGCTGCTGGACTTGTAAGTAATACCGGTAATCTTTTTTTTTAAACAGTGTGCATCGGTGTACAATACATTGTCAATTATTTTATCAGCTCATCTTAGCTAAGGTGTTAGCTATTGTGCTAATATATATGTAACTATCGCTATGGCTCATGTTAGCTAAACCTAGCTAAGGTGTTCGCCGTTGTATGTAACTATCGCTATGCTCATGTTAGCTAAACCTAGCTAAGGTGTTCGCCGTTGTATGTAACTATCGCTATGCTCATGTTAGCTAAACCTAGCTAAGGTGTTCCAAAGCCGGTTCTGCATAAACAAATAACGTGCTTGCGACAGTAGGATGCAGTAGGCATACTTATTTACGACGGAAGTAATGGACAATTCCACTTCCAACCAGTAGGGGGACCGAAGAGGAAAACTTCTTTAGTGCTGCTTTAAGTCATGTATCTGCACACTGAATGAGAAATCTAAGAAATCTTTGCACTCTTAATTTGTCACAAACTAGTTGATCCAAATAGGGAATATCCTTCAACAAACGATGACACACTGATCTACATAAATCAGGGTTTTAAAATGCTGATATTCTGGACCTTCAGCAGCAAGACACTGGCACGGAGTCAGTGAGTTAACTGTGGGCTAGTCTGATTTAGTCTTTTCCTTATCTTAGTAAATATTTGGGCTAATTAGTATATTTCAAAGTGAGCCGAATTCCCTCCCAGCGGTTGCTTTTGACAACTATCACTGGATTATGGTTCTTCTGCAAATTCTGCTGTAGGGAGTTGCTGTTTCTTCCTGCTCTCTAAGCCTATTTATGGATGTATACTCAGATATAATGATTTCATTGTAAAGTATTAGTCAGACTGAATCTTCATCGGTGTGTAACATGTATTTGTGTTATGATCTGTCAAGGTTTTGACTCCAAGAAGAACTGTGTCTCTCTCTGTGTCTTATGTCTCTCTGTTGAACTAGGCTGTGACGATAGCTCATTAACTGGTTGCTGATCGATCACAGTATAATGTTGTGTGCATTAACACATAACAGTTTATCATTACAACTGAAATACACTTATTTTATTTCTTTATCTTTTGCTGTGATTGTTGGAACCAATGAGCTGAAACATGCTGATAAGCTACAGCCACTTTGAGGGGTACCAATATTATACTGGGTTACTTTACATCACAGAGGAAAAACCAAAGCAAACTATTGGATAGTGATGGTAGTACAGGCACAGACAGCTGATTGCGCAGCTCAATAACAGCTCTGTGCAGCTCATTGTCTTTCAAAGCTCTTCATCTAGTGGTTATGGTGAAGCAACAGCATTTAAAGAGCCAGAAATTTCCCGAAGGAGTCGGTAGCGCTAAGTAGATGTTGGACTTTCATGCTCCAGATGGCCACCAAATCAATGGAAATAAGTAGTAAAATCAACAAATGCACCAAAGATATTTAGTTTAGTCCCTCAAACACATATTTGTCTATGTATCCAGAATACTGTAGAGAATATATGAGCTTTGGTTTGTATTGTTCCTCCCCCCTGCCTGCTGCAGCCTCAGTGTGACCTCCACATATTATGAATTATGTAACCGGGTATATCATGTCTCATTTATTTGTACATTGCAGGATGCGTCGTGTTTTGTTCCGTGTGTTAACTGTTAGTTATCTACAGGTCCATCTATGTCTCCGTCCCCGCAACATGTCCCCTCTGCCTTCCTTTGTTTATCACACGCGGTGTGTTAAACACCATTAAATGTACACAGACACGGGCAGACAGACGTATTATCCGGCTCTTACTGGGTCTGAACGGGTGGTACACCGGGCTGGAGACCCGTCTCTTCCAGGTGAGCAGGGACCGGCTCAGGCTCACATCGTACGCAGCGTTTCTGACTCGGAGCTCGGACAGCAGCAGCAGCCTGCCGGGCCTCTCCATCTGGCTCCGTCCGTCCTGCTCCGACCTTCAGCCGGCTGAGGAGGCAGCAGCGGTGTAAGTGCGGTTACCTCTGTCCGGGCATGCTTCCGGAGGTTACAAACCCCGAAAATAAACACTCATTAAAGCGAAACTGTGTCGGCAAATATTTGGCCATGTAGCGGATTTCAGCTCGGGGTTTTTTTTTTTTTTTTCCTGACAGATAGCGGTTTTCCACTGGATGTAGGAGGTGCTTGTGCTGCATTCAAGTGCTTGCAGAAAATCCGTACTAAATTTCGTACCTGAGCTTTTGCCTTGGTATACTTTTGGCCGAGAGTGTCACGGCAAAATGCGGCAACTTTATCATCAGTAGATTAATTAGCAAGAAAATTGTCAGCACGAAATTTACTGAGGATTTTCTGATGAACATCTGTCGCTGAAACATAAATGATTCTTTCTAATCATTCGATCTACAACTACATAAACACCATCACCAGGTAATGACATTATTAAGTTGTATATGCTCACATTTTCTCAAACATCACATAGACAAATACACTGAAATAATTAAATATCATGTAAACTGTCAATGTCTATTCCTTCGCTTAGTGAGGAATTATACACCATACTCACAAAGACAACTTTAAACAGATCCTTGAAAGCATCAGAAATCCGTGGCGTCTAACGTCATCACGTCTTCTTACGGAATCTGTGATGAAGGAGGAACGCAGCTCAACAAAGAGTTTGCTAAGCCCCAAGGATATGCTTAGCAGGACATGTTTTTGGCTTGTTCCTCTTTTTGTATCTCACACCTTCTAATTAAAGGCTCAATGGAATTTCCTAGCTCTGAATCATTGTTTGTATCTGTTTATTTCAGCTCTGACATATTTCCTCAGAAGTTTCTCCCACAATGAATAATAGAATAATGTGCAATTTTCACTTGAGTAGCAATACAATCATTCCATATCGAATTTATATAAAAAAAAAAAAAAAATGTACACACAGTATAGAACTTTCCATGTGCACAGGACATAATGAAATAAAATCGATTTGTCTGATCATCTACCTGCTTCTCAGCAGAGGAGGGTTGTGTGATGTGTGGTTGAAGGTGAGTAAGGGGGATGTGAGTGGAGATAGTTTGGTCAGCTGTTCACCATCATCTATGAATGCTATATGTCTCTTCTTCTTTGTTTCTCTGTGTATTTGCGTGAAGTGTTAAAGGCAGCAGCTGGGTTCTGTTTATAGCTCTGACCAGCTGTAACTCACCGGTCCGCTGGAGAAAGTTTTGGGAGGAATATGGCAACACATGTAAAACACAGAGTAGTCTGACACATTATAGCCGACTTGGGCTTTGGTATAATCTGACTCAGTGTTCGAATTATACCATGAGCTTCGGGGGGTACCGCTATTTTGACTGGTGACGTCACTCTCCATTTTATATAGGCTTCCACACACGATTTCACACTTGTGGTTCACAGTCAATTTTCCTTCGAAATATAGGTCATATGACCGTGGCTGGCTGGCCGACAAGGTAAAAAAAAACTAATCATACTAGCAAGCACAATGCACCCTACACGTTATAGGAAGGGTTGAATTCGGGCACGGATAAACACTGTTTCACGGTGCGCCCCGTGGTAAAATTGCGCGCCACAGTCAAAAAATATTTTTCGGTATAGCAGTGCAATGCAAACATGGAAATGCATACAGACCAATAGCACAGATTACCGAGATGTCAAACACCCGACTTAAATGTAAAATCCAGAATTATTAACAGATGGGCTACAGAAAAATTCCCGTTTAATAGCCAAGTTCACCTAGCCTAATACAAGGCCTGCACACTGTGCATTTGCATTTGTTTTAGTTCGTCAGTATTCATTTACCACAAAATACAACGCATGATGATATACATGGTAGTCAAAACCATAGGCAGAGTTTAAAGTTGATTCAGCCACTTACTCTTAATTTCGCACACAACAGCGCCTGCGCACGCACCCAGTACGCTACGTACGTTTGACAGCTAGTGAAGAACCATAGCAAACAACTGAAGGTACTGAGAAATGGTACATCCCAATGGGGGTGAGGGTTTGAAAATCGTATTTCATTAGATTATTTCCTGAATTGATGTGATGGTAATACTGCATTTAAATACATACAATTTTGGAATGGCTAACATTATATTTTATTAAAAAAATTTCAGTACCCCCCCAAACTATTATTTTCATCTACTTTGGGGGGGGGGGGGGGGGGGGGGGTCTAAATCTCATCTAGGGGAGTCAGACCCCCCCCAATACCCCCCGTAATTCGAACCATAATCTGACTGGTCCAAACTCCTCATATTATAAATTCCTTGCAGTTAAATTTAAATGCAGTACTTTATCAACTGCAGTCATTCATTTCCCATTTCTGAATTTCAGACAAGGTCTATGTGGTTTACATCAAAATAACCTTAAAATGGAACTCTGTGGTCAGGACAGGAAGAATGCTTACAGTATTACTATTATTACAGTAATACATGTTGGACAATAAAAGAGTTTTCAAAGAGGTTGTAGGTTTCTGGTTTACCTTCCTCCAGCTTTATTTCAAACTAGGAAACTTTATTCACAGTCAGCAGGGGGAGCTGCTGCTACACATTCTGCTCTGGATGCGGAGGAGCTGTTCCCCTGTTTTGGTTCTTTTTTTAATATTATTAATGTAGACCTAATACATCTCAAACAGTTGTTAATCTGAGACCAAACAGCTTTACCCTGAAGTGTACAACCCTATTACTTATACATATCGGAACAACACTCTCTTTGGAGCAGTCGAACTATTTTTTTTTTTTTTGTCAATCCAACAAGTGTACTCACAAGCCCAGACAGCACTGAATGCTCTACAATCCATGCAGGCAGTTTTTATTTTATACCAGTCAAAATGGGATCAAGACTGCATTTTCTTTGGATGACAATAATTCAACCTTAGACTCTCAAATGAAACTCTTGCCTGCCTTTCAATGTGCTGATTAAAGTGGAGCTCAGTCTGTTAGAGGCTGAAGCTGGTCAAGTTTTTACTATTTTAAGCCCTGAAAAGGAACACGTGAGACGGACCTGTGTTGAGGAGGCAAGACTGATTTCATTACATAAAACCCAACAAGAAAATACGCAAGGGATGACAAAGGAAAATAACAAACAGGCAAATAATTCACCATGATTTTACTGATGAGTCTGTTTGAGTTTTAAATGATCCCATTTTTTTAAATTTGTGGGTAAAATGCATATGTTCACATAGACCACTGGATGATCCTTGTGTTATTGAACAGAACTCATTCAAGATAAAATAAATAAGAATTAAAATAGAATTCGATCTTCAGGTTAAAAATGTTCTAATCATATCAATAGAAACATTAGTTATTATATTAGATTTTTATTTATATATCATTTTTATAATTTTTTTTCCACTCCTTTTTCTCCAACCTTTCTCCAGCTTCCCTCTCGCCACCTTCTCTGAACCATTCCTCTCAATCATCCTCGCATCTCCACCCCATCATCACCAATCATATTTTTACATTTGCAATTAAATAATAGCATGCAGCTGCAACAGATTTAGCTGTTATACATTTATGTATGTGGAACGAAATATATAATTGTGATCCAATGCATGTTAACGCACTTTTAAAAAAATATGTTTTAACTGTATTTTGATATTGGATATTTTTCAAATTTTATTACTCCCATTGTTTTAAGCAAATGCATTGTATTGTTATTGCAACAATCCAACACAATGACAAATATTGTCCAGAATATTGCTGTCCAGCAGGTGACTCCATTGCAGTTTTTATTTAGATTTTTAGCTGCTTGAATCAGTGGTAACTCATTTCACTTCAACAGTAAATGCAGGTAACTTTGTTCTTGTCAAGATAACAACCTGGCAGGACTTTGAAGCTGAAGCTGCTGTCAAGAGAACCATTTCTTTATTTATTTTTGGTTGATATTTTCTCCTTGCTGTCCTTCTTCGTTGACACTACAGGGTGCATTACTGCCCTCCACAGGATAAATGATGTACTACAGTAATACTTCAGATTCTGCTTGCTTTCCACAGCATTACTGCCACTTCAAGTCATAGTATAATAAGTATAATAAGTAATAATGTGTGTGCATTAATCCTGCATTAAAAAGGAGTGGAAGGAAAGGGATTTGAGTCACACTAGCCCTAGTATGTATGTTTATGTATTTAATGGTAGCATTAGTCAGTGGAGAAACTCACAGATAACAAATGTCAGAGTTTCTCCATTGACACATGTTAACATAGCTGTGACAGCAGGCACTGCACTAAGAATTTGAAGCGTATTATGTTCTTGGACAGCTATTATTATTGTTATTTCTATTCATTCAGAAGAGCAGTATAATAACATAGACTGTGAATTTGAATGAACTGCTTCTTAAGCACCCACAGCCTGGCTATTAAAGGTTTCAATGCAGGCAAAAAAAAAAATGCAGTTTTCTGTTAATATGTGAACCTCAAAAACAATGAGGGTTCACTTTAGATGATGGTGATGGTAAGTTGAAATTTAATCAGTTTTGCCTCGAATTTTGTCTTGCTGCCTTTTTATTCTATAACTTATTATATTGTACCTCTACTGTCACTTTACACTTCCCATACCAGGATCCATGAAGGTAAATCTTATCTAAGTAACTTGGGTGACCTGCCTATTAAACAAAGATGACACTTGTGTCTTTTTATGTTTTCAGATTGTTTGTATATACATTTGGAAATTGTACTGTGAACTGCCCAGAGCCTTGCTGGCTGACCTCTAATGGTCATTTGGCCTCCAATCTGTCTTGGGACAAATGAACAGTTAATCTGAATGGCATTGAGATTCAGGCTCACTGTATCTGGGCTCAGTCGGTCATCATTGCTCTATGCTGTGCTGGGACAGCTGCTCTGCTCCTCCACTATCGTCCATTTTAAATGACATCACCTGACTGCACACAGCTGGGGAGGCCATGTTGCAGAGAGGGCCATTTTCTATATATAATCTTGACCTACACTTTCCTCTTCCTCCTCACCATTGAGCCACCTCGTTACCTTGCTATGACCTGAGCTTTGGAAGCTTTAACATCCATCAGAAGCCAGAGAGGTACTTCCTGTCGGACTCATCCCTCTCTGCTCTCCACCTCTCAGGGGAGGAAAGTACAACTGCTGGTTGGGCGACCTCAAACCAAGGTCACAGGGTCAAGCTTAACGACAGTCTTCAAAATCAGAGTCTTCAACCCTCTTTAATGAACACACAGTGATGATCTGAGGCTTGTGTCAATGTGATGAATGTCTGTCTTTACAAACTCAAAAACACAACTAAGAAAACTAACGGCAAACCTTTTAACACAGAATATTTATTTGGAATTTATATTTAATCAAACGGCCAAATACACTGTGTTTTTTTTTTTTTTTTTAAAGTTAAGCCTTCTTTAATTGGGATTACCTTCAATTCTTATTTCTGGTGCCCACTGAAAGTCCAATATACTAACAACATAAGATGATGTAGACCCCAGCACTAATTCATTGCTGCAGCTTTCCCACATTAATCAACCCATTTGTACTTGTGAAAATTTGACAGTAAAGTCGAAAAGAGTGTGGGGGAAAAGCTTTGTAGCTCTTCTAATTTCTTAAAGACTTCTCAGAAACTTCTGTCCTGAATAATGATGACTGAGTAACACAGCTTTTAGACAAAGAAGTATCTAGTTGAATTGTTTTGGATACATTTTATGTCTATTAATTTTTGACAAATGGTAGGACAAAAGAAAATCTGTTTTTTATTTTGATATCTTTTCTAACTCTCTGAAAAATCTTAATACAAGAAATCGCATGACGGCTGTTTCATGTCATTACTGCTTGTACAATATAGAAACCCCCATATCATATTTTTAAACCATATTCCATTTTGGTCATATATTTACTTTTCAGTTACTTGGTGAAAAGTTTACCTCTTAGATTGTATCACATAACTGCTAGCTTGCTAATGCATAAAAGATCTGTATAATTGGTTTCTCAAACCACGGACAAAGTGACAAATGCACAATGATGAGTCAAAGATGTGACACCTACTCAATACCAATGCAATTTATTTATTTTTTTATTTTATTTTTTTTACAAACTTCTACATTGAGGAAAAATATTGAAGACATGGAAACTGTGAAATAAAGGATTTATGTAGAAAGAAAAAGTGTACAATTAAGAGATGGTTGGGATTCAAGATTCCACAAGCCACTGTTGGCCTATACGAGTAACAGGTAAATAAGTAAATCCCATTGGAGTCTTTATTCATGATATTCATGAATGTCATTGTGTATAGTCAGCTTCCACCATATACCTTTCATTAACAACAGTTGTTTTTTCGCCAACTGTAGTTATTGGTATTAACAGCTGGTTAGCTACTTTAAACTTGATACAATATGTAAATATTTTTTTGTACCTTTAACATATTTACTTTTATAGTTTTTATTCTGATTACAGCGGAGACCGTCGGCTGCATTGTACTGAGGTGGTGAGCGAATATCCAAAGATAATTGGATATACTTGTAAATGAAAAGAGCTATCCGCTGTATATCTGTGAAGGTTTTCTGTCATCCAGGTCATGGTATATCCAACAACAAACTAAAACAAGGGCAACTGGACTTGTTGGATTTCTTCCAGACACTTTGCCACACATCCGAGTAGCTTCTTCAGTTTCACTTGCCGGAGAAACATCTTCAAGAAATCCTAAAAGTTCAGTTGCCCTCGTTTCAGCTTTTTTTTTTTTTTTTTTTGATATACCTTGACCTGGATGACTGAAAACCGTCACAGACATATACAGAACATGACTTCTGTTGAATTAGACCAAGTGAAGACCAACAACTGTCCATTATTTTAATGCTTAAACTGAAGAACATTCTTGCATCAATGAATGTAGTGGGATGCCACAAGCACATTAGTTTTGCGGAGATTGTTGTTGTATGATATAAAGAGGACAGCATGTTCCTCAGTTGAATTATTCACTGAAATCATACATGTCAATATTGTGATAACTTCTACTTGAGTCGAAACTGTGAATCGTGATTTGAAAAATTCTTTAAGTATTCACATATTATGTGTTTGACAGACATATGCAGACAGCAGCTCAAATGGTCAATGGAGGCACACAACCAGCTAGGGGTACAGTGGCAGTATAATTAAATTTCAACAGCTCTACAATGAATTGACCCCAAAATCAGACCGTTTTAAAGACAAATAAAATTGTGTTTCCTTTGTAAACATAAGGAGATGAGTGTTTTCTGTGCAACAAGAATGGTTGAGGTTAATGAGGTAGAACTGGAAATATGAGAAATATCATGGCTGCTCACTGACAGACTGTCATCCAAACTAGTGTAACGGGTTTTAAACATATGCCACAATGAGCTGAAGTGGATGCGAGTTGTGTTTGAGGTTCCCACATTTAGATAAAACTGCAGTTCTTCTTTCACCTGCATTTAAACATTTAATAACCAGACCGCTGGCGCTTCAGGAGTTCGTTCAGATTCAGTAGCCTGCTCCTTTAGGTCCCTGCCTAGTCATTGAGGTCGGTAGCCTTTCATCTGAGAGCACTGCACTCCTTAAACTTTTAATCTATAAAAACAACTATTTCACTTTTGAATAGTAATTCTATGGTTTCTTTTCTTAGCCCCTACCTCAAGTTTTGTCATTTCTGCTTTGTGTGTAAAATAGTATATATATATAAAAAAATAATGTTCCCCATTGTGGGACAAATAAAGGTTCCCCACACCCAGCTGATCAATGTATAAGAGCTTTATTGTGATTCATGGATTTTAGAGATCTCATTCTTTCAGCTTAGAGGTCTCTCCTTAACTATAATTGGCCCAACAGCCGTTTCCCGTTCCCACCGAGTACCTGCAACACAGAAGCATCATTTCAAACATGTTTACATTCATATAAAAAAGGACCACCCCCTTTGCAAGATGCATGCCCAGAGCTGTAACTCAGTTCTTGCTTGTAATACGACACAAAGGAAACAGACAGGTCATGTTTCATAGTGCAGTCATCTACCTGTTTCAGTCAGGTCTCTCTTGCTACCAGTCCCACAGTCCGTATCACAGCAGGAACAAGCGTGATGGTTGCCACTAGCCTCGCTCCACCTGTCAATCAAAATACTCTTATAGTTCTGTAAAAGCTCAATACACACATTTACATAACTGTACTTCTGTCCTATAACCCCAAACAAAGCCTTATTGAGATAACAAAGCTGCGCTGTCATTGACAAAGTCATTGAAGTATTTCATCAGAACACAATGCCAATTAAAAAGCCAAATTGTTGAAACCATTTAGTGTCTGCAGCAGAGAGGATGATGGTATTTGTAGTGCTGGTGGTGTCTCACCCGTTGGAGTATGAACAGGCCTTGTTGGTGACATCTACAGCCGCAGTAGCCACTGTGGCTCTCAGATTGCAGGTAATGTAGAACTAAAGAGACACACAGAAGCAAAATTTGACTTTCCGAGCATTGAGCTGAAACCTGCAGCTAGCTGGTGGGACATCAGTTAGACACGTCTCACCATGCCACTGTTGTCCTGCTGGAACCTGAAAGCCTCCAGCTCAAACTGCAGTTTGTCGTCCTGTGCCCGGGGCAGGAACCGAGAGCTGGAGCCTGTGAGCTGACTGTCAAATAGACACCTGGATGCAAAACAGAGGTAAAGCAAAGTAACATTTTTTTTTTTAAATCCAAAGACATGCATCAACATGTACAGTGTGGTCCAAGAGTCTGAGAGCATGTGGAAAATTTATCACTTTTATTCAAACCTGGAAATCATCAGAAAACATGAGGATCTTAAGCAGTTAAAAACAGAAAACATTCTGCTGAGTAAATTCAAAATTTAATTCTGACATTTATGGCAAAATGTCTCGGCATCCGCACATTGAAGCTCAGACATCCAAGTGAGCTACCATGGTCTCCTTGTCTATATAATTAATAGCCAATAGTTTAGTACAATATACTCACCCGTTGTTTCCCAGGAAGACATATCGGGGGACAGTGTCAACATTTGGGATGACAGTTGCCACGCAGCTGTCTACAGTCACTCTGAGAGGGACATGATGAAACTGTTTGACTGAAGCTTCAAACTTCATCACGTCTCCCAGCAGGAACTGAGCGGATGGACGGGGGAACTGCCAGTCCTCTGGAGACGCATGACGAGAATAAATAAACAAAATTATGTGGCTTTAAGAAAACTTCTGTAACGAACGGATAAGATTAAAGACCCACTAGTCATTAGTGTGAGCGAGAAGTAGAGACTTTCCTCTGAAGCTTTGCTGTCACTGAATGGAGTCCAGGTTGGTTTCAACAGCCCAGTGCTCACATCATGGTTTCTAAAGAATAAAACATTTGAAACAAATTAACTGCCAATATCCCAGCCATGAATAGGAGAGTTAAGCACACCACAGTGATTGTTCAGCTCTCATGTCAGCATCTTTAATTACCAAGACACTCCTCCATGGGCTACTTAAAGAAATGAAGTCGATACGGCGTTTCTAACAAAAATAGAACTGTCCTTTATCAAAAAGACACATGGGGTTTAATTAAAATAAGGTTAAATAAATAAAACTTTACCTCTGATAATGGCACTCGATGCTGATGGAGACATCTCGAGTACGGACAATGGGACTGTTTCCGAGAGGACTAGGAGTGTAGAGCAATGTGAAGACGTAGACGAAGGAGTCCTCATACATCTAAAGAGTTTAGCAAAATACATTTTAGTGTGTGGTTATACTGGACATTAAAAACGTCAAAGAAACAAACATCCAGTCAAAATGTAGGCTGCATGCAGACGTCTGCATCTGTAGACTCTTTCTGATGGACAAACCTATTATATGTCAAGCAGACCCACATGAACTCCAATGGCCAAACAAAAACCATCAGTATGCCTGAGGTGTTCTTGACTATCCACATACATAAATCATCAGCTAATTTCAGTAAAACTAAAATTGCTCTCCTGATATGATGAAATGCTTTTGCCTACGGCTTTCTGAAATAAACGAGCACTTGCATCAAAAATTACTATCCAAACTGTATTATTCATTTTAATCCATCCAACAGGCCAATAAACTGCAATATAGTATTATAAAAGATAAAAACATGATACGGTGACTGAACAGGACTTGCTCACTTTGGTTATATTAAAGTCAGAATTCTAAACGCTATGACATGCCCTCACCAGAAGCTGGCTGCCACAGCCGTGCAGCTCCGACTCAAAGATCAGGACTTGAGCATCCGGATCTTGGCCCGTGGCAGCACATCCTCCCAGTGTGACGTCTGAAGCCTGGACCAGTTGACCTATCCCCAGCAGATCTCTCTTGGCCTCTACCCGGACAGAGTTCTCCTGGCAGACGGCACTGACGCTGTTGGCTGCTGCAGGAGCCTTCAGCTCAAAGTTTGGAGGGTAGCGAGGTTCCTCTTCAGCCAGTGGACCCGGAAAACTCCAAGACAACGGTTCGTGGAAAGACTGTTTCTCCTGTTGGGTAACTGGGATGTAGGGATGTTTAATCTCAGTATGCAAGACAGATATCAAACCAGTGCAGCCAATTCATGAACAGTACTGAAGGAGCAGAACAGATGATGATGATGGGCGCCTTCGTGACATTAAATCCAATTTAGAACTAACCTAAATTAGCATGTAGCAATAGCAGGCAACACTGTAATTTACAAGTATCCTCTATATTACTTGTTTGATAGACAAATATCAACTGTTTAAAGTGTTTATCAGTGAGTGTTCTGAGTTTTCATTGTTGAAATGTGAATGCTGACTCATGTCACTCTTAATATTTATCAGTGAAGCACAAATATCAACTATCAACTGAGCTTCAGTGTCACATTTTAAGAGTTTAGAGGATTCATTTTAACTTCTTGGTGGACCAAGTATACCTGCTGGCTCCTGGACTTCAATCTGATCTGGTCGCTGATCCCTAAACCTGCCAGCTGCAGGATGGATGTTCTGGTTAAATTCCTGAGCTGCTGCTGCTGCTGCTGCTGCTGCTAATGACCCACAGAGCAGGCAGAAAATGATTCTGACGGATTGCATCATATCAGTTATCAGTTTAGTCTTTGTTTCCTTGTTTGAAACACGCTCACTTCTGCACCAGATGGCTTTGTAGAGCTGAACCATGGCCCCACCCACCATCTGATTGACTTGATGGTTCTCTGGACGTGCCTCGTTCACCTGCTCTCGCTGCAGACTCACCAGAGCTTCATTTAAACACGCTGAACTTCATTTTAAAGCCTTGTTCTCAAATCTGAACAACAACTAAGATCTGTCCAGCTGAATTTCGGAGAAATTGGTGTGCATGCAAATTTGTTATCTTGGGAACACAAATCCAACCTAATTATAACGAATTCAGCCTGACTGAATCTGAACGCTGCAAACACTAAGGCTGATAAATTATACCACATATAAACATGGATCACTCATTATCACTTTCCTTCATTGTATAACACTGAAGTCAACATATGGTGGGAATGGGGGCCACTATGTTGTGCTACAGACGCCTTTTATAGAGTCTGCGCGGCAGTGATTGGCTGGTGTTTACACCACAATGTGAGCTCACGGCCCTTGAAGTTCATGTAGCCCAGCCACTTTGTTGAAATGTCAGGTATGCTCACTGTATGCTTTTACATATTGTGGGACTGATGCATGTGGGAAATATTGTTAGGTAATATTCTTGTTTCATGTATTGTAAATAATTCAGTAGATTAGAAAGAATAGTGTATGCCTATAATGTGTGACAGTGGCAGAGGTCGATAGCAGTAAAATGTTATAAAATGCCATATTATGTGTACAACTTTGCAGATTGCCTTTAGAGCCATGTTAGCCTCCGTCTCTTCACATCCCAACCGCCGCCATTTCCAACCCCCCCTTGCTTTTGTCCAACAATACACAAGTTAATTTCACCTGCGGAATTTCGATCTGATAGCACAATCAAGGTTAGTATGGAAAAAAGTGTTGATGTAAGATATAGATGCATGTTGATTCGAATCCACCAGAGTGGATTGGATATCATGCTGGGATATCATCCAGGTGTATCTCTTCACTGCAGGCACCTTCTGAAGGGAATAAAAAGACCTGACAAAACCTGCTGGAGCCTATCCTAGCTGTCATCGGGCAAGAGGTGGGTTACACCCTGGACAGGTATCCAGTCTATCACAGGGCTAACACAGAGACACAACACAGACTACCATTCACATTCACTTGCACACCTACAGCCAATTTAGAATCACTAACTTAAACTAAATCACTAAATCACTCACACAGACACGGGGAGAACATGCCGATGGATTCGAACCAAGAACCTTCTTGCTGTGAGGCATTACTGCTAACCACCACTTCACTGTGCCGCCCCCTCTCAACCACAGTCAATTAACTTCACTATTGATAAGCTCATGTGTTTATGTTCAATTCTCTTGTGCTGTATTAGTTGACATTGTTGTAGACCCTTTTTTTCTTTTTTCTTTTTTTTTTTTTTTTTGAAGAGCGAGAGCCACAAATATAAGTGTCACAGTAGTTTAGACTGAAACTATGGATTATAAATATCAATTTAACAAAGAAATATTGTCCATGTAAACACAGACAGTGACTGTTTCGTCAAAGAAAGTTTAACTAACATGCAACGGACATGCAAGGCCGTATAATATATCCTTTGTAAGTTTGTTGCAACTTCTGTGTGTGTGTACTGTACGCACTGGGTGCGTGGGTGTGTGTTTGCACAGACTAATTAAGGTCCTGATGGAGTTCATCCTGTTAAAATTGTTTATGAATCATTAGAGGCAGAGAAAAGTGCTCTCCTCCTGTGTTCTCCATGGAAATAATTAGTCCGGCCAAGGTCACACTAACACTAAGACTAACACTGATGCTAACACACACACACACACACACACCCACCCACACTCCCACCCACCCACACACATACGCGCACACACACACACACACACACACACACACACACACACATACTGCATGATGGAGAGTCCTGAGAGAATAGAGAGAGTAAAATTAGAGAAAATGGTTGTTCAGGAACTTCCAGTTGAGCTCTTTTCCAGAGCCGTTCCAGTAAGTAACCACATGAGGAATAATGACTATATCACCTTGGAAGGGTCCTGGGTCATCATCCAACTCGGACGCCCAGTCTATGTTCTCTTGGTGTCTCTTTGAAGCCAGACCAATATCGCTGATGTGTTTTTATTCTTCTGCATTTCCCTGTTTATACAAAGTTGTTGTGTCGTGAGTGACGACAAAAGTGAGCACTGTGTAATACCAGATAGAAGAGGAAGAGGCGAGCAAAACTTTATGCCCCATGGGTGATTAAATGGCATTATGCATTGACAGGAGAGCGAACTGCTGCAAACCCCTGCTATGACCTTGTATGACATGATAGGTGGCGGTACTGGTTAAACCAAAGTTTTATCATTTAGATTGTTCATGGTTTGACTTGGTGACAGCTTTGCATGCTGTTGGGTTCACACACACTTTGAATGAGAGGGCTTGTCTGTATTTTTCACTGGTACTGCCAGATACACATGATGAAACATTCTTTTATATAACACACGTTTGATGACTCTGACATTATCAAACGTGAGATGGGTTGTTTCTAGTATTATCTTACATCTCCAGTTGCTTTTTGAATTTTATATCAGTGATTTATGACCTTTTAAGGGGTTTGACAATGTGATGGTTTGTTTAATTACCTCTTGACTTTTCATAGTAGTCTTTGAACAACCGCATCATTTATAAATTGGTCGTGTCTCATTGATCCATTAAGTAGACATTATTTAACTTATATACAGTGTGTAGGAACAGAACAGAGTGTGGCCATCAGTAAACCCAAAGCCTTTGTGTTAGCGTTAGTGTTAGCGTTAGTGTTAGCGCTGGTCGTCTCTAGCCATCCATTCCCTGTGTAAACAGCAGCAGCCTCCTGGGGCTGTTAGATGCTCACCTTCACTGATATTAATGAGCTCTCTCTGCTCATTTCCTTTATTTATTAACTACTAACAGCCAACGGAACGAGGCGTGTGTGTGTGTAAGGGTTCAGTCGTTTAAGTTTAATGTTGTGTTATTTTTTAGCAGACGTGGCTGTTTTTTTTTTTTCTTGTTTCTCGAAAACGAAGCAGTTTGTTAATGATGATGATGGCAGCGGGTTTTGGGGATGACCTTGATAGAGGAAGGTTTTTTCGGAAAGAAGGTAAAAAAAAAACGCTGTGATAAGGGCCAGTCACAGTTAAAGGGACAAATGTATGTATTAATAGCAACGCTAAATATATATGACGTGATCCTAAACAGAGTATAAATATGTGGAAGATGAGTTTAAAACAGTATACAATTCCAGTGCCTCCAAGTCATTCAAGTTTTTTCCTACACTGTACAACAAAACTAAAGACATCTAAACTATGAAACAGTGCATGTAATAAACAGAAAAAACTATTTAAACCACAATATTTTAACAGTTTTGCACAGCCCTCAGCTAAGAGGACAGTGTGTAGATGTTTGTGCGCACATTTGAGGAATATGAATGCTTAAAAACTATTTAGATTTTTATACACTTTTTGCAGACCTCCTCATGTGTGAACTCAGCTTTCTTCTAGCATGTGAAAACATTAAATATAAGAAAAACATCTTTAATGAGACCACCTGACTGATACTATACATGGAATACAATTGAATTCAGGAAATCTCTGACCATGATATTGTTATGATAACAATGCTAAAAAAAAAAATCCTTATTTCCTTCTTATTTTATAGTTTATTACATTGAGTTTGTAAGTGTGAATTTTAGACTGAGATAATAAAATTTGTTGTCGATTGATATTTTGCTTTATTTATCTTGCTTTAAATATTTAAACTTACTAATTGTAGAACTGACGTTCAGACATGAAAGCCTCTCCAGGAATATCTAGAGGACACACACAGGCTCTTTTAAAATGTACATATATATTTTAACTTTGTCTCTTTGTGCTGCGTATTTGTGTGTGATCAACTTGTGTGTGATGGGACACGCGTGGTGAGTGAACTTGCTTGGACAGATGGGGTTAGAGGTCATCAGAAGACAAGTGAGTGCTGTTGTAGAATCTGCAGAGAGGCGCACTTCCTGTTTGACCTTTGACCTCAAACTTCCACATAATCACTATGCTGCTCCCTCTGTCCTCCCTCTTTGCTGTCGTACTCCTACAGTCACACTGAAAATACAGAAATACACCAGCCACTGCTGCTTCTAAGAATAAAGAACCATTTAAAACAGAGAGGTCCTAGTAGAAAATAAACTAAAGTGCTTCAGAACAAAACAATCACTTGTTAAATGTAAGTACATTCCTTCCTATGGTCAACAGCACATCCTAATATATAATGCATATCCTAATATATAAGGCATATTTAAATTATTTTCAACATTGTAGATGAATGCAAACTATGAAGGGACACATGGAATAATGTAATAAACAAGAAAGTGTTAAATAAAGCAGAATATGTCTTATATTTTACTTTCTTCAAAGTAGCCATCTTTTGCTTTGATGACACTTTCACACAGTTTCGTATCCTCTCTATCAGCTTCATGAGAGAGCCACCTGGAATGGTTGGTATTTCTTGTACATTTGTTCATATGCTAATTTGTACATTTTTGCTTATACTATTTTTATTTTATTTAATCTTTCTTTTACTTGTGTTTCTTTAGAGTGTTTTTTTAATGTGCAACTAAACTACTGTGACCAAACAATTTCCCTTGTAGATCAATAAAGTTTATCTAAGTCTAAGTCATCCTGAACCCACCTCCTGGTTCTACATGCAAATTGCAGAGTGTCAAGAAGACGTCTGGTCCTGATGTTTGGTGCCACTTTTTCACCAAGTGTGTGATGTTATCATGACTAGAGTGCTATTCATGGCTTTCATAAAAAATGATGTGGATGCCTTTGAAAGGCTTAAAAGGGGTTTAAAGGGGATTTAAAAACATCTTCAGATCCTTTGAAATAAATTTCTCCATTTTCAAGAATGTCATTTATGAATGCTGCTTTTCAAACGCCTGCCATCCAGGCCTGTCTGCCCCAGCACATTCAGTCCGAGAGTGGCAAAAAATCAAAACGATCTGCAAGTAATTCAGTGAAACAAAGATACATTTGTGTGGTCACAGTAGCAGTAGGCATGTTTGTGCAGACTGAAGACAGTATTTCAGGAAACGGGTAGTATGTGCAAGAAAAACATCTTGCAACTGGAGGAATTTTGCAAGAAAATGTCTGATACTGTCAATATTGTTGGTTGAATATTGAGGTAATGATCGAAAAGTAAAATACTCTTGGTGTCAAGAGTACACCGCCTTTATTAATGGGCTTGTCCAAATTGTTCATTAAGGTCAAAAGGTTTCATGGACTCTAGTTACTTTTTCCACACAATTTCTGAATAGTTCAATTCTTAGATGGAGAATTCTGAGCTTCTCCATGACTCCCATCATTGTCAACATCTTGATGTCTCAACAAAAGCAGAAATCCTAGCTGGCAAATAAAACCTTCTTGCTGTGAACACAGCAGGACGGCACAGTGGCGTGGTGGTTAGCACTGATGCCTAAGGTTCTGGGTCCGAATCCAGGCCGACTGGGGCCTTTCTGTCCAAAGACATGCTGGTTAGGTTCATTGGTGATTCTAAATTGGCCATAGGTGTGCATGTGAGTGTGAATGGTTGTCTGTCTCTCTGTGTTAACCCTGTGATAGACTGGAGACCTGTCCAGGGTGTACCCCGCCTCTCACCCGATGACAGCTGGGACAGGCTCCGGCACCCCTGCGACCCTTCACAGGAACAAGCGGTGTGAATGAATCAATAAAGCTCTGCAAGACTTTCCAAATGTTTTGAACCAAACGGATTATATTTTATTATTAACATAAACAGTCACTGGGTTTTAGAACATTTCTTTTCCTGCGATCCTTTGATGTTACTATGAAAATACAAAAAACATTTTAAATCAATATTCAATGTCAATACCTGAGGCATTTTGCTTGAATTTAAAAATTCCTTGGACAAAACCTGTATTTTTCAAACTACTCATGTTTGTCAGTGATGCAGTCTTAGTCAAATGCAGCTTGCAGAAGCATTTCTGTATTCAGATCAGCTGCCTGGTTTGTGTCTGCTGAGGCATTTTGAGGTCCTTGATGATTTCACGGTTCTGGTCTGTGAGCCTGCAGACAGATTTGTAGTTTTAAACTGGACCTGTTTCTCTATTTGTCTCAGATTTTCTTAGTGTTTTAGCTGTGAGCTGGAAGATGATTTGATGGAGCTAATCTTGGTTCGCTGTACCTGGTCTGTTTGGAAAGGTTTCTGTGGAACTGTGAGTAGAAAGATATTCAGAAGAGGCTGAGTGCTTTCCTGCATTCTGTATTTTGGAGATAACAGCGGCTGTCAGACCTGCCTGTAGTTATCCAAAATAAATTGAAAAAAAGCTGAAACAAGGGCAACTAGACTAGCAGAGTTTCTTGAAAATGTTTAACCACTCATCCAAGTAGCCTCTTCAGTTCTAAAAGACTGGTGGTAGGGGTTTTGTAAAGTTGACTGTTATGTGAGAGTCAAGTCGACACTGGTTAGTTGCTGATGACGTCACTAATACAGACATAGTAGAAAGTAACAGACATCTCATGTGCTACATAATGTGTGCTGCAGATATGTATAGTCTGTATAAGAACAGGCTGTACCTCAGCACCATCAAAAATAGCATTTAACTGTACTCCACAGGGTGTTGTGTGCTGTAAGATGGGATGCGGGATGCACTATTTCTCTGAAGCCTTCTCTGTGAAATTAACCATTAAATTGTTGATTTGCCTTCTCCCTGTTACCGCAGGGCATTTGGTGAAGTTGTTAGGTTGTTAGACTGCTGTCGAGAGGATTCTGTGTTCTACAGACATTCCTCTGCTTTTGAGCGAGCATGCATTGCAGTAGTACTTTTGTTGTATTTCAGGACTGACTTATATATTTTGCACGTCAAGGTAGAACGGGCTTCATCTTTAGTGAAGTATTTCCACAGACTAGATGAACCGCTGCCAGTTTGCTGCAACGACCCACTGAGCTCCTCACCTGTCTTCTAGGAGGCGTCCATTATGTTATTGTCACGTGATTAGTGACTAGTCGACATGATGCTTAAAGCGCCATGGCACAGCAGTAAAGTCAACAAACTGACTAGTTTTTATGGATGGTATCACCCCTAGCAGGTGGGGAGTTGGGTTTTGAAGTCTAGGGTTTAAAGAACTGAAGGAGCTTTTTGGATCAGTGACAAAATATCTTGCCCTTGTTTCAGCTTGTTACTTGGATATAGCATAACCTGGATGACAGAGAATATATTGTTATATATATATGTGTATGAAGGTTGTGTATTGATATAAGTAGATTTTTTTTTGTCTTTTAACCTCCTTTTTAGGAAGTGATTTTGATACGATGGTTTCTGGTTTACAGATAAATTGTGTGGTCACTCATATTAAATCCGAGACGAATTAGAAAAACTGGGTCCATGCTTGTGTTGGTGATACAGTAACCTGAGGAGAGCCAGTGGTCTCTCACCGTGAAACTTTGTTATCTGCAGGCCATTCTTCAAACTTTTCAACATTTTTCATCCTGCAGGCTGAGCTCTCCTCCCTGTGAGGATGAACATTCAATTGTATAATGAAACATGCCGTAATCGAGGGCGTAGCTCATTATGCCCCATTAGCCTGATATAAATAGTGAGCTATTAGAGCTAATTTATTAGAAAGTTGCCTCTTATTAAAGAGCTTGAGGCCACATGATCTGCTGTGATTCATCAGTCTTAGAGCCAATGAGAAACTCTCAGTCTAAAATTCTGACTGAGTCACTTGTTTGTTGGAAGTTCTGATTAATACTGTAAACACATTTTTCATGTGAGGCTCATTAGATTCAGAAGGATTTATACCCATTTACTTGAAGCACATTTAACTGTGTAAATTTAAATGTAAATGGTCAATTGGTCTGTGTAAACATGTTCTTAATAATGTTGGCTGTTTTACATTTAACCGGCAGCAACTACAGAGTCTCTATAAAATAAGCATACCGTAAATTTATATAGATTGTTTAAGGGGGGTCAGAGACTTGTCTAAAAACAATGTCAGCATTGTCTTGACTGTTTGCTTCAGGTCATTGTTGCTGAATGTTGTGTAAATTCATCTCTGACTAGTCTCTATTGCAGCTGCTGAGAACCACCATTATAGGGTGATGCTGACACCACCATGCTTCACTGTATGGATGGTATCAAGCATATTGTGACCTGTGCTTGATCCTCTACAGACATACTGTAATGTAGTGCTTGTAGCTTTTGTTTCATCAGGTCAGAGAATCTATTTCCTTGTGTTCCCACTCATTTCAATGCTGTTTGATGAGGAGACTGTAATGTTTTTTTGTTTTTTAAGAGGTTGACAGGTTAGTGAAGTGATGCTGCAGCAGGTTCTCCCACGGGGCAGAAAAGGACTTAGCTCGGCTTAAACTGCTTTTAAGATCCAAACTGATTTTGGGATAGCATTTTTTTTTCTCTGAATACATTAATAAATACAATGACACAAACAAAATATGCAAGAATGACAGAATGATAGAAACCGTATACTCTCCCATGTAGTTAGCAAACAGGCACAACAAAACGTAATACAACTACAGTCACTGCTTTTTCCAACTATTTTTTATTTATTTTTTTTTTATCACACTGTTTTGCAGCATTTTGAGTATATCCTGAATGAAATTATTTCTTAGCCACTGCATAAATTATTATTTGTAGTTACAGCAAAACAACAGATCTACATTCTGCTTGGCCCAAATTGTTTTGAGAGAAGCTCATGTTAACGACCTTTCTTGCAAACAGGCTAACACAATTTCACTGAAGAATGGATGAAAAATACATAATCCGCTGTGTTTTTACCGCAGCTGTGTTTGCTCACTTCCACCTCACTGTACATAGCATCTGTACACCTACTGTCATTGGTCAAACATTAATGGCCTAAGAAGCCCAAATACACACTATGCATACATCATGTCTTTTGTGAATATTTTGTGCAGTTCCTGTTTACAGCTCCACCTCAATTTAAAACAGTATGGTCCAGTTTTATTTATTTATTTTTGTTGTTGTTGTCTTTATTGTAAAATACACCTGCTAACACATTTATACCAGCTGTCCATGAATTTTATGGTTTGGTATTTATCTTTTGACATGCGGTGTAAATCATAGGAGCTCACAAAGTACCTTTCCAAATTGCAAGTAAGTTGGACTTTAATCAAGGTTTAGAAAAAGGAATATTAAAGTAATGAGCTGCACCGAATCACAGTCTGGAATCTAACAGTGACCGCAAAGCTACTGTAAATCAGAAATCATACATTTTGAAAATGTTCGCTTGATGGACTTAAGTGTATTGTACAGTAGACCGATGAGCAAATATTAATCTTACTTGATTTAAAATTAAATCTACAACATAGGGGATGCCGTGGCTCAGTGCGTAGAGTGTTTTGTCCACAAACCAGAGGGTTAGCTGTTCAGTCCCCGGAAGATTCCCCATGCTTTGAACAAGACACTGAACAACTAGCAGAAAAGCGCTATATAAATACTGTTTAACAGACCAACACTTAAAGTAAATTTAAGTGTACAACTCTGTATACTTTCAGATTTACCATCATTTACATGGATTCACTTGTTGTACACTTGTAACACAATATCATGTCCTGTGAAGGGTCATGGGGTCTGCTGGAGCCTATCCCAGCTGTCATCGTGTGAGAGGTGGGGTACATCCTGGACAGGTCTCCAGTCTATCTCAGGGCTAACACAGAGAGACAGACAACCATTCACACTCACATACACACCTACGGACAATTTAGAATCACTGATGAACCTAACCCGCATGTCTTTGGATAGTGGGAGGAAGCTGGAGTACCTGGAGAGAACCCGCACAGACACTGGGTGAACATGCAAACTCCACACAGAAGGCCCATGGATTCAAACCCAGAACCTTCTTGCTGTGAGGCATCAGTGCTAACCACCACGCCCGTAGCTAAAACTACATCAATCTTATGTTGTTGTTTTTGTAGAGTTTTGCAAGAGGGCGAGATATAATAACTTTGTCCCACTCTCACCTAACGTGGATGTTCCCCTTATCCTCATTTGATTTAGGATATTCCAGCAGAAACATTGGGACCAGGTCCAATGAGACAATCTTGATTAGATGTTAGTATTTATGATAGTGAACTGATTTGTGAGCACAAAGCAGTCGTACATGGAGGTCTTGTCTCCATAGGAGAACAGTGACCACTCTCACACTATACTGCTGTTGCATATACAAGACAGACCTTCCTCTCAGGTGTTGAAAAGTGGCTGACAACAGACAAACAGCAGACAGCTATTCATCTCTTACATCTGCACATACTCCCAGGCTGTTTTTTCTTCTTTTCTCACAGTCCTCTCCCATCAGAGAGCCTCATCTGTCATCAGAACGACTCGCCTCCACCTGCACCAGAACAACAATATCGCTGACAGGCGTGATGGACAGCTGAGGTGAGGCTGTGGCAGCGGTGCGGTGTCAGGACACAGATTGAAGGTGGAGTGGAGACAAACGTAGACGTTTCCATCAGAAATCAGTTCACAGTGACGCCTGGGGGGGGGGGGGGGGGGGGGGGCTACACTCCCCACCTGCAATAAAACAAACGTTCCTTCATGGCCTTGGCTGTAATTGCAGCGTGGTGGTGCTTGTTGAAAATACTGTCACAAGAAACTTCAGGTTCACACAGTGAGTTATTGGACTAGAGAGGCTTCTTTTTTTGCTTTAGGATTTATTGTCAGAACTCAAAGTGTGACAGCTGAGGGGAGCAACCTTATAGGAGTCATGTTTTCTGTTAAACATCTTAGGACATGCAGAGTTTGGTTTTAGAAATGAACAACAACCATGTCTAAAGACACATCCTGTGGTCGTGGAAAAGATGTTAGTCTATTTGATAAGGGTCAAATCATTGGCATGCATCAAGCAGAGAAAACATCTAAGGAGATTGTAGAAACTACTAAAACTGGGTTAAGAACTGTCCAACGTATCATTAAAAACTGGAAGGATGGTGGGGAACCATCGTCTTCAAGGAAGAAATGTGGTCAGAAAAAAATCCTGATTGGTCATGATCGGCGATCACTTTAGCGTTTGGTGAAATCAAATCAAAGAAAAACAACAGTAGAACTCAGGGGCAGACATCATTTTCACACATGGATTGGCCACCACAGAGTCCAGACCTTAACCCCATTGAGAATCTTTGGGATGTGCTGGAGAAGGCTTTGTGCAGTGGTCAGACTCTCCCATCATCAGCACAAGATATTGGTGAAAAATGAATGCAACACTGGATGGAAATAAATTTGGTGACATTGGAGAAGCTTATTGAAACAATACCACAGAGAATGCATGCTGTAATCAAAGCTAAAGACTGTCCAATGAAATATTAGAGTGTGTGACCTTTTCTTTTGGTGGCAACTGTTTTTCAGTGTATGTAGTCAGTGCTGTAGGAATCTTATTCTGCGTCTCCTTCCAACTTCTTTTAACCTCTTCGATAAGACTATTAAGCATTCTGCAGTCTGCAGTAAACAACAGTCAGTGTAGAATTTACGACTTTTGAGGAAACTTTATGAAGAGTCCTGTTTGAAAACAGGGTTTCTCACATTGAAACCCAGACCATACAGCCAGGCTGGTGAAATCTAGGATAAATCTAAGTCCATGTATGATCTAATTTGATCTAAGTTATACCTTACTTGGTCGAAACCTAGTCCAAACTGGAGAGTATCTAGCCTGGACTAATTTGGCCAGAGCTAAGTTAATGTAGTTGAAATTCAGTTTAACCTGGTTGAAAACATGTCTTACCTGTCCTAAACCCATGCACAGAGACAAGATGATGAGAAAGGTGGCTCTGTGAATCGTCTGCTAAACCCGTCAGTCATCGTCTTTACACTGTGACTTATTGATCAGACCCTGAAGACATTTGCGGAATAAATTTGATGAAGGTCTCTGCAGCACATTCATGTCATTTATTGATTAAAACGATACAACTCTAGGCTACTGCGATGAGTCACATATGCTTTTCATGGAAAAAAAATGTCCTGACCTCTCATAAAACAATGTATTTTTAAAATATTTTTGAATATATTTTGGAAGAATATAAACTTGAAATGTGCTCTGCATAGAATTAAATCTAGCTTATCAGACACTCTGAGATGGACATTTTAAAAAAATAAATAAATCACATTCAAGGCTTTACAGTCTGCTGTTGAACATCTTATGTGGGTTATTAATCTGTCATGAACTTTACTATCTGCTGGGACAAACGGTAGCTGCAGGATGGGCCCATAAATCCTTGACTAACAGTCGCATTAATACCCCGTTCATAAAAGTGATTCCTGCTGCTGACTGGTTGACGAACGTCATACATATCTGTTGCCGCTGAAACAAACTTCACGATTTGTTCATCAAGTGGCTTCATTCAGTGCAACCTTGGCATGCATATTTTAAAGTGTTTATTCATTATAATGAATAATCAATAAGTATGTGACAAGTTTGGGGTAATAATATTGCAGCATTTTCGTAGTTCCAGAAATCTTTTTATAATAAAGTTTTTACTTCCAGTATTTGTATTGTTGTGTCATGTAACCTTAGTTATTGCACACATTTTGGATTATTTTAAGGATATAGTTTTGTCATAATAATGTATGATGTGTATTAAGTTGTATTCAATTATTTTACGACTTATTTCTTTATCAGCTTTTGCAGTTTATTTACATGTTTATCATTTCAGCAGTTCCCTGTGTGTGTGTAACGGAGGAATAAAGTTGTGTGTGTACTGTCCTGCTGCGTTGGTGTTGATTAAAAACGATTCAAAACTGTAACCTGCATTGTTGCTAATAACATTTTCATATATTATTTATGACACTAAAACCAAGGTCCGGGTTTAACACTGATCACAGTTGTAATGCCTTTAACAGAAATTTTGCTATCATAGCGAAAACATTTTCTCATTATAATCAGGAAAAATAGTCACTGTATTATGCAAGTTCTGCAGCACATTACTGCCCTTTATCCATCCATCCATCCATTTTCATGCTGTTATCTGAGGTGGAGTCATAGTGGCAGGAGGCAGTGGCATGGAATTCTCGACATTCTTCTCTCTATGTAAGTTAGATGAGTGTCAAAGCATCTTCAAGAGGCCCAACAAGTCCAGCTCCCTTTATGTCAGCTTTGTTTTTTGGATATACCATGACCCGGATGACCGGGAACCTTAACAAACACGTGTGAATCAAACATCTGACTGACTCCTGGCCGGTGGCGATATGGTCACGGTCCCTATCGCCTCCTGTTGATCCCTGAGAGCCAGCGCTCTGTTTCCCTGCTGTTTCCCTTGATATCTCCCTTTGTGTCTCATGGATGTTTAATGAGACATCAACAGGCGTAAACAAAGACTGCGACACGGCAAACCACTCCTGAGAGGGTGTCTGGTTTCCCCGCAAACTGATCCGCCTCCGCCAGCAACGTACTTCATTTCCTGTCTGTTTGTGGAGCATGTTTAAAACGGCTGGTGATGGGATACAGGCTCAGACACAAGGAAGACTTTAGGAGCAAACAATACATTTCTCTCTTAAATATAATATTATTATGTAAAATCTGTTCTGCATCTATCCTGTTGATTCATTCCTTTTATAAATCTAATTTTTCACTACAACCAAACATGTCTTCATTTATTCTTCAGCTCTCTTGTCCATTTGCACTAATATGTTTTTGACATGAATACTTTGTATTTATTTATCTATTTGTCTCTTTTCTGTTGCCTTATGTTTAAAAAACAAAAAAAAATGCAATGTAAAAGGGGAAGTAAGTGAAGTTGCTGTATATGTAGACAAAATATTGCAATAAAGTAGTAAAAAAATAAATAAAAATACTTTGTGTAGTAGAATCTCAGCCTCATAAGAACTCTGCAGTTGTAAAGAAATTCAACTCCACAGAGCTCAGATGACACGTATGACTCGCTGTTACTCTTCTGTCGATCAATGCACAAAACCCGGCCAAATGAGTTTACTGGCCAGATCTTTGCTGGAGCATAAACAACTGCCAAAGGAGCGGTTCTAACTTTCCACCATAAAACGTGTTGGCATGAAAGTTTTTCTGTGTTCAAGGCTAGTAGAATCTAGTTATTACATTTAATTAAATATTGTTTTTTTATGTGGTACAGTTTAGTATAATCCTGCCAGAGAATCTCAGTTAAGGGGAAATATTTAAGGAAAGGGGAAAAAAGGGGCTAAATTAGCTTTAGACTGGGAACTACTTCAAGTGCAATCACTGCAGTTTGGTTTTCATTGCACTGTTTGCCCTCAGATTGTCATAAAGGAAAATTCTGGTTACAACTCAATTTTGAATGATTGTAGTTTGGAGGATTAGAACCTACAAATCTATGAAGCTCGGTCAATAAATAATAGATTGGCTCATTCAGATGAGGGTGAGTCGCTCCCCTAAGTGAAAGAGTATTCTAGGGAGCTATTTATGAGTCGGCATAGGCAGGAGCAGGAGACCTATAGATGGACTGCAGATGCAGATGCAGAGAAGCTGTGCTGATCTGTAGTGGAGAAGAGGTGGAAGCTGAGCCTAGGTGTAAATTTCAGTTCAGATGTTGATCTGTGTTCCGGTTCCTCTGTAATGTGACTGAAAGAACAAGATAGTGGAGACAGGTAGACCAAACCAGCTGGTGTTTCAGTAACTGATATGAGCTCCAGGGTGTAACGGGTTAATAAGCTACTACTCAAAGTAGCTAGCTCAAATTCCCTTTTTGTCTCTCCCTCTTTTTACAGCACCATGCCTGCATAGACCAATATACGTTTCATCAGCCACTTAGAAATGTGTTGAGTAAACAAAATTAGAATAGAATTTGAGGGCCTGTTCAGACCTTGCATTGAGATCCAAACTAGTCTATCAGATCGCAAGCGACCACCTTTAGGTAAGTGTGTTCAGACATGGCATTAAACATGCATCTCCATGTGTCTCCAGATCCGATCTTAATTTCACACTCTGTATGGTACTAAACCTTGATTTCATCTGGGGCGCAGTACAATATTATAATAGCTGCTGTCTCTAATGGATCTCTACTGCTGCTCCAGAACCGAGAACAGTGCTGTTTTAGGTGCGTGCATTATGATACACGCTAAGTTATTATTTTTTGATCTCATCCCTGACATTAGTTACACTGCTGAGTATAGATGGTCTTTAATGTGACTCATTGCGTTCACACTAGCTCGGGAATGCGGACACACAACCCAGACCACCTCCAAATGTAGTCAGAGATTGGATCTCTCGAATGCAATCTCAGCGGGTCCTGGGGGTGTTCACACGAGTCTTTTACGTGATCGGATCGCTCCGCTTGGATATTAATGTAAGGTCTGGACCTTTGAAGAATTTTGTTTTGGAGAAAGAACTGAAAACTGGAGGACAATGTGTCTATCACCTTATCCTTGGGTCAAGCAGTTAAAAAACATTGTACACATGTAAACAGTGCAAACAGATTGCAAACAGTGCATTATTTAGGGGGGAATCTGCCATCTACTCAGAACAGAAGCAAGAAGGTATTTGATTAGATTCTTATTAATTCATGTGTTTGGTTTGTCTGCTTGTTTGCGTAGCTTTACTGTGCGGCAATTAGGGATGTGCGATATTTCATCGTTTACGATATATCGTCAAAAACATTCCCCACGGTAAGAATATGTCATCCCGCGATAAAAACGATAAATTCCCATAGAAGACATATATATGTGCGCGACACACTCGCAGCCCAACCATTGACTGTATGAGCCCAACATGTATGGAATATTGACAAACTGACAATGATGGAAGGCGGAGCAGATACGCCGGGCAGCGAGGAGCTCGTTCCTAAACGAGGCTCCACCTCCATTATCTAGTTTGGTTTTAACCCTAACCCTTGCCTGAATTGATTTTTTCAATTATATAAAGAAATGAAATACTTGTATACCACTCCGGCTGGTCTTACGAGAAACTAGTGCTAGGTTCCTAGGAATTTTCTGAATGTGCACAAACCGACATTGGAGTATTACATGCGTTATTTCGGCTGCAGTCTGAACGGAAACAGTGCGTCGCGAATTCGCGACACTAGGTATGAAGGGGTTTAAAAGTCTGATGCAGAGCAGCAAATTACAACTTACAAGGGTTGCAAACAAATAGTGCATAAAAAGAACAGTAACACCACTAATTTGTTCCACCACCTCAAACACAAGCACAAACCAGAATATGAAGAAAGCCAGAAAATGCGCAAGGATGCAGAAGCAGCGTCGACTTCATCCAAAGAGTCCGGTAAAAAAACAGAAACTCAGATAAAACTTGCCGATGCATTATAGTCAAAAAGATTAGGCTGATTTGGTGTTTATTTATTGTCATTTTTATCGTTACCGTGATAAATACCAGAAATTATCGGGATAAAATTTTTAGTCCATATCGCCCATCCCTAGTGGCAATATATACTCCCAGTCTTATGAGCCCGTGCTGCGGGGCGTAATTCTCATTTACTTCAACTTTCAGTTTGGCTGTTGTGCTTCTATGAGTCATGCTAGTAGTCGTTAGCCATTAGTCATTGTCTGTTGTAGAGATTCCAGGAAATGCAGAGTCGCACAAAATCACAAACTCCCTGTAGCTTTCCAAAAAATAGATTATGATTATGATTATTGCATGTTTTAGTATGTAATTAGTATGTAATTAATTAAGAAACATTTCACAGCAACTTACCTGCAATATTTATCCAAACAGAGGTCTTGTGATGATGGCAGCCCCATCTAAATTGGCCTCTCTGGTTTGTGGTGTGTTTCTTTTTTCTTTTTCAGTGAGTTTTGTTTCCTCTGCACCTTTGTTCCATCTCTCTCTTGCTGGTGAATTATGGAGACTGTGCCTGCAATCATAAACAGAAGTTTGGAAATCAGTTTGGGAGCAAATTTGGGAAGATGCAACTACTCTGTATAGGGACCCATTCACACAACAGCAAGTAGAAACCATCAGAAAAGCTAAATCTCAAAGGAAGATGAGGTGGATCACGCGCACGGCAGCATTTTTTATATATCTGATTTTATATAGTGACGCATTCATGTGTTCATCACATCAGTAAAGGTGGAGCTGATTTGTATGCTGCCAGGTAGTTTGTGAATTCTCCTCCAGGATCATCTCATCACATCATGTTTTATGTTGTTTTTTTATATATCTTTTTTTATTAATGATCTGAATCCGCAAAGTGAATAAAGTTGCCAAAAAGTGTAGTTGTGGAAAGTTACAATATTTCCTTTGGAGTGGAAGCAGAAGGTAGTAGAGCCTTGACATCATACAGTATTCAGATAATGTCAATAGATATGAGTTCACTAAACCCATGCAAATGTGCCACATGCAGCACAGACATAGGAGGGCTGTAAATGTAGACTTCAGACTTTTTTTTAACTTATATCAGCCAGGTTTGCCTGAATATGGAAATGTTTTGTGAAACCCTTATGTAGGTGTTCCATCAAATCTGGCTTGCAGAAACTCACTTCCTCCTCAACCAAAGGAGCTGTGAATCATCCACTGAACAAACATCTAAAATATAAAACTACCGGCTGTAACCTTCACCGGTGAAGACCTGCGACAAAAGACAGAGCTCCTGTGTTTGAACCCTCTGCAGTTGCCGAGTGACTGTGCAGTCTGAAACACATTGATTGGATATCAGAGGAAAGCACAGCTGACAGGAGGAAACACTGGGTCCTGATCAATAATTCAGAGGTCTGTTGGAGTTTTTACAGCCTGTTAGCAGAGTTGACTCAAGCAGATCGGCAGATTACAGAGGAAGAGTCTGAATTTATGCATCAGCCAGGAGCCACTCTATCGTCAGCATGTGATAAATGATGAATGACAGTGTGCTTTATTAAACGTAGAAAACCTCACAGAGCGAAAAGCTGATCCTATGAGCCAGAGTGAGCAGAATATTAACCGTCATCATCAATGTTTGTACACATATAAAACAGAGTGACTGAAACAAGCTTAACGTGACAGAAATCCATCACAAAAAGACACAAAATGATTACAAAAAGGCACAAAGCAGCCACAAAATAGAACAATGCTATCTCAAGATAGCAGTTATCATGCTATACAGTTGTAGTACAGAATTGCATGACTAGTAGTAGAGAAGACATTAGAGGATAGGAGCTTGGTGCAAGAGAGAAGAAAGTAGAGGACATATGCTCATTGCATCGTCCCCCAGCAGTCTAGGCCTGTTGCAGCATAACTAAGTGATGGTTCAGTCCAGCCCTAATTATAAGCTTTATCAGAAAGGAAAATCTTAAGCCTGACCTTAAGTAGAGAGGGTGTCTACCTCCCAAGTCCAAACTGGGAGCCGGTTCCAGAGGAGAGGAGCCTGAAAGCTGAAGGCTCTAACTCCCATTCTACTTTTTGAAATTCTGTGAACCACGAGTAGGTCTGGACTTTGACACAGTGAAGTTGGGATGATATGGTACAGTGAGGTCTTTAAGATAAGATGGAGCTAGGCCTTTAAGGGCCTTGTATGTAAGGAGGTGGATTTTAAATTCTATTCTAGATTTTAAAGGGAGCCAATGAATGACTCAACTTCCATGGCTGTCCTGAGTCCGTCCCTAAATTCCACTAGATCCACCTAGGGACATAACACAGCCTACTGAGCCTGCTGATGTCATCCACTGATGACACAGGGGGAAACAGTATTATTGAGCGTGCATACAGGCCACAGTATTGAGAGCATTATTTATTTTCTTTGAAACATTTGTATCAGCTAATTCCAGGTCTTTCTGAAACTCTCCACATGTCGTCCTTGGCTCTTGGACAATTCTTCTGATGATTATTTTCACTCCTGTCGGAAATCTTGCAAGGAGCACCTGGTCATGGCTGGTTTATGGTAAAATGAGATTCTTTCCACTTCTGGATTATGGCCCAGAAAGTGCTGACTGGAACATTCAAAAAGTTTAGAAATCCTTCTGTAACCAGTGCCATCAATATGTTTTGCAAAAATAGGGCTACGAAGTTCTTGTAAAAGTTCCTTGCTTTTACTGATGAGACGTTATCTTGTGTTACATCTTGGTAATGCAACACCTTTTAATAGGCCATCAGCTGGGAATGAACTAGGTGATAGTAATTTGCACTGACAAGGGGCAGGATTGCCTTTTAATTACTCCTAGGTTTCAGCTGATGGCTTAGCTTTCCATTCCTTTTTGTACCTTTCTTTATGTGTTCAATACTTCTTCCCTGTATCATTTCACATTTCACACATTATTAACAGACAAGTTAATAAGCTACCTTATTAACGTTTATGGACATCTATGGTTTTATTGCATGGGCTCTGACATCTTGTAGGAATTTCATTTCAAGAAGTAAGAAGTAAATAACACAGACTATCTTGTAACAATTCAGTGTTCTGCTGGGAAACCTTTGGACCTGGCATTCATGTGGATGTTACTTAGACATGTAGCACCCACCTAGACCAGACCAGGCACCCCCACCCCATAGCAATGACACTCCTTGATGGCAAGGGATGAAAGGCCCCCACTGACAACATTCTTTTGCCAGACACCTCAGGACACCCTCAGAAGACCCATGTCCATACTCTGATGAGTCACAAGGGAGACCTACACAATATTAGGAATGTGTTCTTAATGTTATGCCTGAATGATGTTGCTCACAAGCCAAAAAAGTGTGAGCAGTTGTTCACAGTTGCTCTAGAGAGTTGCCGGGGGTTGCAGCCTACCCCAGCTATCACTGGGCAAGAGGCAGGACCGTGAAGAGAATTTACTAATAATCTATAAAATTCTGTACGTCATTAGTATTCCCTTTTAGATGAGTATCGCTCTGTGGGAACCTACAGCGACAGGGTACACCTGAAATTGTGCAATGGTTTCCTTGCACATGCCATAACTGTCAGGATATACTAGATAAGAGGATTTGATTAACTGTAAGTGACTATCTCTAGTGAAAAACAAGCCCTTATATGGCACTGTTGAACCTTGTCCTTCCTCTTGTTGAGATGAACCTATAACTACTGCTGATGTTGTGTACCAGCCAGAAACACAGCAGACTCTGAGTCTCTTACCATCTCTCTTCCTGCAATAAAACCATAAAATATTCAGTCTGTGTTTTCTCACTAGAAGCTATATCTGTACTGAAAGAAGCTGAACATTTAAGTTTCGACAGCTGGGTATACCCTGGACAGGTCACCAGACTACCACAGGGTTAACACAGAAACCATTCACACTCACATGCACACCTACAGTCAAATTAGAATCACCAATTAATTTAACAAGCATGTCTTTGGACAGTGGGACCTGGAGAAAACCCACGCAGGCACTGGGAGAACAAACTACACGTAGAAAGGCTCCAGCTAGCAGAACTTTCTTGCAGTGAGCCGTCAGTGCTAACCATTACACCACTGTGCCGCCCATCTCTGAGTCATAATTCACAAGATAGGGCAGGTGTTGGCAGAGAGATTCTCTACTCTAGTTGTAAAAGTACAGAAAAAAAATATTGCTTTCCAGAGAACCTACCTACCTGGACGCAACTGGTCAATAATGCATCTCAAAGACAAAAGGGAACTCAAAGAAATAACAACAGAATCAGAGGAAACCTGAAGCCGACTCAAACTGTGAAGGAAAAAGTGAGGTTTTCATTGTCTAGTTGTGAAAGTACAATATTCAAAAAAATAATACAGTTCTCCTCCATAAAAGGAGACTGCAGAGAGACGAGAGAGAAACACTGTGTGACATACAGTGGTTCAAACTCAAACTGCTGTTTCCAAGCGTGCCCCCTCATGCTTTACTCCAGAAAAAGTTTCTTTCACAGGTTGGATTGTTTCTTCTTCCAATCTTCTTCGATGCTGCTGACATTGCTCTGACAGGCCTCATTATTCCTGCCATCATCCTACCAGCGAAGTGTTGCTGGGACAACAGTGACCTTGCCAACGAGACTCATGTATAAAGCACTAATGAGGATGTTTGTCAGAGCGAATATGAAGGTGCTCGCTCTGAGAGACAAAAGCAGAGATGGATTATTATAAGACAGAGTCAGATCAGATTCACTGAAACATCCTAATATCAACACCTTCACTAACCTGTCATCTCCTATATTCTGGATGAACTTTAATTCTACTTTTAATCGTGCAGCAGGTACAGGTGTTCATGTACCCGATAATAGTGATTTGATCTAACATACAGTCTCACCAGTGCCCATTGGAAATAACAGGTTTACAGTGAGGCTGAGTGATAAATCTAAACCTCCAACTACCCAGGACGGACAGGTGAGGTGATTACATTTTCACAAATAAAGTGCAGGTGCATGAATATGCAGAGCAGGGCAATTATTTCCAGTTGATTATCTCCTTAAGGGCTGCTGCACAAATCATAGCAATGTGCGTTGCTCTGGTCCAAAATTTAACCAAACTGAACTTTGACCCCATCAGTGTGCAGAGCGCAGAGATGTACATCGAGTGCATTGATGGTAGGAGGAAGTTACGACAGTAAAAAGCAATTCTATGTACCATCCTATTTAGCTGCTTTATAGTGTGGTGACATTTGGAAGCACTATACAACACTCTATCCAGAAGACATTTCATGTAACCTGTTTTTGCCGTTTTGTACAGACATGATTCTTAAACACACACAAACTTGTGATCCCAGTGTGAAGGGGATTCTCAAAGACAGGAAACTCACTGAGGGCCTCTGATGGACAGGTGGGGAAGGACAAGGCCTTGGAAAGATCCATGAGGAAGGATGTGAGGGGAAGAATGGGAGACAAACAAACACATCAACAGATGTGAAGATGTATGCCATGCCATGTAAATAAAAGTGAACAGAATTAAACAACACTACTACTGATGGTTTGAATGAACTTAAATGCCACCAATATGTTTTAGTCTAACACTAAATCTCTGGTCAAGACTGTTTAGTTTGTGTTGAAACAGCTTCAGAAAAGTGGTAATTCAACAGGATGCAAATTAAGAAATGTTTTCATGAATATGCACTGCATATTTTTGCCATGCCAAAAACACAAATGACGATGGAATTGTTGCCAGGACCCTATGAAATGATAAACTGTCTGGGACTAGACCCACTAGTTTGTAGAGCTTTACTGAATTTGGAGTTGTTGATGTTTGCTTAGTTGGTTTTCTGCTTATTATTATTATAACAAACCGATTCTTAAGAAGCATGTTGCTTATTGGCTGCCATATTGACTGTTGCAGTGCACTAAATAGCAGTTGTTAAGGTTTGAGAAGCAGGTTTACAGATGTGTACTGATGAAGCTCCACCTCTTTAAAATGACACTTGTATAAACTGCATTTTCAGATTTTATGTTCTTGCAGCGAGAAGCCTTAAAGTTTCTCTTAATGGTATATTCCATGTTCTCATCATTAGTCTTGAAATAACCTGGCTGTAAAATGACACTTCAATAAAAGAAACACCAGTCAGAAGATTGTTAAAAATTTAAGTCGCAAACAGCTCTTCACACATTAACAGGTGAAGTAAACCTATCTATAAGAAGGCATGTTCCCATTGGTGAAACATCACACTGAGAGCAAGAACCATCTGAGGAACTCTATCTGCTTCCCCTCCTCCTGGACTGATTTTGATATCCGTTTTTGCTGAGGACGACATTCAGAGAGAGTCAGATATTGTCACGTTTTTGAGATTTCCCAGGGTAATGGAAGTACATTTACCCCTTTGAACATTCCCTGGGCTTGAGAAATGTTCCTGGCAATCCTGACAGAAAAGACACACATCTTTGCTGTGAATATGCTGCTATGAAAGCACACAGTCCTGGACACAGATTCACTCTTTCAGTGGATACGTCTTCAAACACTGTAGGAATTGGCTTGTACTCTCTGTTTCCTTCTCACAGTAAAAATGATGAGATGAGAAGCAACCACTGTGGAGATGAACCAAAAGTGAAATCCAACATGACGGCAGCGGACAGATGAACATGTTTTTCTCCTTACAAACGTGTGAATAATGGAGGCTGATCGGTCAAACTTGGACTGACCTCTGTTAACTGTCTCACTTTGGCCCCTGGCAGTTAAATGAAAGCTGTGACATCAGGCCAGATGTTAAACTAGATACGAGCCCGCATGAATTCTTAAACAGACAGCTGTGATGTATTATAAATGGACGCTACAGCAGTGCATTCGGCATATCCAATGTCGGACCTCCTCTGTGTTGTTCTGTGCTGTTAGAAAAATGTGCTGCGGAGCGGAGAAAGCCCTCTGCATGACTGAACACACACCGGATGCTGGAGACACAACGTCGTGTGCTGACGACCAGTCTCAGCTCAGGAACAAGAAGGTGAGACGATGAGACGCTTGATCACACTGCAGCGCATCATGCATTCATCATGGGCTGGAAAAAAAGTTAAAAGGCAACGATACGTGTTTTACACTTGAATCACTGTATTGGTTGGTTATTGACAAATCTGCAGGATTTCAACTGGAAACTTCATTGACAGTAGTCAAGAAAAATGATGCAATGATTTTTAAGACCCACTTTACAGACAGATGCTATTTGTAATCAAGGGCAAATAGAAGGAAAAAAGCCAAGGCAATCCTGAAGTGTACTGACGAAAAGCTTTTAATACATGTCATAAAATAAGATAAGATAAGATAATCCTTTATCAGGATGTTGCACAGATACTTGAACAAGACATGGCATGAATTAGGTATATCCGATGAAATCCTCTAGATGAGATTTACAGGTGAATAAATGAAGAGATATCCAAAACAAAACAAGTTGAAACAAGCGCAGTCGGACTTGCAGGTTGCTATTACTACCACTCACTGAATTTCATCCAAACTCGTGATGGGACGTTGGGCTTTTTTTCTGAGAGCTGGTTCTTTTGTCACGTGTCCCAAAGAAGAGCAGATTCTTTCGGCTCCTGAAAGGCTCTTTATTTACTATCGTTTATGGCCTAATATTTTAGCCCAAGACAGCACATATGATTTGTGTGTTGATAAACCTTTTTGCATTCAGTGTTTTTATGACCAACCAAACTCAGTAAACAAACGGTATGAATGTCGTTAGTGCATATTGGTACTGAGAAAAATCAAGCATCGACTCTTTGAGCTGACTCGTTTGTGCATTACACATCACTAATTCAAACTCCATGCTCTCTTATTGCCACATCTCTGCTAGTCTCTTCCTCTATGTATGCCCCTTAATACGTTTTCAGTTGCCCATGGTAAGTTCTAGGGGAGGCTGTGTCGAACAGAAAACTTATAGAACAACTGCTGAAAAGAAGACTGTGTACTTATAGTTAAGGGCTGCCACTTGTATTATGAAGATTTTCTTCTACAAGTTACTGACGTTGTTGCATTTAACACTGTATATCATCCAGGTGGAGGATGTCAATCCTCATTTTAGAGCCATAGTGTCTCCAGGGATAAATATGGTTCAATGAAACACTGATCATTGACCAGGAAAAATAAGACAGGACAAACTGAGCATCTGTCAACGTTTTTGGGTTAATTTGTCTCCAGGGACAAAAAATGTATGTTTCTGTGTGAAATTTTGCAGCCAATGATCAATGTCCCTGCAGTTCATCTGAAAAAATAGATACTACTGATCCTGAATCCTTAGTGGAATGGATGCCCACTGGTATCAGAGTCGCACAGGGACAAAATGAGCAGAAGAGTTCTGACTCCATAAAAAGGTCAAAGGTCAAATGCTGCTAATGAATGAGGCTTAGAAAGAAGAGCACAATGGAGGAGTAAGGAGGAGGGGGTGTGAAAGACTGATCAATCTGTTGACAAAAGGAGTGTTCATGTGAGCTTGGAGAAGCAACTGGATGTCTATAAGGCAGAACTGGACATAAAACACCCAAGGGTATCTGGTCCTAGAGAGCCGAGGGATATTGAACACAGTGTGTGAATATTGGACCTGTGATAATAAAAGAGGGAATAATGGACAACACAAAACACGATACCATACGGCACCAGGGTAAAACAACAGAGAATATCACACAAATGGGCAAAAACATGAAATAATATGGCAAATATAGAGGCCTGAAACACCCTAGAATATTGGACTATTGGACTATTTGTGATTAAAAGTCTAAATGGAAATGTATTAGATAACATTAAACTATAATTTCTTCAATTGTAAATGGTTTCTTTCAGCTAAACAGACTGTTCCCAAAGGGGGACCATACGGGTATATACAGTATATACCTATTTATTCATCCAATATACTGTCACTACTCAGCTCAACTGACCACAGCCTTACACAAATTGAAGCGTTTGTGTGTGTATGTGTGTGTTTGCAAATGTGTGGGCATGTTGAGGGTTAGACAGAATCAGTCAGCAGGTGTTGAGGAAAAGCGAGGCAGACAACCAATTAGAGAGGATAGGCAGAGATAACGAGTGGTCACCCCTCCTTTAAAACACATACATTCTCTTGACAGCAAATGTGGACCAGCAAGGGCATCACCGCAAAAAGGAAAGGGAGGGGGATCTCTTAAGTTACTCTGTATATCACCCAACACTGAGGCAGGTATGGGGTGGGGTAATATTGGTCATGAGTTTTCTCTGTCTCCTAGCTCTGACTGGCATGGAAACTGTTCACAGCAACATGGCTTAAATGTACAGGTATATTTGGGTTTTGGGGGTTTTAGAAAGTCCTCTTCCCAAGACTTTTGGACCACCCGGCCGCCAAGTTTGCCAGGGTCCCCGGCTTGTAGTGACATACGGGATGAATTTAAATGCAGTGATGAATTGTATGTGTTTCATAGACTATCTGGCAAACTTGGTAAGTATCAATCAGTGTATGGACGATATTCATAATAATGTTTGAGGGACTTTTACATTTGTTTTAGGAGAAACAATAAAATTAGAGGAGTCTGGCATGTGGGAGATACCTGGGGAAAAGGCAGGTGAGGTTTCAGATACTGAGTAAAGGCTGTGAGCGACACAACCTCCTTACTCACTGCATTGTCCCCTTTGAATACAGGGGTCTGCCCATCATGACACACTGAATCTTTGGCAATCTTTTCTTGAGGTTTTCCAGAAAAAAAATAAACACAAAATATAAGGTCAAACATGTGTCAGGAATGATTACATATTTTTTTATGTTTGAAATATGTCGTATTTTCCTGTGATTTCAAACCTATCCATGCAATAACCACCAGTTAAATATTTGCATTTTGCTGGTTTCTTCATTCACAGTTTTCTGAATTCGAAGTAAATGCACATACAGATATGGACAAAATACACACGACTACTGGATGCACTTTATTTTCTGTTCTGACTTCTCTGTATACGTTTTAGAAGCTCAGATTTCTCCATTCATACATCTCTCTACATCAGACGTCCGCCGTCTCAGCATGTTAAACACGCCGACTTCCTTTCTCTTTGTTTCTGAAGTGAAGGTATTTCTAAGTCTCTGAAGAGTCATCTTCCTCCCGCTGAGCATCTCCTCTCAAACCACGGCGTTTTCCTCTCTGACAGAAGAAACTCTCTTTAAGACATCAGAGAGTCTTCTTCATCACTCAGTATGCACACTGGGTTGCGTTTGCTGTGTGGTTGGAAACACTCAGCAGACTTGAGTGAACACAGTGGAGAACAGTTTGTTTCTGAAGACAGCATTTCACCAGCGGTTTGCCTGAAGCTGCTTGAGTGCAGTGGTGTAGATGGAGGAGAGATCCTGCTCCTACCATCAAACCTAGACTCAGTTTATGGACATAAGACGTAAGACTCTGCGTATACTACTAATATATTTCACTAATATTGTGATTTAGAATTACTTTAAATTCAAGTGATTAAGTGATGTGGATTACCGCTCTCTTATATGATTTATTGTCATTCATTTAATTCTATTTATTGTACCGACTTATTGCACTCATTTCGTACAGGGAGTCGTGGTTCCAAGAGGATGATGGGAAACTGTGGAGATTACTGACTTATCATTTGGTACCACCAGAGATGGTGCAGAAATATGAGATACTAGAAACTGAATTTTTAAATTCAAATTTCTCTGCTAGAATAACTGTATTTCAAAATTGAGTCTGTAGAAAAATCCCACCCTTTCACCACTTAATAAGCAATATGTCAATGATATTTTCATTTTACTTATGGACAGCAACCACTGACGGATGGTACAATTATGCGTTCACAATGTCAGAATAATCAAAAATATTGATAGAAAATCCAAAAATAAAGCAAACATTTTAATCCAAGACTTGTTAAGTTGTTGATGTCCTGTCCATATGCAGAAACATGGCAGGATTTTGTCACCCTAACCCAAGTTTAGCAAATATGACTGTTATGTGACACTGTCAAAAACACCACAGATTAGAGCAAATGCAAACATGTTTATCACTGACATGCATTTGTTGAAAATCAATCATATATCATGGATTATGAACATCCACAAACCTGCAACCAGCTATCTAGCAATTAAACCAGACACAAACAAATAGTAATCCCATGCACCCACTGAAAGATAAAATGGATTACATTTACATAAAATCCAGCGTTAATAATGTTTGTTTTTTTATCTACCCATTGCATTCTGCATATTTAACAGTGCTCTGTCACTCTGGCCTATTTGGATGGTCAGGGATTACAACTGAGCAGTCCAGGTCTGGAACCATGAGCTGCAGAATGTCCACTTGGTCAACCAGTGCAAGGTAAGCATCAGAAACATCCGGTACTGTGACTAAAAAGACTGCAGTCCACACATGAAGGTGCCTTTGTCACACAGACAGACAACGTCAAAGGTCACAACTGTTGGAGTGCTTTTAAAAGGATTACATGCATGTATCCAGTAGCAGGATGTCGCTTCTGACCTCCAGCAGAGAGGTACATACTTTTTTTTTTTAGCTCTCTGACCTGAAAAAACTCTCTCAGACCTTTCCGCCACCGCCTGCCTGCCCTTGACGGCAAAAACCTTCCACCACCGCCGCTACCGCCTGGAGAAAAGGCCGCCTCTCGCCCGCAGAGAGGGTTCAGCCCTGGTGGTAATTGGATCCTGGTTTTCCTGTGCCCCCTCCTCCGCGATTCTTTCCCTACCGCCCGCTCCTCTCTGTCCTCTCTCTGCTGGAGGTGTCATCATCAGCGCTCTAATAAGGCGAAGGCCATTAGCGCCTTCAGCAAGCCATTATTCACAGTAATGGCTTGCTGCACAGCTTTGAACACACCTCGGCTCCTAACATACAGGACGAGTTGTATCTGCACACATGGAGCTGGACAGTAGTTTCAGGGCTGAGACCATTAGATACTGAAACACCAAGTGAAAAGGTGAAAACAGTCCAGTTCTCCTGCCCAACAAGGACACCCTGTCCAACTGATTTGACACAATTTAGTAGGCATGTTTCAGCCGTTTAAATACAAATTTCACATTTTTACTGCAGTTGGAAAGTGATATTATTTTTGTGCTTTTACCTTTCTACTATAGCATATCATATTTTAAACTGAACTGTCAATAAAAGTTACTTTTAGCTTTAAAGGCTTTTAAATCCGCTTTGGTCCTGATGGAAATATCTCAAAAGTGATGACACTCTATAACGTAACTAGGTTTACAGTGCAACATTTCTGTTGTTCCTGGATCAGCATTACATTTTCACATTTCCTCCCGAAGTAATTTGCTGATCCCTGACTTTTTCATCGTGTGGCATCATCAGAAATTTAAAAGGTCAAACTTCCCCTAACAACTGGATTTCTCCAATGTGAATCTCACAGAGGTGGCTTTAGTCACATCAGTGCTTTTTCTTTTTCTTGTCTTTGTGTTTCTCAGATGAACTGGGCCACAGTGAGGCTACTGCAGGCTGCAGACATTAAAAGCTTGGTTTATACTCCTATAGCTACCCAAAGAGGGGGGCTACACTGGTGAAAGCATTTATACCCGTGCGCTGCTGTGTCTGCATCGCTCTGTAATTACACCACTAAAACCAAAAGGCAGAGACTTGTCACCTGTGTTGAGTCTCTCCGTGTACTTCACACAGTGGCAAGTGGAATTGAATGTCTCATGTTGGTGCTGAAGGTAATCAATGTGTAGTCACTGCTGCACAGAATATACTGTAGATAAGACATCTGAGTAGATGGTGTGTAGGAGGCTGAACAAGAGAGAATTTTCTGTTCTCACCCGGCCACAGAGACACATGAACAAGGAAATGCATTTCGGGACGCTGTTACGGTCTGCGTTGCAGCCACACATAGTTGCATCTCTGGGGAGGTGCACATGAAGCTGTAGCATACGGCATATGGTGGCATAGAAGTGAGAAATTAATGTGTTTACCCCTGTGACCACCAGTAGCTCTAATCCAGTGTCTCCCACTAACGTACACTGAGGGGTAGGACATGTTTTCTGGTTAGGCCCATATAGTACTTGAAACTGTGCTTGTGTGTTAAAGGCATGTAGACTGAGGGACACTGATAGCGCTGGTCCACACCGAGGACATGACCAGTATATGCAGCTGCTACTTAAGAGCCAGTCTGAGGAGAGAGGAGAAAAAGTTGGTGTTCCTCCAGTGTGAAGTGGAAGAAATCACACAGTTCCAGAGAGATTTTGAGGACAGGTTTCTGTCTGGACAGCTCAGTGGCTGAGAAACAGAAATAGATACACCGTTCACCCACTGGATAAGAGACAGTCTCTTGACCCCTAGTTTTGTTAATTGTGTGTATGTTGCCCATGCGTACCATTTCTGACTGACAGCTGAGGAACATAATGTCCATGGTAATTTTTGCCATTACCAGGCATTTAAGTGCTCAGAACGCGTCTAAACTAGTCAAAATCAATGTGTTAATAACACATTAATGCATTTTTTTTTTTTTTTTACGTCAAAATTGTTTTAAATGTGTTGTTAATGCTTCGGACCAAACTGTAGTCTGGGGAATCAGGAAGCGCCTTTAAAGCACATTAACTATGGAGATCATGCAGTTAACTGCAGAATCCATCTTGGAATCCATCACTAATAACACTGAGACCCAAAGATGTTATGGAAGCTGTTGTTTCACCTTGTAAATGGCACTACAGCTTTAGGGAATAGAAGGCACATCTGTTTACACCAAGCTCATTGTCTTGGCACGGGTGGTGTTGTCCATCCTCCCTTATTATCTCTATATTTGTCTTTGTTCGGCGTGGAAAATTAGTCACAGGCATCACAGAGTGTTAAAAAGTCACATCTACAACATTCCAATGTAGGGGTCAAATTCTTATGTCTGGTCCTCTCGGGCATCATGTTACCCTTCTTGAAATTAGTTTTTATTCACACATTTCCTTTATCACAAAAATCAGTTGGGTGTTTGTAACTAGTAAAGCTTGGTTTATGATTGCACAGCTGTGGTGTACTTCCTTACCAACTTGCTCAGAAAACTGTAATGTAGACACAACAAAGCAATGTTATGGACTTGACTGATTAGTTATTGAAAAATTTCTGTTTGTCTGAGGGCTCTGCAGAGTAAATCATCCCACTGAAGAGATATAATCTCATTAGAATTATTATTTTTTTAATATAAAAATTATAAAGAAACTTCAAATGGTGTTAAAATTTCCTCATTTAATTCTGGACAAGAATGCCAACAAACATTCTTTCAGAAATGGCAAGCTATTCCTTTAAAGACACCCCCAGTTATGGAGATGATGTGCTTGCTGATGCGTCAAGTGCAAAGAATCTTATTTTTCTGACAGCAAGTTCGACCTGAATCTCTGAACCTATTATCCAGATCAATGTGAGCAGGCAGCAGTAACTAGACTGTACCTTTAGCAGAGCTTCAGACACACACAGACACAGATCTTCCATTTTTGATGAGTGCTTAATTTTTAACACTGAGTTCTCAGGAAATGGGATCTTCCAGTGGCTACAGCAAACCACTTCCCAAAACACTCTCTTTGATTATTTTTAAAAAACACAGAGAATGAAAACCTCATGTTAGACCAGAGGAGGAACATGCAGGTTTAAAGGGGCAATTCACCCCAAGGCATGGTGGAAATACGGAAAAATACTTATTTTAGCACTTTATTTATATTGTATTTTACATAAAGAGTATTAAAGAATGATGAAGATTAATGGTCTTATAAGCAGATTTTTCTATGATTTCAGAACTGATTTATGGAAAATTGTAAACAAAACTGAAAAATATGCATCATGGTTGTGTGTTCAGGTGTAATACATGACTTCTGTAAGAATATCACTTTTGATGCAATGTTCAGGGTCCTGTTTAATCGTCTCCATGAGCTTTGTGTCACAGCCAGTGATCTCAGCTGGTTTTAGAGCACCATCATGCACCTGATGCTTTGTGCCTTTTGTCAATGAGGCTGATTTCACTAAAACATTACATTTCAAAATCAAGTACAGGATAAAATATGTCTTTAAACCACCTGATTTGCTGGAGGAAGGAAAGGAGAGTGAAGAACGAAAAGGGAAGAACTGAGGACTGCATCACACTGAGATCAATAGAGTGGGTTGAGGAGTGTTATGAGTGTGTGTGCGGCAGCCTTTTATAATTCATACTCTCAGAGACTCTTTTCAGATCTAAGCACTCACCTTTGACCTATTGATCCTCATGCACCGACCTTGACTGAAAGCGTTATGAATAAAATCATCAAAGACCTCAGATACACACAGAGTTGTTTCTATCTGTCTAGAGCAGTGAACATCAACTGGCGGGCCACGGACCATATCCGGCCCGCTAGAGCTTTCCATCCGGCCCCCGGAATATTACTGAATTCAAAAATATGTTCCTTTAGTTGTTTATTTTTTAAATCAAATGAAACAAACGCCCTCTGAAAAGTATCTTGCGCCTTCAATTGAAGACGAGGATAAACTCGTTGCTCTCAATTAACATTTCTTTTGTAGTTTCACATGCTCATTTTATCTATAGTCGTTTTTCACAAATCTTGCTTGGGATTTTTCCCCACACTATAGTGCACAATTGCGGCGCCTCAACAACAGCCGTCAACATAACAGAGAAGAGCATGGCAAGTGCAGGCGTGGCACATCAGCAAATAGATACAAATGACAAGTAAAAGTGACAGGCCTTAGTTATTAGAAATGTTGCTCTCTTTACATCAAATCAAAGTAAGAAAATCAGACATGGTTTGACATGGTTCCTCTAACGCATTTTTATAGAGTTAAATTTTGAGAGCACAACTTTACAGGTGTATATGGTGAGAACATACATGGCAAGTGTCTTCAGTATGTCATACTCTTGGGGACAAGCCAAAAAATACAAAGCTGCATGTGATGGACAGAATGATAGCCTCAGACTTGAAGCCTAAAATATCACAATCGCCCCCTAGTGGTAGTACAGGTGATATGAGTCTGGTAACACCGACAAAGGCTAAAAAATAATAAATAGAAGGAACATTAATATATCAAATAATAATATATTACTTGGGATACAATATTTATCTTATTTTACGAGAGCACCTGGCCCTCACAGTGCCTGCCGAGAACAATTCTGGCCCTTGGACAAATGTAGTTGATGACCCCTGGTCTAGAGGATAATACACTGAATAGGGCTAGGGGAATGCTTGCTGGTACCATTAGTACTCGGGAAAACCTGCAAAAATCGAAACATACAGAGTGGAAAATGAAGTGGGGATCATGTTATAGGAATTTTTGTCCAGCAGTCATCAGACACACACGTGTTTTACTTCTGCCAGCAGTCCATGTCCGAACAGTACATAAGAAGCTCCACAAAACAGAGCATCACTGACAATGACTGGACCTGGGTCATGCTTGTGTTTTTCCTACTGGGGCAAGAAAAGCCATGAAAATGGATTATTGGAACTACAGTTTGGGTAAAAGTAAATACTTTGGTTCAGGTTATGGAATTACCACCAGTGAAGGTTATGTTCTTCTTTGAAACAGTTGCCTCCTGTGTTCCATTCCAATGTTTTGTGAACACATCTGGCTACCCCCACATCACACACAAGCTTAAGATGTACTCTTACTATTCACCTGCAAAGAAATTAACAGTAATGATAAAATAATGGATTTGTCCACCTGGCATATTCATGCATAGGTCTATATGTATGTATGAAAATAAATTAGTTGCACAGAATAATTATGACCACGTGCTATCTGTGTACAGTACATATGGAAATTCACAGTATCTCTGGTAAATTGTGTAATAGCTGTGAAAGAACAGCAAAAAAGACAATAGTTCATATAAACAGTACATCTGCAAGGGGATGAAGTCTTGTTTATCAGTGATTCAACTACTGTTACCTCTACTTAGACTTTACCCAGCCGTAACAACCAGAAGTTAAATCTGTTTCCATTTAGAGCTCTAGTCCAGGTAGGGCACCAGAAACACTACTGTTGTTTTTCCTTGATTTAAATGTAGTTCCAATTAAGATTAAACCTCTAGCTGATGTGGTAAAGCGTGCTACAATGATTCCATTGTTAATGTTGGTCCTTCTATGGTCTGTCTCTCTGTGTTAGCCCTGCGATAGACTGGAGACCTGTCCAGGGTGTACCCCGCCTCTCACCCGATGACAGCTGGGATAGGCTCCAGCAGACCCTTCACAGGAACAAGCGGTTACAGAAGATGAATGAATGAATGAATGAATGTTGGTCCTTCTATTTCACTATTATTTAATCAACTGATTATTTTACCATTTACTTGTATAAATGGTCAGAAGCTTATGTCTGAATGAACATGAACTGATTCAATCGCTGCAATCAACACTTAAAGCAGTGATTCTGTTTACTAAGTGAATGAAAGCACAGTTCAGCTTAATGCTACCAAGCACACGCTGTGCTCCGAAACCAACAGTTTAATGCACAGTAGCTGAGCTCTGCTCTCACTGATTTATTCATGCAGTCTGGTTTTATTCAGAGTCAAATGCTGCAGATTATAGAAACAATTGCATCACATCAACTGTATTTACTTCATTTGTTGTCAGTTTTTTAAAGGATTGAACGAGGAGCATTTCTTTCACTGCCATGTTCTGCCTGAGTCACTGATGAAGATCAGTGTTTGTCTCTCACTGTTTCATTAACTGGTCCTTTAAAATGTAATACTGGTCCTAAAATGGGAGTGAACACAACTCCACTTGTTAAAGTGTCAAAGCCTAACCAATCATTTGTATTTGTTCACCGATATCTACTGAAGTTAGCAATCTATATATCTCAAATATCTGACATGTTTATGCTCTAACCATATATGGAAATTAGAGAGTAAATAACCTTTTTAGAGTGAGGAGGTGACCGGGATGTTATTCAGCCTTTTCTAAACGTTACTAGCAGAACTCCAATGCAATGCAACAGACATGAAACTAACTGATACACCCATTTTGCTCATATAGAACTGGGACATCATTGAATGTGCCACGACCAACAACAAATGTCAGAACATTATGTTTTTATGACACAATGTAGGGAATTCTAGGGAAATTAATTCAAGCTGCTTTAGGACTTTTAAGAATCTGCGTATGCTTGTTCATGTCCCACAAAAGGACTTTAACATGTGAGATGGACATTCATGTCCCATATACAACCTTCACTAAATAGCCACATTGTCTTTCCTCAAACCTGAAAACAAGTTGTGTTTTTGCCACCTCCTCTCAGGCTTCCCACACTTAACAGCAGTGTGTGTGCAGGGGAGACATCAACCTTCCTGCAGAATTTCACACGTCTTCATTGTTAAGATCTCTGAAGCGTTCAAAGGTCAGAAATGTGTCTCCATCCGTGTCATTGTTGGTTATTGTCTCCTTGTCTTTGACATTTTTATTAACCTCGCCGGAGTTATTTCTGCTCTCCTGCATGGTGTCCCTTCTTTGGGTTTTTGTTCTCCTTTCTCCAGTTTTCAACATTCAGAGGTCTAAACTGGAGCACAGACAGTTGATTCACTTCTATCTAGTTTATTGTTGGCAGCCATGGAAGTGTTTCTGCCAGGAAAATCAGATAAACACTAATTGTTAACTGAACATAGTATCTTAAAACTAAGTAAAGACCTAGTCATTATTTGAGCATATTCAGTAATACAGTAATTCTTCAATTTTGTTTAAACATTGTGAAGAAAATGTGTATTAGTCTTTGTCATATTTTAATCTTTTGAATTTTGCTAGTTTTAGTCAACAAAACTAAAACAATCTTTAGTCTTAAGAGCGGTTTATAGATGCATGTAACCAACGCTCTATAAAAACGTCATCCAAACACTAGTTGGCGTGTGTTTTTTGCCAGTCAGGTTCATTTTAGTTTCTACTTCCTTCTTCACTTTCAAAAATGGCGACTGAAAGTTTCACTGAAACCAACCGGACCAATCACAGCACCGCAAGAGCTGTGGTGGGAGGTGCACACAGACCCTAACACTACAGCAGACCTTAATGTGTAGGCTCTGGGCTGTCGGCATGTCAAATTGATGCAGAAGCATAAATGACATATCAATCTGGATTTTCTAAATTACACTACTTCTAGTTTTCCATTTGGAAGAGGGTCACCCTAAATGTAATTACATTATGGTTGTAAGACGCACTTTTTCTCTTGCTATATAGAAGTCATCACAATGGCCCTGTTCAGAGCTGGTTATGTAATCTGATTGCACAAGTACTAATTAGGATGCATGTTTGAACTAGATGTGAACAGAGCCAATTTCATCATGTTTTTGCATATGTCCAGTGCTATCCTAAACATCCCTGAGAAATATCAGAACATGATTCATCCATTCTCATGGAGTGTCCTACAAAAACAGCATATCACTGAGTCAGCCGAAAACATGGGATATAGCTTTTGATATGCATTCTGCGTGTATTTGTCCTTTATCAGTGAGCATAATTTTCACGTCATACCTTGGTGTAAGGACCACCAAAGGTGGCACCCAATGGCTTATTTATAAGATTCCATACAAGAGTCCAGTTTCCATAGCTTGATTAATTTTCCTGTTTACTTTTTTTTAGAATGCCACAACATAGAGAGAGAGGACACAAAGGCTTAGATGTCTATATGTCTACATATCGATCATGTAGATTAGTGAGCAATAACTCATCCAAAAGTTGGTTCACTCACTTGTTCAGTTCACTATTAGTCAGTCAGTTACTACAACTGTAAGGCCTAAATCCCAGGGTGTCAAACTCATTTTAGTTCAGGGGGAACATACAGCCCAATTTGATCTCAAGGGGGCCGTTCCAGTAACATAACTGCACAATAATCTATAAATAACGACAACTCCAAATGTATCACTTTGTTGTAGAGCAAAGAAGAACAAGTGCATTATGAAAATGTTTACATTTAACGATCCATCCTTACAATACAAAACATTGTATGAACAATCTGAAATTTCTTACGTAAAATCAGTGCAATTTGAGAATATAGCTGTCATCTACTGTTGGTCTCAGTGTTGTTGTTATGTCCAAAACTTTTACTAAGACAATGTGATGTCTAGTGGACAAACTAGGAACAGGTGCCAGTTTTATTTTTATTTTGCATTTAATGTCTTCTATGTAATTTTCACACTTTGCAAATTAATTTTGCGGTCCAGACTGGACCCTCTGGCAGGTCGGGTTTGGCCTGCAGGCTGTTTATTTGACACCTTTTGCCTAAATGAACAAGGATGAGAATTTTGAAATAGCTACACCAGGAAGACATACGTTATGAAAATTCCCAGCAAGACATTTTTAATTTCACTCAATCAAAACTATGAATTACAGTAAGTAACGTCCACAATCATTCACTGTCACACACTCAGTCATAATGAGTGTATTCATTCCTTTGTCCATTCATCAGTCTTAAATGTTTGATTTGCTGCGGACATGTTTCATTTCATATTAACTCTCATTTTTTAGTTGTAGCTCATCGTAGTTTTGTCATAAAATAACTAGTTGTACATACATATATATATTTTTGATCTAACACGATAATCTCTACTAAAGACAATGTCATATTTTATCATTTGAAAAGTAATAACCTTAGAATCCCATGGGCATTTTTTATCTGTCTAATCTGTCCTATTTGTTTTAATCTTTGCCGTCAATTTTTCTACTCAGTTTTTTTTCTGCCAGAAATGGTCCATGGTTCCTGGAGGATACGGCTGCTGAAGAATTACTGTGGTCTCCCATGTTAAAGTTTTGCTGAAGTGTGTTTTTGACAGTCCTGTACATCATTGTGAGCCCCTTCGTCTTCTTGAAACAAACACGTTTGTCTCTGTTTTCATTAAAAGTCAGACTGATTGTTTGTTTGCGGTCCAAGGGCTCCATTTTTTTTCTTTCCTGCCCAAGTTCCATTTGTCTCTAAAATCTTGGCCAGAAGCAGAAAGGGAGAAGGAATGTTTTGGCAGCGAGAACGAAGAATCCATTTTCCTCAGCCTGGTGCGTTGGTGGTGTGAGCGACAGACAGTGGCGCGGGGAGATTAGGAACTGATGTCCTTCCTCCTCATCTGTCCCTGATAACACACAGCAGGATAATGGCTTTGCTATTTCTGCTGCTGCTGCTGCTGCTGAGGAGATGGTGGTTGTTATCTGACTGCTGGAAGCTGCTGTTTAGAGCTCCAGGAGGCGATGCAGCACACCAATCAGTCCGTATCGGTGTTGGATTTATGGAGAGTTTACATTAGTGTTGGTTCAGCTGCAGTCATACTGTCAGACTGATGCCACACACGAACATCTGTCCAACTTACATCAGATGTGTTAATAAGAAAAGAGATAAAGTCATGAACATGTTCAACTTCAATAACTTATGTTTAAATGTATTAAAGTTTAAATTTAAAAAAGACTAATGTCCAGAGTGAGCAAAGTGTTTGTGCTTCCCACTGTGATATATCTTTATTTCCGATGTTTTGTCTTCTCCTCTGCATAAATATTTAGTTTCATTCAAGAATTCCCATGACACATCTAAGAGCTTTTAGAGTCAAGACTCCTGAATTTAGAGGCAGCATAGAGGCAGAGTCATAAAAACAAAAACTACTGTATGAATCATGGGGAAACCATTTATTTATTTATTTTGCTGTAAAATTGATCTGGAACCCCTCCATTGGGAACTGATTATGCTTGTGCAAAGATCTGCCAGGCCAATCAGATCGCTTTGGCGGGCAGTATGCCGTGACGAACAGAAGAGTGTAACAGCGATGTAGTACAGGTCATCTGAGCACCGTGGAGTTGAATTTGTTTACAACAAAATGGCTCCGATTGGTTGGAAGAGTGTCCAAATGCATCCAGAGGTATTTTTCTCTCTGTATTGGTGGATAAATAGAGTGCTATGCCAGGCTACTATGTTTGTGCAGCGGGCTACAAAGTAACAAAACAGCCAAGCGTGTCAAGATGCAATGTCAGTGCATCGCTAATGTTGCTCAAGAGATTGTTGACTTTGAGACATTGTTATTTTGTTTCACTGCATGATTGTAGAAAACCAGCTGAAGCCAGCTCAGCTTGGATTTACAGTGTGTTACACCCATCAAGTTTTAGGCGTGGTAGCTTCTTATTGCTGGCTCTCACTGAAAATGACCTGTCCACTTCCCTTTGTTGTCCAAGTCATCAGTATTATCTTCTCGGACCAATGCAGATACGATTTTTCTCCATTTTTACTGTTTACCTTGGAACCTTCCTTGTCAGTGGGTTAGTGTGCCACTTCAGTCTTCGTGTTCCAACTACTACTGGGTGTGTTGCTTATACAGATATTCATGGCGCTCAGAAAATTAAAACATACTGGCCAAGGCACCAAGCTAGACAGCCCCTAGGACCTAGAGTCTAGGTCATAGATTCTGTATGAGGTGACTTAATATTTTTGTTGGAAAGTCACTAGGAATAAACTAAGAAGCAAAACAAGTCGATCACACCAAAGGTGTAACTGTGGGATTTCAGTGTTGTGGTGAAAAGAGGTGTGGTGAAACTATGTGGTGAAAGTTGAATCGTTGACTAGTTGCTGATATCACACATAAAAACACAGTAGACAGTAATGCTTTGCAACAATGAAATCTTTATTCTTGACCTGAATACATACTGTAAAAAGAAGCTACGGAGACTTTTCTGCAAGGTAACTGAAGCTTGAACACAAACTACTGTTGGCCGTAGCCCACATCATCTCCGTCAGTCTGACACTTCTAATACGCAGCTCTTCCCGGGGAAAAAAACCAAAACAAAACACAACCAGCCAAAAAAATATCAACACACCCTATCACCACAGTAACAATGTCAACTAATAGAACACAACACTGAACATAAACACATGAGCTTATCAATACTGTGTGCTGCAGATAAAGCCTATATAAATCGGCACCATCAATAGCGTTTAATAGTACTTCACAGCGTGTTGTAAGATAATATAATGCAGTACAGTTGTCGTATTTCAGGACTGACTTACACATTCTGCATGTCACGGTAGAATGGGCTTCATCTTTAGTAAAGTATTTCCACGCACTTGATGAACCGCTGCTAGTTTGCTGTAATGACCCACTGGGCTCCTCACCTGTCTTCTCTGAGGCTTCCGTGTTGTTATTGTCACGTGATCGGCGACTAGTCGACTTCCTGCTTAAAGCGTCACGGCACAGCAGTAAAGTTGACTAGTTGACTAATCGGTTCAACCCCTAATTATGACAAAAATATGGAAGTAAGCATTTGAGTAAGTTTTTATCTTGTTTCTTCAAGGAGGAGAAATTGTCCTTTCATGCCACAAGAGTACTTGTAAGCAACACACTGAATTGAATACACAGCTGTTATCACTGCCAGTTCTACTTAGTCCCTAATAATGATGGAGTGATACTGTAAGCTTATTAACTTATGCATTCACACAGCGTATAATGTACTCCAAGCTTTCCTTCGTGCCATTGGCCACATCACTTATGCTGCTTTTAGCCTGGATTATATGGTAAAATTAATTATATTTGTTTATCTATGTTTCCTTATCTAGATTAGGAAACCTTGGTAACCACCACTGTGACACGGGAATCTGGTCTTTGGGCTTAGTGGAACCAATTAATGAAAAGATATCCTTGGTATGTTTCTGTGTAGTACAGGCCCCTGGTCTCCACAGTCATCCAACCCAAACCTAAACTGAGATGAGCTGGTCTGCAGAGTGAGGGAAAAGCTGCAAGTGGAAACGAAGGAAAAAAAATTGTCAACCATATAATTCCATGTGTATATGCTTTATCACAGTCTCAATGTCTTCTGTTTTAAAAGAAGATAAAGTAAAAAAACGTACAGACAGTATATTCAAATGGTATTTTATATTTCTTCCTTTCAGCCTCCAAAGCACAGTAGACCTACATGCTTCTTGATAACTCAGTTTAGAGACTTTCCATGAGCCTTCCTGTGCAGCAGTTTTACTTAATGGAAGTTCGTGGTGGAGTTATTAAACACTGGAGCTATTTAAGTCTTGTGGAGCAGATGTGCACTGATCATAATATCTGCTCGTTACAATCCTATCCCTCTATTTTTGATATGCAACATTTGTTACTCCTTCCATAGATCATTTGTAATCTGATTCAGTCAGAAAATAACAAATGAAAAATTCCTCTACATTTATCTTTCACACAATTTTCCTTCTGATTGTCTAACCCCACGTGTCAAATCATTGTGCCATCAGTTTGTTTACTTTATTTTGTGAAAGACTTATTCATATTGTAATGAGAAGGTGTTCTTTCATGGGAGTCAGTTGAAGCGAGAGATGTTTTGTGCGCCAGCAGTAGTCAGTGATATTGAAGTTCTTCTGAAGCTTCAGCCTCACGCTCTGGTAGTTGCCACTATGCTGACCTATGCAAATGTGGAGCAACACTGACTGGCACTGCCTGGAAACCAGCCAGGATGAACCAGTTTACAGCATTTGCCTTTACATTTTCATGCTTGGAGTTGATCAGTGCTGCTCGTGCTGCTGGAGGCGATTCAACCTGGACTGAGGTTATAGTTCCTGCCCGCACTCTTAGGTCATCCTCATCCATCCAACTCACCCTCCCACCTGCTTGCTTGATAACCGTGGGCTCCAGAGCCGTCAGCTGCTCAGCCCTCTGCTTCTGGAATACCCTCCCGGAACACACTGAAAATTCAGACTATGTATGTGTATGTGTGTAATTTTAATTGTGTTTTATTTTAACAATTTTGTACAGTGACCTTGAGTGTCCTGAAAGGCCCCTATAAATAAAATGTATTATTATTATTATTAGTTAAAGCAGGACAGAGCAGAAAACAAGGACAATCTTTTTTTTTTTTTTTTTTTAAGTTCTGACAGATAATCCATGCTGACATTTATCCTCATATCTTACTGCAGTGGAAATCTGAAGAGTTTAGGATGAAAGTTAAACTTTCTCATATTTAGCTAATCCATTTCAGCACACAGAGAGCTTTCTGAATCAGAGACACACAGACCAGGCTCTTCCTGTAACAGAATAGCATGCTCACTGTCTGGTTTTGCTTACAGGTTGGTTCACATCAGGATAGATAGATAGATAGATAGATAGATAGATAGATAGATAATTTGTATCTGCAGCAAGTGTCTGTGCTATAAGTATGCAGCTTAAAACATTTGGATACAGGTGTTCATTTCATAATATGTCTAAGGAAGTTATTCATATTGGGGCTTGTTTTACCACTCGAATGGCAAGCATTTTATGTACAAACAACTTTACATGTTGTAACCACAAGCTTAGTGGTTCTGTTGAAGGCAGCATACTGTATATAATCGAGTGACACAAGTTTGTCTCTTATACCTGACATTAGTGAGTAAGAAGTAATTCAATGACAATGGTCAATTTTTTAGTACAAGTACGTCTGGAAATTGTTGGCATCTAACCTGAAAAGGGAAATATTAGATCCACTATAAGACTATTAGTATAGGTGTTATGGTAAAATGAGACACATATTTGATATTTGACAGACAACGGATGAGTTAGAGGGAAAAAGTACTCCAAATGCTTAAAACTAGAACCAGGGGGATAGAATTAGGGTTATGATTAGGTTCCAGTGAACAAAACTTAGTGACAGGTAGAACGTCTCTTATGTAATATATCTGGTGCTTATAAGATAAGATAAGATAATCCTTTATTTATCCCACAATGGGAAAATCTGCAGTGTTGTAGCAGCATACATTTTAAGGGACAGTGCACACAAGATAAAAAGACTAAATAAATACAAAAAATTGAAAATGCAGTAGAAGTTAGAATAGAAGTTAGAAGAGAATTAAGGATATGCATGAGTAAGTTATTGCACAGATCTTAAAGATGTCTCATGTTTTTTGTTGAGATAGTCCAGTGTGTGTGTGTGGTCTACTGGGAGCAGGCTTCACTGTACAGCCTCACAGCACCAGGAAGGAAGGACCTGTGGTAACACTCCTTCACAGTGCTGTTATAGCGCCATTGAGAGGGTGGATTGGTTTTCCATCAGGGAGGACAGCTTTGCTTCCATCCTTCAATCACCCACCACCTCTATAGGCTCAAGAGGGCAGCCCAGAACAAAACTGGCCTTTTTCACCAGTATGTTCGGTTTAGCTTACCTTTAATTTGAACTGCGTGGTGTAATCATGAAATTAGGAAAAGGTTCTGAGGCCTCCAGAAAAGGGTTGTGGATTCAGAAATATTGCCAAATTATTCGAGATAAGTCATTACACTCATTCATTCGCTCATCTTCTGTAACTGCTTTCCTGTGAAGGGTCTCGGGGTCTGCTGGAGCCTATCCCAGCTGTCATTGGGTGAGAGGCAGGGTACACCCTGGACAGGTTGCCAGTCTATCGCAGGGCTAACATAAGTCATTACATTGAAAGCAAAATCATCAATTTGTCCAAGACTGGCTGACCTAGGAAATTCAGCCTAAATGGCTCTTGAAATTCTGTCTGTGCCCAACTGGCCCTCATATATTCCCAAAAAACCCATCTGTTGGGTCGGCATATATATTTTGATAGAAATACTCAAAGAGGGTCAAAATTAGACTCAGGGACTGGAACTGAATCACATCTGCTTTAATATAGTGTCTGGGTTTATTTTTAAGAGCACATCCTTGGTGTGTTTTTCTTTAAAATGGGTACCTCAATTTAGAAATAACAAATCAAGCTTATTTGTCCTCAACCTGTGAATGAATTAGTGTAATGAGTTGCTGCTACCACTCTTTGCTGAATAAATATGAAGCTGAGGCTAATTTAATTAAAGTGATGAGTTGCAACCACACGGACGTCATTCTTCAGTTAATGCACGGATTCAACAATGCTATTGTTGAAAATGTGTCTGTTTCACTAGCTTTATTCAGCAGTTTAATAAAGATCAAGACTACTTTTTTTTCTCACACACCATAGACATTTACAGTCACACAGTCAACAAGTCACTAGTAGATAGTAGACATGATAGTAGTCACTAATAGATAGTAGTTTCTCATTTTTAAAACAAACACGTCTAAAGACACATCCTGTGGTCGTGGCAAAGATGTTAGTCTGTTTGAGAAGGGTCAAATCATTGGCATGCATCAAGCAGAGAAAACATCTAAGGAGATTGCAGACACTTTAAACGTAAAGAAAAAAAAGGTGTGAGCAGAACCCTCCTCAGCTGGACAAGGGTGATCCATCTGCTTGAGGCCGGCCAGGTCAAGAGACACTGAAAAAGTGAGGCAGGACAGCAAGATACATTAGAAGTTTGAGTAATAATTTAGCCTGCATTCAGAGTATTAATTCTAGAAAAGCTTAGTACACAGTGTGCTCATAAAATTACTGTTATAAGAATAGACAAGAGCGTAGAGGCAGAAAACTGTCTGTGTGATGACAGTCATTTATATAACAGGTGAACAACACTGAGGGAGGACAACTGTAAGTAACGCACCGTGTAGGTGGGTGAGGTCAGGTCAAAACATTAAACCTGCCAACCAGAGACACTTGCTGACACAGAGGTAATGACATACAATAAAGGCATATGAAAGCAGAGAGAGTGAAGAGAGTGAGAAGAGTACAGGAGAGCAGTGCACCCTCATTAGTCTAGGTCTATAGCAGCTTAACTGAGTGATGGTTCAGGGCCACCTGTGCCAGCCTTCACTGTAAGCTTTACGACAACAGAAAGTCTAATCTTAAAAGTAGAAAAGAGAGAAGTTATATGCGTTTGGTTCCACTTCACAACTGAATATGTTCAGTTGTATTCTATTCACAGTTCTATCTATTTGTTTTTTACCGTGTATTGTATTTTAAGCAAGAATTAAGCTGAAGAAATACAGTTTACTTTCATTACCACATACAGTATGACATGTGAAGAAATCTGATCACATCACCAGAAAATAAGTAAACACTAGGATGTTTCATTCCCTTGAGTAACTTGTTTCATTACTCCATTTCCAGCTCAGAGTAAATCTGCTTTGTGTCATGTGTTTCATAAACAACAGATGTGATAAACTGTTCAAAGAACTGCGCTCAAATCAACTGTACACTTAGAATATGAAGTCTGATGCTTAAAGCCTACTACAGTAGAGAATACTCTATCTGGTAATGAATGTACTGGTGATGTTCTCTTAGTGCTGCAGCCTCAAACTGGGTTTTGTAACCACCGTCTGTGGGTCTGCTATGGGAAATGAATTGACGGCTCTGTGATGTATCACCCTCATGTTTCCTTTAATTAATCCTCTTCCCGCACTAAAGCGAGCATAATAATTCCACACAGGCCGCTCTGATCTGCCTAATGTTCTGCTCTACCTCTGACTTTAAAGCCAGCCCATAAATCCCGTAGAAGAAGAACCTTTGGAGACGCCGGCTGAATAATGTGGCGATTAGATGATAAGGAGGGACGGGATCGGAGGTGTGGTGCGGTGGGAGCTTCCTCTTAGCGAGGTTAACGCGTCAGAGAACTCACCTGAAAAACAGTCATCAAATGTCATTCTGAAATCTACACAAATGCATTACAGCAGACTGCTCAGGTTGACATTCAAACAGGTCCTACTGATACAATCTGCATCGCTTTAGGGGTGGAAATATTAACCTGTTGGCTTGTATGAAAATGTTAAGAGACATTCATGGTTCCCAGGGGAAGAATCTAACTAAATGTCCAAAGCTGGGCCCATTGCTCTAGGGATTTTAGGTTGAACCACACACTGCAAGAGAAATGTCATACTTAAGTCTGGTAGGCTGGCAAGCAACTTTTCCAACTCTAGGTCTAGAATTTTGGTTTAGGTGAAATCTTGATAACTATTTAACGGATTATCTTTTGCAGACATTCATGGTTTCCAAATGATAAATCGTAATCACTTTTGCACTCATGCTCTATCACCACTATGAAGTCAGAATTACAATTTCAAATCCTAACACAACAATGTGTTAGCAAACGTTAGCATGCTAACACTGACGTTCAACAGTATACATTCTCAATTATGTTATATTTTAAAGAAATGCCATCAGTATCCCTACATATTTGAAATCACCAATGTACTGATTAGGATTACTAAATTTATACCTGGAGAGTACCTGGAGAGAACCCACACAGACACAGGGAGAACATGCAAACTCCACACAGAAAGGCCCAGTCGCTGTGAGGCATCGGTGCTAACCACCTCGCCACTGTGCCGCCCCTGGAGAAATGTTTGCAATAATAAGACATACAGATATACATTTAATATTCAATTCAATTTTATTTATATAATGTCTCAAGATACTTTACTTTGATTGAATTGAATTGAATGCCTGAACCCAGTTTCAGAACCCAGAGTCTGAAACCCCAAGAACTGAGACAACTATGGTGAGGAAAAAGCCAGCTCATATGAGGGGACCCATCTGCTCGAGGCCAGCCAGGAAGAGACAGAAAATGAGGGCGACGAAGACAGAAGAGAAGAGAAGAGAAGAAAGGAGAGGAGGAGAAGAGAGCAGCAGAAGGATTGAGATGAATCCACCCACATTTGTTCCTATTTAAACCTCAACTCTCCACCAGTCCTTTAGAACTGAAGAAGCTACTTGGATGAGTGGCTAAACGTCTTCAAGAGACTCTCCAACATTTTCAGATAATTCATACATACATTTAAATATATTATTCATTGTACGAGATATTGATAATGGATAAAAGGAATGGATATAGCTGGCATTACAAATACTGTTTGTAGAGTTGCTCAGTAGGTATACAGAGTGCTCATACAGTAACTGCAATAGGGATAAACAAGAGGGCCATAAAACTGTTTGTGATAATAATAGCAGTGTTACAAGTGAGCTAGCTGGTAATGTATGAATATAATGAGGTAATATGAAGGAATGTGTGTGATAAAATCTGACCAGTTAGGTTTTATTGAGCCACAATAAATTTAGGCACACACTACAGATAAAATAAAGGGTTGGTTCATTCCCACACATCTTAACTGTGGAAGAAGTTTAGTAACCAGTGTATCAGAAGTTATTCACCCACACACTCTTAAAATGCCTCATGTTTTGTATTTTTTCAACAGATTCCCTGTTTCTGCATATTTTCTGATGGACATCTGCAGGCGTACACTTTGTGTGAGATGAAAGAAAAAATGCGTTCGGTTACACTTCACTTCTTTCTGATTCTTTATGTGTTGCCTTGAGAAACTGCGCCCTGCATAATAATGACATGGAACAGAATATAAATTTCAGATTGGATTTGGATGATGCTCAGCGCTGACCCGAGGCCGGTTTCATTCAGTGCATCCTCCCCTTTTTTATGGGGACGTTAAAAGTTATTTCTTTCTCTCTCTCTGTCAATAAACTGTACCAGCTGACAAAAAGTTTTTACAGCTTTAATATCCCGTTTTTAGGACGGTTTGTTAAAATGTCAATCTTTCATTTTGACTTCCGGCACGAGAAGAATTGCATCATTTAAGGCACTGTTAAGTTTGTCTGCCAACACTGGAGCAGTGATCACCGAAAGGGAATAAAAATCTTTAAGTGTCAGAGACTATTTCTGAGCTTTACTGGTTTTTACATCTTCATGATACAGAGAAAGATTATATTTTTATATGCACAGTGTCTGCTGGCGCTTAGGCAGGTTTACTTTTAAATGAATACAAATTTGCTTCAAATTTTAAGAGAAGTGGCACAAGAAGACCCAAAGGAGTGTGTTTCCAGTTGGTGGTGCTAATTATCCAGTTGGATTTCATTAAACAAAATAATACAGAGATGCTGCTAGAACTCCAGGCTTTTTGTTTGTTTCATGTAGTCATCTCATTGTTAGGGTTCCTCTTATCTAAAGAATGAGTGGACGTGTCTTTGGGCTCGGCCCCCAAATGGCTCTTCATTTCATCAACTTCTGGTTGAGCTCGCACATGTGTTTCTTAGCAGCTGAATCCAGTGAAAGTTTAAATATGTGATGTACATATCATCTCCTCTCCGTGCTCTGCTGATCAGCGTGCACGTTTCAGTCTGCTATGATTCACCAACACACACCGTGATGAAGTGTACCACTCTGCCATCATGTTTAATCACTGACACTTAAGGTTTCACTGCTGCTGTGTGTCATCAGGCTGCTGCGGTCAGAGAAACATATTTCAGAGCTGCGCACAAATACAGTCACACCACTCCAATACAATACTTCTAATCATGAGAATGAAAAGTGAAAATGAACAGACGGCTCAACCAGTATTTTTGTTTTCTTTATTTTAATCTAAAAATGATATGTAATTAGGAGAAATGGGCCCTGGAGACTTGGTTCATATCAAATCAGACAACCTATTAGCGAGAGAAAATAAGTCCCACCACGTTCAGGTGGCAGTTTAACTGTGCTAGTAAAAATAAAACAAAACAAACAAACAAAAAAAACCCATGTGTGATAATTAAGTTAGATACTTCACCTGAAATAAGTGGATCCTTTTTTTGAATAATAAAGAAAAACAAATATACCAGGAATTCATCACTTTTGATTGCTGAGTTGGACAGGTAACTATTCGGCCTGTTATCTGTTGACATGAGAACACAGAAGGCTGTACTGTTATTACTAATATGTGAACCTGATGGTATAGTTACTGCTAGGATGGAGAAAGTTAAGACAGCTTGTTTCTGCATAAACAACTTATGAGAAAATGGATTTGTACACAGGACTTTAGTACTTTACTTTTGTTCTTATATCTTACTGTATATACCTTTGCAGCATGATTACAGTGCACTGGTCATGATTAGTTATACAGTATTTAAGTATACTGTATATAGTCTTGTCTCTACCTCTGTATTTGTCTTTGACATTTCTGCAGATTCTAATCCAGCCTATGAATTCTTGCTGCCAACAAAAACATTTTTGGAGGGCTTGACTTTGCCATGGCCATAATTAAGACTACATGAATCCACAAAAACATTTGATAATACTACTTATTTTAAAGAGAAATGATGTTTAAAAGAAGCAAACGTAGACAGCTGGTATGCGGTGGAATGTGAACAGTAGTCTCAGGCTTCTGAGTCAGACATTGTACAGAGGGCTGTCTCACAAAATACTTGCAGATACAGTCTCTACCAGTTTCCCACAGTTTCTACTCATCACCAAACAAAAAGTGAATACGTCCCTGCTGATGAAAGATGAAAACAAAACCCCAAATCTGAAGGAACAAACAGAGACACTGATCCTCAGCTCTGAGGTGGAGATGATTCTCCATCAAAGGAATTGTGAGAATCTCTCCTCATTTTGAAGCCAGCGGCGTTGCTCCTGATGACTGTGTGCGGTTTTGCGTGAGTGTATTTGAATTTGTTTCATGCTGGTTAAATTACTACCTCTGCTAGCTCCGTCACACTTGCTGAAAATCCTTGTAACACAGTCTGGAGAAGTTTTAATGGAGAAAGACACACGCAGCGGATAGACACCTGGAGGCTTTTTCATCGTGCTTTCATTTAATTCTTCACGGAGGAAAGTCAACACACGTTCTCTGTGGTGGAGAGAGAATTCTCAGCGAGACACGCAATTGTTGACTTGTGGATTAGAGTTTACTTACAAGGACCTCATCACCTTTCTTGGTGAGTGTTGGACTCAGAAACTACAATTTTTTATCACTGTCTATCTTTTTCATATTCTGACACCATTGTTGAGAAGTCCCAAAGTGAATAAGTTACACATGGTGCCATATAGTAGTGTATAAATTATTTAATAAAAGTATATATTTGGGTGTCAATCAAGCTGTCTACACAGATGCTGTAATCTGAACCGATTCTTACTTTTTTCAAGTCTATTTCATTTAATTTACACTTTAAAAGTGATTCTGCATGTCTTCTGACTGCTGCCAAAGCACAGGTCACCAATACCCTGCCTGAAACCATCCTTTGTAAGTCTAAGCACTCTAAAACTGGTCCCTAATGCTGAACCAACAGGATCAACTTTGCACAAATAAAGAGATTGTCCAGAATCTTTAATCTGTTAACAGACTCGCTGCTGTTTGTCAGGTGTTGATTTCACACAATCTTTGTTTTGGCTGAACTGTCTTCATCTCCTCCTTACTCTCCTTTCCTGTCAAATGGACAGGTTTCATTTCCTGTGCTGTTACAGACACCAGATGATTCCTGACAGTGCTCGTGTTGATCTCTCTCTCCAAACTCGTCCCGTACGGTTCCCCCGGCCGCTGACTGACGGCTCCGTGGAAAGCTAATCGATGGCAGGAAAACATCAGCAATAATCACCGTCGGCAGAGGCTCAGAGAGCATGACCTGATGGAGACAGATCCCCGTCAGAGCAGGAGGGCAGCATTGATGGAGTCTGTCTGACAGGCTACCGAGAGCTTTGATAAGAGTCTGTGAACATAACCTGGAGCCTCTGAAGCTGAACGATCAATCAGCTGGATGGATTCATTCAGAGAGGCTGCAGAGCTGATACCATGTTGTTGCTGCTGCTGCTGCTGTTGCTGCTATCATCAAACGTCTCCAACACCAGCCAACAGTTGCTGTCTGCCATCATTCATTTATAAACACTGAACATGGAGGACAAATGTTGCTGTCTGAAGAATTTTCTGTTGAGTTTGAAAAACAATAATAAAGATTGCTCAACAAATGAAAAATGATTTGATAAATTACTGTCACCAGGTGATTCTTATGTTCATACAGATCATACGTCTTCGGAGCCCAACAGACACACAATATATGAAAGAATTTAAATAGTAATGTATTATTTTAAATGTCTTCAATTTTTGTCAATAAAGTTTTTAGTTTTTTTTTTGCTTTGACAAATTTGTAGTTAAGACTCACAATATAATGTAAACCAGAAACGTGCTGCAAAAGTCACAACACCAGCAAACACACAAACACGCTGCAAAAACTCACATCTGCAAACACAGAAACTTGCTGCAAAAACCCGCAACACCAGTGAACACAAAAACACGCTGCAAATGTAGAAATGCATTTTTGTTTTCAGTTGTGTTGTGAGTCCGTTTTGCATGTGTTTTCTCAAGTTGCAGTGCGCTGAGCTCTCTTGGCCACCATACAAGAGAGTCAGTCACCACAGAAAGTTGTTAACGTTTGGATCCAGTAACAGGTTTTACACCAACAGGGGAACTAAATTATTCTGGTATTTCTACAGATTTTTTGTTAAAAGATCAATCCTTTATATATACTGTATCTGGTGACTAGCCGATGGTCATAAGGTTATTGTACAAATAAACTAGGTGGTTGTATTGCGTTGGAGAACAGTCTGACAAATATTATATGGACTCCGGTGTGTTCAGTGTGTAAGCACGACCCAGAATGTAACCAAAAGACTACCCCTTAAAGAAATTAAAACAAATGTCCTCACTTTCTGAACACACACTGGTCCACAGAAAGAAAGAAATATATTTACACACACACACACAGAGGTAGGCTGACTGACAGGTAATATGAGGCGGGCAGGTGTTTCCTTGAAGCCTGACCTTTGTTTGTGTGAGAGATAGCAGCGTTGTCACAAGTCAGAGTGCAAGTAAACACTCCATGACAGAGAGAAGAGAGCGAAATCTCTAAAGAACACACAGAGAGGGCTGAGTCTGAACGCGTTGTCTCCCAAAGCAGGAAACAATCAGCGGAGTAATGAAAACGAGCAACTAATTCAATTTTCCGACTGAAAAGCTACCAGTCTCATCCAAGTCAAAACTAATTTACAATGTATCAGACCAATAATGAAAAATACATTATGTATCATATGCATATAGAGCGTAGATGTCTATGATTACTTAACATAGCTGCCTCCATTAATGTTGCTGCATGCCTCTTGACAGGCCTACCCGTTGACCAACCCTGACCGGTTTTCTCGATGTCTTGTCATCACCTTTAGAGGGAGGTTCTGCTTTTGTTGTGCCATGTATTCTCCACTTGTTGATGACTGTCTCCATCTCATTCCATGGTTTAAAAAAATGAGGCCTGTTAAAACCATAGACTGTATAAATATGGTATGGTATGGTATGCTATTTTCCCAGGGATACGTCCAGCGGCATCTTGCGACTTTGGAGCAGTAAGGTCCAAGAGTGGAGCCACGTGGAGTCACATTATCGATGACCTGCCCCCGCTTCTGCCAGTCTCACTCGCGTTTTTGTTTAATTAATACTACGCTCTTCTCCACCTCCACCAGTTACAAGGAAATGTTGAATTATATACTGTACTTGTTTTTAAAAATTTATTTTACAACTCTCACGGTCTCATGGGAATGCTTTGCGGAGTGGTTGGCATGGCAACTGGTACCTAATATGACAGAAACTATCACTGAGAAAAAAAATAAAATTGACGTGTATTTTAATGTTTTAGTCCCATCCACTAACATGGAGGACGTGGAGTTTATGACCTATACTGCAGTCAGACACCAGGGGGAGCTTTACTTGCTGTGGTTTCACTTTAGGGGAGCAGTTCGGCCATCCAACTTTATACTGTCTAAAGTTAAAAAAGACAAAATCACAATCCATTGTCCAGACATAGGAAAGCATCATGGTCTCCTCCTAGTCAGTGAATCTTCCATGCTGTTGTACATCAGCTAGGAAGATCAAAACACAGGTCACCACCATAGAGATGGACAGCGGTTGGAGATCGGAGGGGGAGTATGCTCAATCAGCCCTCATCCCTCAGTGCAGAAGTGGAGTCTTTATAAGTGATTCTACTTCCTTCACTGAGTGTTAGTGGGAGTAGAGTAAATGGTAAATGGCCTTGCTTTTATATAGCGCTTTTCTACCTATTGGCACTCAAAGCGCTTTACAGTCTCAGACACATCTACCCATTCGTTCACACAAGCATACACACATTCACACACCAGTGCCACGCACTGGGAGCAACTGGGGGTTCAGTGTCTTGCTCAAGGACACTTCGGCATGTGGCACGTTCCGGGGATCGAACCGCTAACCCTTTGGTTCTTGGACAACCCGCTCTACCTACTGAGCTCTACCTACTGAGCCACAGCCGCCCCGTAGAGTACTCAACTCTACTCACACCGTACTTACAGTGTCTGGTGTGACCACCAGTGGTCAAGGTGGCAGAAAGGGCAACTTCTTCTAACGCTGGTGGTTAGAAGAACTTGGAAGGGTTCTTACCACCATCTAGACATACTAAACTCCTTTACCACCACCCAAACACCTGGATTTAAAGAGTGGAAGGGTGCTGTGCCAGGAGATGGGAGTGTGGATTTTACCTGGATTTTACTGTTTCTGGATCTTTTCATCTTTGCTCTGTTTCTTCCTTAACAGAGTGGACGGCCAAGGTCCAACTCAGGGGCTAACCACAGCGGACTCTGAGTTGAGTGTGAAGAGGAACAACTGTGGTAGGTTCATTTATCACAGTTTTTGTGATTTTCCCTCATGTAAGAGGAGATCGTCCCTCTTCAAAGCCACCTGCAAGGAATGGCTGTGAGAGTAAGTTGAATGAGGTGAAGTGGCACCAGTCCTGGTGCCGATGTCACACAGCAACCTTACTCCGCCGGTCAACTGTTTGATTTATTCGCTGATACTTTATTTAATATTACATACATTATTCCATAGAATGTCACGTCTCAGCAGTTTATGTTCAGTATTCCTGTACATGAACTGGTAAACTGCATAGGCTGCTGCAATTTGTCGCTAAACCCCAATATCTGTGTTATTGCGGTAATTTAAACAGACTGATACAAAACACATGATCTTATTCTACGTGCAGTCATTTCATATACTGCATAAAGTCTTTGATAGCATCATAATTCGTTTTTTAAAACTTTTTTATTATATAATTCACAGGGTCTCATGAAATCTCGTGGTAAACACTGTATTGACAGTCTAGACACTTCAGTGCACGTTGCTCCCCACCTGAAAAGTGCCACCATGTTCCTTTTAAAACCTATTAAGTCCTGGGTTAGGGGTCTGAGTGTGTAGGGGCGTGCATCCTTAAAGTGGTGGTTGATACAGTGATTGAAAAAAACTGCAAGTGAAAAAAAAGAGCTTGAAAATAAATAAATAAATAAAAAAACATGCAATAATTATACATGTTAATGACGCAGTGAGATGAGGCATTGTTTAAACCCACTGAAGTTATTTCCACAACCTGGCAACACATGGGTGCCCCTGTCAGCGTCCTCAGATCCTGGTTTCCGCCCCTGCTGTACAGCATCAGGTTCAGCCCCGGTATCCTAAGCCTGTGGATGGTTCCGCACCGAGACACGTTAGTGTAACCGGCGTGACGTCACTCTATGACGACAGAGAGAGAGAGAGAGAGAGAGAGGGAGACGGGGGCGGGGGGGACTTCACAACTGCACAGCTGCACATCCTCTTTCACTCTTCTCTCCACCAGCCAACCGGGCTCCGCTCAGGACGCCCGATCCGATCCAGCGGGGAGACGTTCAATATGCCAGCTGTAGCTCCAGCCGGCTCCAGTGCTGGTTCTTCCGTCCCTGGAGGGATTTCCACGTGCGACACTTCTGATGCATCAGGAACGCAGTGAACATTAAGTTGGAGGCGTACAGATGGGAAACTTCTAGGCTAGTTTGGACCTGGTCTAGTGTTTTGATGAACGTAGTTCAGTGGAGGGGACCACCTGCACCTGCATCTGCACCTGCTGCTGGCCGCTGCGCCGGGGAGCCCTGTGAGCACCCCGAGAGGTTCAGAGTGTAAAGAGAGAGAAATAAAAAAAATAATAATAATAATAAATACCTCTTTGCTGAGTAAAAATCTCCTCCAGTCTGGAGTTGTCACTTCTGGCTCGCGTGTGGTTACATATCCAGGAGATGACACCTGTCTCCCGCCTCCGTCCTCCTCTGGGTCGGATAGGCATGGAAGTGGCGTCGTGAAGGGGGGCACCGTCCTGCGGATAATCAGTTTGGACTTTGTGGATCACCGCGCGGCTCGCGTCTCTCCCCCATGCAGCTCCTACGGCTGGCCTGGGCTCTGACTGCCGCTGCGGTCTGCTTCCTGCTGCTCCTGTTCATCCACAACGAGGTCTTAAGAGAAGGTATGACTCTGTCGTCTGCTCACAGCTTGCGGGAGTGTGTGTGTGTGTGTGTGTGTGTGTCAGTATTCTTCAACTAAATGTCCAAAAGTCTGAACAGGTCACAGAGTAATGGTAATCATTTTATTTGCGTCATTTTTAGTAGGCCGATCCATGATTAGGGATGCAATCTGTGCGCGCAATCGGGCACGTTGTCGTGCGCACCTGTCGCCCCGAGCGTGTGTAGCAGTGGACGGTACGATGATAAAAGGCGGGAGATGGAGAACAGATGAAGCAAAAGCAGTATAAACGCAGACCCATGCTTTTTAGTGGAGGAATTAGGTCTCCAGTCTGCCTACGGTGCTGCGTTTCTATTGTGACTGGCTCTAACTCTTCTGTGTCAGTAACTTTTAGTGCCCTGGGTAGCAGTAGAAGCACAACACATCTTTTGAGACACGATGATAGAGGGGAAACTCTCTCTGTCTGACCCTCTCTCCATCTCTCTTTCTCTCGCTCTCTCTCTCTCTCTGTGCTACACAGATACATGCACACACACATATTAACTGTACTGCAGAGGTATCAAACACTGAAATTTTCCATTTTCATTATTGATTCATTTCTAGATTATTTATGCAACAGCTGAACTGTTCATTTATCCTGTAAAATGTCAGACACACATAGTTTATATTCAGCGCATACAGCAAATAAATGAAATACAGTAAAAATAAAACCAAAATGCTAGTGGCTTCAAGAGGAACCTTAAGAGTAAACTTCATTTGCATTGCCTCTCAAAGTGAATGGACATGAAATAATCGGGAGCAAATATAGCATAAAACCGTAGTAAAATGTAAATGACCCATACTAAACACACTGCACATCTCCTATGATTAAAAGTCACAGGTGTACTGGCCTGCGCACATACAAAGTTTGTGGCACACAACAACTGTGTCATCTTGAAGTCTGTCTTGTGCAGCTTTTTTTGATGCCCCTGGTGACACATTCACCAGTGACCAACTGGTGACGATTTTTCCGGCTGGGTTAAGAGTTCAGGCTCGTCTTTAGGCAAGATTTTAAATGCCAAGTCACTCGTCGTGCTCATAAAAGCACCAAGCATGGCTGCTGCTTTTCAGAGTGTGAGTATGCAAAAAACCCTATATTCAGAAAGTGCATTCCATTTAGCATTAAAAAAAAAAGCCCTATCGTGTTATTCAAAAAGGGCCTTTATCACAGTTTTTGTGCACAACGCCCTCCGTTCTCTCCAGATTTGAATCATATTCTGAATATGAAAAGAAAAAAATATTTTGTCCTTGCATGGTTTCTGTACTGAGGTTTTGTCTTGGATTTGGATTTTTGTTTATATCACATTGCACAAATGATAAAGCACGCTTTTTTTGTTTGATTTGTTTTTTTAGCACTTTAACCCAATAAAATATATTCAAATATGGTCCCACTGGTAGACAGGATGTAGACATGTGTAAACCTCCAAACAAATGTGTCCAAAATCAGAGTAGATTAGATTCACACAGGAGAAAAAAAAAATCCCAAACTAGTGGTACTACTGGTATGTTGTATTACACAAGGACAAAAATAAATTATAGGCCATATATTCCTTTACACTGTGTTTCCATTCCTTTTTCAGCATTGCATTTTTTGCCATTTAATAGCAGGTTCTCCCACTTCATGGAGGGAGAACTGGGAACTGGATGTGACGGGCTATAACTCTTCCGTGTCAGTAACGTTTAGTGACATGGGTATGAATTCAAATAATAGATGAACATATATGTTCACAATAACCATAAATTAAAGTCTGATAATGAACGCATCTGCACCTCAGTACAGAAATGACAGAGACTCTCTAATGTGGAGTCAATAAAGTCAGCAGTAGACGCTGCTGCTCTGGATCAGCAGCTTCAGGTCGCTCACTTTCTCACAGCACCCCGCAGCAGGCGAGGGAACACTCCCTCTCCTTGTCGAGTTCTCTCCGACTGCAGTGACTCTAGCAGCCGCTGACGTTCCTTCACCTTGTCAGGTTTCTGCTGCTGCTCCTTTTCATGTGCTGCTGAAAGCTGCCTAGTTATCTCCTTCACTAAGACAAAGGAGGCCAACCTCAGCCTGACTCTCTCATGATATACCCAGATCTGCTCAGCCACCGTGGCTTGGCATTCTGCCTCAGCTGTGTCTTTTTCGTCACAGTCAGGGTTTTAATTGGTTGTAGGTCGGCTCAGATTCTGTAATGATGACAGTTTACCCTCTATCTGACATTTTAAACATTGAACATTGATTATTAAACAAAGTAACTGATGAGTTGGTTGCTATCTTCAGTAGTTTACCTCTATGATGGAATAACGTACTAGATTGGTTCCCATAGATTGGTAAGCTAGCTTTGCATCCACAGTCTAAAAAGATTCTTTGCTCTTTTTAGTTATTTTTCCTGTTCTCCAAGTGGTAGAAGATATAAAAAAAATGGAAACAACTAAATGCGGAGCTGTGTTGTTTGCAAAAATGAGCATATGTTTCATACATCCTTCAACGTAGCCATGTTTTACTATAATAGCCTAATAACTCGTCAGTCTCTCAACCACTTTCACAAGGTTGAGCTTTTCTAACAGTCTTGAAGGTTTCCCACATATCAGGAGCACCTATTGCCTTGACATAGCAGTCTTATTCATCCCAAACCATCTCAGTTGGGTTTAGGTTGATTGATTTAGATTTCTGGCTCTCTGTCACTTTGTTTCCTGGTCAAACTGTGCCCTACAGATGTGTGTTTTGGCTCATTGTCCAGTGAATCTCATTCTCACTTTGAAACAACTATCCTGTTAACCCTAAACCAATCATAACGTTGCGGTAGACACAATATTATGAACATAAATCGTGAGATTTTCCAGATTTACTGAGCTTCATGTCTCTGATTAATGTCTGTTATTTTCTCTTTACTTAGTTGAGTGTGTCTTCCCATAGTAGATGAAACATGTAATTTGCTGCATATTCACATTGAATATCGACACAATAAGGTTCACCTGTTAACTTAAAACCATTTCAGAGAACAACCTCATGAAACTGGTTGAGATATTTCCAATAGTGTGCAAAGCTCTTATCAAGTGAAGTGGTTACTTTGAAGAATCTAAAATGTGTAATATTTCTTTTTATGCCTCTACATAATGCCATGCGTTATTTCAAAGACTCGATGTAGAAAATAGTAAGAATAACAAAAAAAATAAAAATAAAATAAAATCTGTGAATTAGCATTTGTGTCCAAACGTTTGACTGGAAAATAATAACGGAAGAGTGGAGAATTTTTTCGGCAGATGGCAGCTTGTACATTTACGATATGTATCTAAATGTATATTTACCTGCCACTTTATAACAGAGTTTTCTCCTAAAGCTCAGAAGACTAATTTGAGCTTTGAGCTGCATCAACAAAATCAACATGAAACTGTGTTCCAAGCTGAAGATCCACACAGCTTTTAGCTAAAAGAGGCCAGCGATAAAGTCAAATCAAACCATGCATACTGTTCTCCTCAGCAGCACTAATTATCCTGTGAGATGGTGTCAGGCCCAGTTTATGCACAGCTTGTTGTCAGAGGTTTCTGCAATGTTGAATTTATACCTCAGTGGGATGCCCTGCAGGAGAGTAGCTGCATTAATAAGCTCCAAAATATGACATTTAAAGCTAATAGGACGGTTTGGAGCAATACTCATCTAAAAAGACCTACGCATGCGAAAGCAAAGAGTCAAACATCGAACATTATCATTTTTCCTGGTTATATTTCAGTTTGACCTTTCGGTGGTTGTTGTTTTTATTCCCAAAAGAAGTAGGTGGTGATGTTTATCGTGGAGCTGTTTGTTAGATTATCCAGATAAAGGGGGAACTCTTATTTTTTTATGCCAATTCAATTTGACACTATACCAATACCACATTGCATGTACTGCATTAAGCAGTACTGAAGGTTTTACTTGCTATTGGACTGGAAATTAAATGAGCGATATCACACTTCAGTACACATTACAAGACGTTACAAGACTGTGTAGAATGTGGTGCTTGTGTGCCGGACGACACATAACAAAGACACGTTTAAAGCTCCCCCCAGTTTCTGATATACAACACAAACACAAAATTGCCTTCTGTGGCTTTTGTTTGGCAGATGCTTCTGACACCCCTCCTCGTCGTATGCAGATGTTTCAGATAATCGGTGCGGCTGCAGAAAGAGGAAAATCATAAACTCCAGCAGCTGCTCATTGAAATTCATCGGTCAGAGCTCAAAGAGACTCAGCTGAGCAGGTGCCGGTTTCCAATGATGTTGCAGAGGCTCTTATTTTGGAAAGAGATGAGGGCTGTCTGTTTATGTTACATCAAAACATCAGACTAAAGAGGTCAGCTTTTTTCGCAATAGGAGAACACAAAGAATCAGCTTTTTTACAGGTTGTTTCTGTGGTTAGCCTCTTCATTGATCATCTCAGTGTGAAAAGCTTTAATGAAGACAAACTGCAGGCCAACTTTAATTCCCTCACGCTCTCTGTTTAAGGAGTTTCTCTTTTCTTTCCCCTGTCTGCTCATGAAGCTCATTTTGATCCTGGAAACAAGCCTATTATGCAGCAGACACACTGTTGTGCCTGCGGTGTAGAAAGCTTACCTAAGGAGCCTTCATAGTCCAAATTAATTCTCAATGCTCCATTAAGGCGAGCGTATATTCATGGGAATTATGAACGCACCGCCTCTGAATGAAAGAGAAAATCATCAGCTGAGAACAAAGACACACAAACAGAAATTAAGGGAGCAAAAAGCCGCAGAGGGTGTAATTGGATTTGAATAAATGCATCTGGAGGAGGAACATCGTCAGTGGTGAGTTTGAGACAGCAACAGAGACGAGATCTGTCGCCGTGCGCACACACACGCTGACACGCTTTAATCTTTGGGATAAGAGTCCCTGCAGCGGCAAACACGGTGATATTTCATTCCGAAAAGTTCTAAACAAAACTTGTCAGGGGAAAACATGAAGCAATCAAACTGTGGGACTTAACATTGGTATAATGAATGAATAAAATCTGTAGAGAAATGTGGTGTTTTGGCCGCAAAAAAGCACCAAACATGATTGATTTCATTTTTATTCATCTATTTTTATCTCACCTTAAAGACGGACAGTTTGGGGAGTGACTGTGACAATTTCACCAGCAAATACCCATGTCCGACATGCCAGTAGTCCGTTCTTCTAGTGTCATACGTCTAGCCTTTGTGGTGTGCCGCTGTGACTAGCCTCGTGTTGCAGCTGTTCGACCTCCATTTTGCACATGAATCACTCTGTCATTCCACACTTTATTTTGTCATTTATTGCTCCCCCCGCAGCTTACAGTATGTCTCTTGTCTGCTGCCGGCAATTGATGTGTTGCTGCTGCATGTCCTATCAAAGTCTGTCTCAGTTTGTCTAGCCGATGATTACCACTATCCACCGACTTAATGGTCCACGGAAATATATACGGCTGTCATGTAAAAAAAGTAGGCCTGTAGGTAGTTTCATACCGTGCTCAGCGCCGGATACACTTCATCTATCTTTATAGAATAAATCACATTTTCACAATCATTTCATGAGCAGAGGTAAACAATATTTTATTCCAACTTTATGGACAAAAGTGTATAATAATAACAAGTAAGCTTCAATTTCTTTTAACTCCGTCATTTTTTTTTAACACCCATCTGTTATCTTGAACTTGGTCCACCTCGTAGCATTGGGGAATCTGGAACAGATCAAAGCTGCAGTAACGTCGTGTAAAGCGAGCAGAATTAGAAGTTGTAGTAAATCATTTTTAAAATAATAAGTCCATCTTCAAAGCCCTGCCAGATGGTTCTCTCAACAAGAACATAGTTATTTGTGTTTACCGCTGATGTGAACGGACTAATGAACTGAGCAAGGAGCTGAGATCATGATGAGGGTAAAGCTTCAGAAATATCTCCTCTTACAGATTTTAACAGATTTTAAAAATGTGCAAATAATTTGTGTCAACACTTTATCCTGCAATTAATCGCGATTAAATATTCCAGAATCTGAATCAGAATCAGCTTTAATGACCAAGTACTGCACATACAAGGAATTTGACTCCGGTAACTTTACTCTCTTGTACATAACCACACGAACTTAAATAAGTGAAAGAAAATAAAAATAAAAATAAAATAAAATAAATCTCAATGAATCTACTGAAGACCCTAATGTTCATATATACAAAACATGTTTCTTTTAATATGTGCAGTAAAACACAAGCCGTCGTCACTTTTAAAATATTGCAGAGCATGGCACATTCATTGATTTGTTGTTATGCTTTTTTCTTAGTTTTGCTAGGACTGTTACATACGCCGCCAGAAGCCAGATGTTTGTTCTCGCAGCTTGTTCTCGACACATCAACCAGGCTGAACTTTTTTCTCATGTCGTGTCTGGCGACTATTCTGTGATTGGTCAGAAATTGGAGTGGGTGTAGTTGATTCGGTAATGCGGGAATGCTACTCTGTGAGCTCCCCGATGCTAATATTCACAGTGTTACCGCTAATCTCTCCTGGGTAGAGATCGGCAAACTGTGTATAGGTGCATGCTGAACGAACAGCATGATCCGATGAACACGGTTGTCAAAACGACTGGCCGACATCCCAAAATAGTAAGAAAAGTGCCTCTCGTTGTCTATATCCCACATCTCCAACAATGCTTAGCACGTGTGACTTTTGCTGCGATGAGAGGGCCCTATGAGGATTTCCCCAGTGTTCAGCACTTGAGTTTCTCGTGAAGTATAAATTACCTGGCCAGAACAAATTTGTTCTTGCAGCCCTAGGAGTGAGAACAAATTTCTCGCTTCTCACGAAGTATCTAACAAGTTTTACAGTTGGGGTTAGAGTTTTTCTCTGGCCTGGTGATGGTGACAAGGAAATTTCATTTTTCAAAATGCTCTCAATTGTGTCTTATTCGTAGAGACCATTATCGAACGCACAGGTCATTTTATTTTTTCCTGACCTAACAGTGTATTTTTGTAGCCTCAACTTAATAACAGATGGATGAACCATGGATGATAGATGTGAAGCCTTAAATTCATGTATTTGTTGGCCCACCATCCACCCCAGCCTCCTCCTGCTCACTCTAATGCTCAGTTGGTCCATTTACTGAAACTAAATGTTGCCTCTACAGGAATCCAGCCAGTTGCTGAAAGCTGTCAAACAGTCCAATATGATCCTTGCTAGTTGCTAGTTGTTTTCTGTCTGATAACAAACGGCTGACCTGATGGTGGTTTCTGAATTTGTCTCATGCTCCGCAATAAAAGACTCATTAACAGTCATCTGACAATCAGCAGAAAAACAGCCTCTGCATCACGTCAGAACCAATTTCAGCCTCATTATTATTCCTCTGTCCTCACCCCCAGTGTAAACACTGTGATTTTCAATTTACAGAGAAAAAAAAAAGGTTGTCAATAATAAAAGCTCATATCAACCAAATGTCAGTTCATCTTTCTTCCTCTCATTCATGAGTAGATTATATGTCAGTACTGATTGGACAGCAAACAGCAATACAAGCACAGAAAACAATACGCTGTAATTGTTATTATTCTCTTGTAATCTCAGTGAGCCGAGGCTCTGTGCTGCTGCAGTCACGACATGGAGTTTATGTGAGTCCTTTGGACAAACTAAAAAACATGCAAGAGTTTCACTGTGGAGACAAACCACAGAGATCAGAGGAAGGACATCAAGTCCCATAGGCAGACAGTCAGCACAGAAAGCTTACTGCTGTAAAAACAAATTAATTATACAGGACATAAATCCTCAAATGACAAATTATATGTGTATAACATTTCTTGATGAAGGAAATAAAGCTTTTCCTGTCAGTAGAAAAAACGCATTTTACAACACAAGACTTTTAGAGTGAGCAGGAATAAGATATGAAGGCTGGGTCCTGTGTGATGAGGGTTGTTTCTTATGTCCAACTATCCAACTCTGTCTTCTGATATAAAATAAAATATGTTCATTCCCTAATAAATAGGCTTGTGGTTTAGATGTTGGACAATATGTTCAGTGATAGCATGTTTAAAAAGATCTTTAACACCTTTAACAATCCAGATTTGAGCTAAAGTTTCTGAGAGCGACTACCGCTAAAATTTATACTTCTTTTCAAATGGAAAGATTCTAAATATAACATATGAAGTTGGTTTCTGTCATCTACAACATTTATGCTTTGGGTTTTTATGCATTTTTCATATAGTTCAGTTTACAGGCACTTAAATACACCTCGGTATGGTTGTATGTTCAGCAGCGTCTTCAGCTCCACAGAGAGCTTAAGTGAAGATGTTCTTCAAAGAATGCATGTACACTTGCTCTGAAGTGCTGCTTAGGGAAACACCTAAGAGCCTTCATTGAAGCTCTTATCCCTGAATCAGACTACAGAGTACAGTACTTATAATAGCTTGACAAGAAAGACATATGGTGTCAGGCGTAACAGCTGATTGCGTTTTCCGTTATCATAGTGGACCACATCTTGGATGCCTCACTTTTCTCGTACAACGGCTTTCATTGTGCTGACTAATAAGAGCATGGAGAGCTCTTCTAAGGTCCCAGACAAGCCAAGCTGTGACCCACAGATGTGCCTACGATGATGTATATTTTTATTTTTATTTTCGTTTCATTGAAGGCTTTTCCACTGCTTCTAACAACACTGTTACTGTACTGTATCGTTGTAGAGGTTGGGTGGTGATCAACAACCAGCTCTGATTGGTTTGGAATCAAAAGTACTAAGTAAGATTTGGACACATTCACTAATTTAAAGGTTTCTCTTTATTTTTACTATTTTCTACCATATAGAGCAAAACTGAGGACATCAAATAACACATATGGAAAGATATAGTGAGCAAAAATAAATAATAAATAAATAATATATTAATAATAATTATTTCACTGAATTGAAAAGAAACAAAGCCCATCATTATCATTAGGCCCATTAAGTTTGCAAAATTTGCAGTCTGAAATGTTCTGATGAAACTGGTTCTCATGAGGACCTCCAGAGATGTCTATCTTATCTTATCTTATCTTATCTTATCTTATCTTATGAGTGCTCACTTCTAGTAGTTCAACTGGACTGTGTCACTAAGCTCTTTATGATTGAACACCTGCAAAGTGGCCACTACTGAGGGAAACCGTTAAAAATAAAATGTGCTTTGCTTGCATTTTTTTTTCCTTCCTACATTACTCTGTGTTATTGCATAGAAGTGAAGGAAACCACCCGTTAACTGCAATATAAATACCATATATTTGACACGGGGGCCATCTTATCGTACAAACACATTTTAATGCGTCTGTTTGAGGTGCTGTATGATTGTAGTACCAGGAGGTTTCACAAGTTAGTGGTTTGAAATTATTATTCTAAAAATTAAATTATTTATCAAAAATAGAGTTGGCCCGGTTTCGGCTTAGTTTTGGCATTTTTCATGATTACACTTTAATGCTGATTTGAAACCAAAGTGCATTTACTCCTAACAAATGTACACTGATCAGTCATAACATTGTGACCACCTTCCTAACATTGTGTAGGTCTCCCTTGTGCCTCCAAAACAGTCGTAACTCATCAGAGAATGGACATGGGCCTTCTGAGGGTGTCCTGTGGTGTCTGGTAACAGAGCATTGTTAGTGGGGGCCTTTGGGTCCTATGGGTTGAGGGGAGGGGCCTCTGTGGATCATCCCACAGATACTTGATCAGTTTGAGATCTAGTGAATATGGAGGCAAGGTCAACACCTTGTGCTGTTCTTCATGTTGTTTTTTTTTAGTTGTTCCTAAAGCATTTTTGTGTGTGTCTGTGTCAGGCTGCATCCTGCTGGGGAAGGCTGCTGCCATCAAGGAGTGTCATTGCTATGGGGTGGGGGTGCCTGGTCTGGTCTAGGTGGGTGCTACATGTCTAAGTAACATCCACATGAATGCCAGGTCCAAAAGTTTCCCAGCAGAACACTGGATTGTCACAAGATGGTCAATGTTATATACTTCTCCTGTCAGTGGTTTTAATGTTGTGGCTGATTAGTGTATGTGTGTGAGGGCACTGAATGTGCTCTGTTTGTGGAAAGAGCCTATTATCAGTGCTTTAAGTGGGCCAGTACTCTCTGGTACCCAGTACCACTACTTTTCAGTTTTAATCTGAACTCACAAGCAGTCCACACCCTCTCCTGTCGGATCTTTATGGCACTTCAACTTCATTAATCAGGGAGCATTAAGTGTCACCTAGAGAAACGCTCCTTTTTTGTAACTTTATTAAGAACATAATTTACAAACAAATCAGACATAACAATTCACAACATCACATTAAATAATGAAAAAAATAAATGAGAAGAAATGTCGTGCTCTGTAGACCTAGCAGTGGCAGTGGAAGAAAATATCTATCTAATATTTTGGTGGGTGTTGTCTGTGTGTTGGTGGCTTTTGAACCGCTTTTGAATTGGAAACCATTAGCTGTATCTGGCAACGCTGTCTAAAAGCTGCCATGTTTTTCCACAATATAAGTATGTGCTGCAGTGCAGATAATTGTTAGATACAGTGTTCAACAGCAGCACGGCAGTCTGGGGAGCTGTACTGATGCTTAGTTAATAAGTGTAACACATGTTGCACCTTTTACTTTGTAACCAGATATGGGAAGCTGTTCATGTTGCAGTTTTTGCTCACAGCTCATTTAAAAGACATCCAGCAGTTTTAAATATCGAGCTTTAGAACAAGCAGAGTTAGTCATCTGTGGATCTCCCTAGACATTTTTTCTTTTCTTTTTGGTTTCAGTCATCTTCTCCTAGCTTCCTCTGCTCAGACCGACGGAGATGAGGAGCACTAACGTTTTCATCCTGGTGTGCTGCAGCAGATGGTGAATTAAAGAAGGCCAGCAATGAGCTTCAGATAACGAGCAAACAGAGACATGCCGCTGCTCCGCCACTCTCTGAGGTTACCGTGGGATACTTGTTAGCGAGCAACTTCTCTTACATCAGCTACCGTGCATGCAGTGAATCCCAATTACTCGGCTTCTCCTGTAGCTGCTGCAGTAGGTCTGCTCCCAGCCTCTCAGAGGGCACAGGGTTATTGAAATAAAACAGCTGACACACGGTGTTCAAGGAACACATTAGCGGGAAATAGTTGCTTTTTAGCATGGCGCCTGGAAGTTACAGGGTGCATTCCACCAAAGACGTTCATTAAATCCTGCTCACTTTCACACTTCCAAATACCTGGCTAATTACTGGGTGATGTGGGTTCAGTTGTTAGTTAAAATTTAAAAATAAAAATCTGATTAGTAGATATCAGAAATTTCTGTTCAATCATCCGACTCCCCTCAGATGAAGCAGACCACCCCGTTATCTTTTAGGGAATAGAGCCCTCACAAAAGAACTGTAGGGAAACAAGTTCTTTTTTGGCTCTGATCAAGATTGTCTGGAGGAAGAGGAACAGGTAAAAACAACATCAGCCACAATTTGTGCTTTTGTGTTTGGGAGATGGTGATAAATAGTTAATAGTTAATTCAATAACTTGCCAAACTATAGCTGCCACATTCTCCTCGTACGACAAGACAGGGTTCTGATGGAGGGAAATTTCAGAAGGGCTGACGTTTTGCAACAGGAGGTACATGGTACTCATTAACGCGATCAAAGAAGCCTGTGTTCGTAAAGATGTTGAAAACAATCTGTGTCCGTTATGAACCGCCGAGGTAATGCTACCCGGTTTGTACTGTAACGAAACATTAGAGAAGACTGTGGTGCAGCTGAACGTGTTGTTTTACTCGACCCTAACCTGGCCTTAATGTTGAAGAAAAACTCAGAAGTCGGCCTGTTTGCTGAGATGTTTTCATTAATGTGTCTCCACTCATTGCCTGGTGGTGGCACTTTATTTTAGTGCTGCCCTTTTGTTCTTGTTTGTTGATATCGAATATTACATTTGAATATATAGATTAAAACGTAGTTGTAATAAAGAAAAACACTTTTGAATTATGTCTTGAGTTCATGTAGACAGAAATAAATGAACGGTGTAAAAGATAAAAAATCGAGATTTTAGTTTTGGCCATATCGGCTGTCTCTTTTTCACTAAATCCCGTACAGCAGACTGGTGACCTTTGACCTTTTTATCAGATATGACTGCCCTCAAAGAGATGCTGGTTAATGTGTCCTCTACCCTGTATGACTTTAAACATAAAAGTAAACTGCATACTTCACAATGCTAACAGATGTCTGGCTATCTGCATTCATAGAGAAGAGGAGGAGGAGGAGTTGATAACCTTCATCACAGCAGCTCTCAGGCGGAGATTAGATCATTTATTAGCTTCCATGTAGCCCTGAGGTTATCAGGAGGGGGAAGGAACCTCAGACAGAGATCAGCAGTGGTGTTAACGCTGGCTGTCAGGTGTAATTATGAGCTCCGTTAAAATTGCATTGTCTCAATACTGTGTCTTTCGCTTTTAGGTGAACTATCTTGACTTGTGGTTATTTTATGTACGGTATATTTATGTATCTATTCTTTATGTTTGTTCTGTTTTTGTCAAGTTTTTTCTTTTCTTTTTTTTAAAATCCATTTTTTATATTTCAAATATTTAACTTTATTGTTTCATTTTGTCGTAGGAGTAGAAGAGTGTATGTGATTTCAAGAGGAAGATATTGCTCATCATTCTAGCATTTGTTTTCTGAGCCGATATAATCTTCATTCATGTTTCACGAAGACTCTGCTGAAAGTGAACGCTGCTCACATCTTCAGAATCTCTCAGCTCCTGACTACTGCTGACCACATCTGAGGCGTTTCACCCCAACACTTTCAAACAGCCACGTCTACAGTAGTGATTGAATGAACTAAAAACAGGCATAGCTGTACAACTGTACAATAACTATTTATACTCGGTGTGTATAGAGAAATGCTTTTCTTTGTCTTTTTGTAAGAACAGTTTCTGTGTGTGGGGGAAGCTTATTATTTTATTTTATTCTTTTTCTTTCTCTCACTGCTGGTGGTGTGTGTGTGTGCATATACTCATGGATGTACAGACAGCTGTCTGTAAATGACATAAATGGGGCCACAAAATGAAGTGACTGGTTTGCAGTTTGAAACATAGACTGCATAAAGATGGGCGACCGAACTGCTTCTCAAAAGTGAAGCCAAAGTAAGTAGAGCTCCCCCTGGTGACTGGCTGCAGTATAGGTCATAAGCTCCATCTCCTCCATGTTAGTGGATGGGACTTGGGCCAAACTAAAACACTAAAGTACACGTCAAATACATTTTATTCAAGGATGATTTCAGTCATTTTAGGTAGTTCATATAATGCTGACACATACTCAAGTGTCAGATCTTCAGATAAGTTTTGTATTTTGTATTGTTATTTGACGCTATAGAAACAGGATGTGACATCTTGACCACTACCAGTTGCCATGCCAACTGCTCAGTGAAGTGGTCCTGTAGGACCATAAAAGTTTGACAAAAAAAGAAATAAGTACACTGTATAATCCAACATTTCTTTGTAACTAGTGGAGGTAGAGCAGAGCTCAGTATTAATCAAACGCAAACATGAGTGTGACAGAAGTGTGGGCAGGTCATCAATAACGTGGCTCCATGTGGCCCCACTCTCGGACCGTACTGCCCAGACTCTGGCTCCAAACCATCACCGGGAAGCGTCAGTTTGTCCAATGAAAGTAAGTGGGGACGCACAGTCAGGGTATAAACACATGTTATCCACGGACCGTTACGACTACTATTTATAAACTTATAATTTTAAAACCAAACAGTTAATCTGATGTATAATATGTTGTCATGTGCCTCCAGAATCCTTATCATCATTAAATGCCAGTGACCAAGGTTAAATGCTATACTGTAACAACACAATCAGTTATCAATTACACCCTGAGCCAGAATGAAATATAGGTGTGAAAGCCACACTGATTTTAAAAATATGTGTATCATACAGAAACAAGGGGTTTAATGAAATACTGTATTTCCTCAAATAGCAACAAGGACCTATGTATAGATTTTATTTACCTCATGACACTTCCTGTAACTGTTTCAAAATCAAGGCCATCCTGCCTTTCAATGGACTGAAACTCAGTGTTTTTACTGTGAAATATTTACAGATATACAATAAGATTTTAAATCCAGATCTTGAGTGGCGAAGATGGCAACAGCAGCAAATATGAATACAGAATGAAGGGGTTCCAGTGTTTGACTCGTAATTCACAGCTGAAAAGCACCCGATGAAATAAGTGAATGGGATGTTTTGGCATGTGACGTGAATGTGATAATAATAGTGAGCAAATCAACTGTTAGGAAATAACCCTAAAACAAGCTTTAATGTAAGGTAATTCATGAGAGGCATACACATTACACATGGTTCAGTCATTATCTTGCAGGTGGTCCCAAAGCCCTTTCTGTCCACTTCACTGCTTTATGGATATCTGTCTCCACATTTGTTAAGATCTTGTAAGACAAGACAGTTTCTCCTCCCTCTACTTGTTTGTCCTGCTGGGAAATGTTTCTGCCCACAAAAGGATTTTTCAGACGCGTCTGTTGCCAGAAATGACCAGCTGCCCGGCCAGGGAGCGGCTGAATCTTCAGAGAAATGCGTGCTTCATAGAGAGCCTTGTCACTAATGAGCTCCTGCTGCTGGTGTCGTCATTGTTGTTGTTTTTTCCCACTCTGACCGCGCTGGCCTCCATCTCTCTGAACTGATACTTTTTTCTTCTCCGAGATCCCGGCTGTTGTGAGCTGGGTCCTCTCTGGAGAGTGGACACTCCATGGCCCTATTGATGACAGTTCATCAGCATGCAGGGGGGGCTTCTGCCATCACCGCAGCAACCGAACACAGCCACCTACCCCCCCACAAGCTCCCAAGGCTTTTTAATCTGGCCCTGATGTGATTCACCCAACTGTCATCTCTCCATCAGTCTCTGCCTCAGCTGCACCCAGTGAATTAATGGAATTATTATTTCTTCCATTAATCAATGAAGTTTCAGAAACATTAACAAGAACACCAACGAGATGACAGCAGGATGACTGACTCTGCGGTCTCCTTGTTTTTTCCAAAGGAAGGCCCATTTGAATAAGGAAATGGTAAAAAAACTAAATAAAATATGTTACGTGAGAGCTTGGAACAATTTCATTTACTATGAGGAAATTATACTTAAAGTGTTACTTCTCATAGTTTTCCTGTCCATGAATATATAGATATATAAAGAGTTGTACATATGCAGAAGGGATTTGAATGAGTTAGGAAACGTCAAAATGCATTTCCGTACCCCTAACAGATTTCCATGTTTGCCTCTCTCAGGTCAGCTGGTGGCAGGGACCTGTGAGATTGTGACTCTGGACCGGGACAGCAGCCAGCCGAAGAGGACCATCGCCCGACAGACGGCCCGCTGTGCTTGCAGGAAGGGGCAGATCGCTGGGACGACACGAGCAAGACCGGCCTGTGTTGACGGTAAGAAAGCGATCCGGGGGTGATTGGTGGAGAGACACTCGTACACAGGTAGAGGAGGAGGATGTTTACAGTGTAGATTGCAAACTGTAGAACAGACGTTGTGCTCTCTGTCTTAAATATTTTTAGGCTGAATGTTTTACTGCAGCATCTAACGACAAATATGTTCTCTGATTTTAACCCCTTTGTTTGAGAAAATGATCTTGATATAGTTAGATGATTAGTCACAGTCTATGGCATGTAGGAATCAGGTGTTTGCGTTTTTTGACAAAAGCACTGAACTCACTGCATTACATAATCAAAATGAAGGAATTCAAGTATCTGTGTGTTCATGACATTCAAAAGAGAGTCAAAAATGAGATCTGCTAAGTTTAGCCTTTTTATCTTCATTTTCTCCATCATGTATTATTTGATTAAATGACCTAACAACCTAAATAACCACAGTAAATGTTAATCTACTGATGAAAAATCAATAACCGTTGAGATTCTGTTTTAGTAAAGGCTAGCGGCAGGTATCACAGCCGATGGCTTTCTTATCTTATCATAAATATACACCTAAACAAATGTCTGAAATTCGGATGCAGGTCAATTTTGAGCCAGTGTGGTTTCTGCATTTTGTCTTTGTATGGCAGAACAGTATCAGACTTTGACCATAAGATGATGTTAGATTTGTCTTTTTTATAATTTAGAAACATTTGGCATTTTACAATATGAAAGTATGACGGTAGGTGAGAAAACTACTGAGTACAGATTTACAGATTGCGTCACTGCTTCCACCATTCAGATTATGATAGCACTCATCTCTGCAGCTCTTCTCTCCCATAACATCTTCCTTGGGTTTCTTCTTTCTGTGCTTTAAAGGTATATTAACAACAGATTAAGGGTGTCATAGGAGGGTTGTTTAATTGTTTATCAGTAGTATCACGGAGTACGCAGAATTGTCACGGCCCGACACTTGTGGCAAACGAAGGAAACAAACAGATAACCTGCAGCTCTCCTCTACAGCCTCCGTGTCTGTTCATCTGCGCTGTGAAGTCCAGAAAGTCACAGCCCAGATGGGAACTCACCAGAGTTGCATTGCATTTCATCACCGGCTGTCTCCTCATTCTCTTTCTGTTTGTACCATCTGGAAACGATGACAACAGCTGGAGGGAGTAGGTCTGCTCTGCAGGGATCCACAAGCTCTCCTGGTGATTTTCACAACAGTTGTTTTGTAGAGTTAAAGAACTTGTGCAGAGTCTTGAGCTGAATAGAGCTTCAAATGTTTTCTCATTTCAATGGGGCTTCAGATTAGGTTTTGCTGACTTTTGCACTGCTGTCCTACAGTAAGGACAGTTAGGACAAACTATTCAAAAACATCATATCCTACAAGATGTAAGCAAACTTGAGCCTTTACCTTGTTTACTAAACAGCTGTGAGATGCTCTTCATCGCCGCTTTTCTTGTCATAGAGTTTCCCTCTTCCAGGAATTCCAGGATTTGTTTAAGATGCACTCAATAAATCTGTGGCATATCACAAAACAATTATATTTACCAATTACAAGGTTGTAGCAGTGTAGGTTGATTTATTTTCCTGCTCACATGTGTAGCTCACAAACAGTTTAGCTTGCTATCTGATGCCAGCAACATTATGTCATGTAACATCCTCGGCAGTCACACCAAAATTTGGGGACGTTTTCTCACTTTTTTGGGGGGGCTTTTGACACTCTAGCAACAAACGTATGTGACTTGAGGAGCTGAACCGCTTTTAGTTTGTGTTGCGGGAGCTGAACAGGTTAAAACGCGTGCTGTCGACTGATCAGAGCCGGTGTGAATGTGCTCTGCTGCTCTGGGAGGATATTTTCAGCAGCAGACTCGATGAGAACGCCGCTGATCACTGTGACCTGTTTTCTGAGCTCAGAAACTCATCAGCTTCCTGTTTTTGACTCCCAGAAAAAACTTCAACCAAGCCTTCTTCAATGCTCGGTAATACACCGGAGAAGCTGCTTGTCATTAGAGACGTGTCAGACAAAAACTGGAGCTGTTTAACTCACTGGAGTAAAATAAAGCTTCTTTCTTTACGGCAGAAGTGCGTAGGCACCCAAGCATTCTACTCGCAAGTCTACCCACATAAGGAGAGTTGACACACTCTTGGAAATAAAGAATAGTTAATTTACTAGAGAGAGCAAATACCCACAATGTTTGACGTGAGTGACAATTAATTGTAAATACGCTGCGAAAAAATATCTTCTCAGTTCAAATTACACAGCCTTCCTCTGAGTCTCTCTATGACCTTTACAGAGCTGTATGTTGGTATTTATGTCTGTGTTTTCAGTTACAATCTAAGGTAAAAACCAGCGCTTGCAGTGCTTCAGCGAGAAAAACTGGGTTAGTCCTTATTTTAGGTAAACAAAATATATTTTTAAAAACATTATGTAAGCAGAAGGGAGAAAGAATATGCTGAAATATAGCCTACTCCACAGAGAGACAAAAAAAAATATTGCCTTGCTTTGAGTCATTAATAATATGGAACATTGTTCATGGACACAAATGAACAATGGATTCAATTTTGTGTCTGCTTCACAAACTGACATTAAAGATTAGAGTTGAGTGAAGCATGGTGGTGGCAGTATCATGATACACAAGTTCTCAGCAGCAGGGACAGGAGGACTGGTCAGAACTGAAGGAAGGATAATACTGTCGATACTACAAATGTGTTATTCTTTATCTTATCTCATTTTTTATATATTTTTTAAAGCTTGTTCAGAAATATTTAAATGTAAATAGGGTCCCTTTATGAATCTCAGTGACCTTTACTCTGCGGCTGCATCTTCAATTATGTGTCAGTTCGTATCTGAGGCAGCCACTCATTTTTTTCTTTTGTTGTTCCTTCTGAAATCCACTAGCACCAAGCTCAGGGGAGGAATCAGACTGCAGTCAGTTCTTATCTGTCCTCTCACATTTCAGAGCTCAGGCTTGAATACCTAACATCAGCCTCTTGGGTACCGTGCAGCGCGTCCTGCTCTGGTTCAGTCATAAAGCGGTGTTCAGCTAACATATTTACTGATACAGAAACTAGAGTAGCACGGAAATGTCGTATTAATGCCGCTCCTCTTCAGATTACATCAAACCAAATTATAAAATTGTAATCCGACAGTTTGTTTTTCTGCCTCCTCTGCCGTTCATTTTTTTGGTAGGTGTCAACACTAAAATGACCTCAACACTAAAATAAAGACATGCTAAAGTTACAGAATACCGCCTGCTGCTGCTGTCTTGTTGTAACGAAATCAGACGGACGGCAATTAATCATGGCCACAGGGCTCTGAGACTGAGCAGCAACAACAGATGATCAGATGAGAGGCAAGAACTGAACTTTTTGGGTCTCGCCAAAGGGAGACAAGCTGAAAAGGGCAGGGAAGCAGCATGTTCAGGGACACAGGGAGATACACTATATTACCAAAAGTATTCGCTCACCCATTCAAATGATCAGAATCAGGTGTTCTAATCACTTGGCCTGGCCCCAGGTGTATAAATTCAAGCACTCAGGCATGCAGACTGTGAAACAAGACATTTGTGAAAGAATGGGCCGCTCTCAGGAGCTCAGTGAATTCCAGCGTGGAACTGTCATAGGATGCCACTTGTGCAACAAATCCAGTCGTGAAATTTCCTCGCTCCTAAATATTCCACAGTCAACTGTCAGCTCTATTATAACAAAATGGAAGCGTTTGGGAAAAACAGCAACTCAGCCACGAAGTGGTAGGCCACGTAAAGTGACGGAGAGGGGTCAGCGGATGCTGAAGCGCATAGTGCAAAGAGGTCGCCGACTTCCTGCACAGTCAATTGCTACAGAGCTACAAACTTCATGTGACCTTCAGATTAGCCCAAGTACAGTACGCAGAGAGCTTCATGGAATGGGTTTCCATGGCCGAGCAGCTGCAGCCAAGCCACACATCACCAAGTGCAATGCAAGGCGTCGGATGCAATGGTGTAAAGCACGCCGCCACTGGCCTCTAGAGCAGTGGAGACGCGTTCTCTGGAGTGATGAATCACGCTTTTCCATCTGGCAATCTGATGGACGAGTCTGGGTTTGGAGGTTGCCAGGAGAACGGTACATTTCAGATTGCATTGTGCCAACTGTGAAATTTGGTGGAGGAGGAATTATGGTATGGGGTTGTTTTTCAGGAGCTGGGCTTGGCCCCTTAGTTCCAGTGAAAGGAACATTGAATGCTTCAGGATACCAAAACATTTTGGACAATTCCATGCTCCCAACCTTGTGGGAACAGTTTGGAGCGGGCCCCTTCCTCTTCCAACATGACTGTGCACCAGTGCACAAAGCAAGGTCCATAAAGACGTGGATGACAGAGTCTGGTGTGGATGAACTTGACTGGCCTGCACAGAGTCCTGACCTGAACCCGATAGAACACCTTTGGGATGAATTAGAGCGGAGACTGAGAGCCAGGCCTTCTCGACCAACATCAGTGTGTGACCTCACCAATGCGCTTTTGGAAGAATGGTCAAAAATTCCTATAAACACTCTCCTCAACCTTGTGGACAGTCTTCCCAGAAGAGTTGAAGCTGTAATAGCTGCAAAAGGTGGACCGACATCATATTGAATTCTATGAGTTAGGAATGGGATGGCACTTCAGTTCATAGAATGAGTAAAGGCAGGTGAGCGAATACTTTTGGTAATATAGTGTATCAAGTTCTGCACTGACCTTACAACTTAAGACATATGAGGAGGAAAGAGTCAAATGGAATCAATCAAAAGGAAAGGATTTAAGGAAGGAAAATTAGAAGAAAAATTGCAAAAGCAAATTATGGACATTTTCTTTCAGTTTATGTGCCATTTATAATCATGGAAGTACATATTAAGAAAAGTTGATTAAAAGACTATAGTATAGCACGTTGGTGAGATATGGTTGGTTTTAAATGTGCTTTGTGAATAAATCTGACTTTGTCAAAAGGAGAGTGAGGTAAAAATGAAGAAACCAATAAAGAGAAAGTTGACAAAAATAAGAAAAGAAGCTAATTTAATTTCCGAGGCAGACTGTCAAAAGCATTGTGGAATAAATGGTTTTGTGTCCACTTCATGTTAAGACTTTAGCACTTTTTTTTCCCCCTGCTTTGTTTTTCGTTAGTTTGTTTTCTACTTTTTTTTCCCCTTCCTCGCTCATTCCCATCCGATCGTCCCGTCCTCTGGGGACAAAGCAGCGACCCTCCTTCTGGACGCCGTCTTTGATGAATGAAGCCATTACAAAATGGCCTCCACTCTTTCTGGATAAATGAACTATGCTGAGCGCTGGTGGATGGATCTGCATTGCGGCTGTTAATTTATCAACGCAGCGATGCAGCCCTCGCAGGTGTTCAGGTGTTTACTGATACCTGAAATTAATCCACTGCGTCTCCATTATACACCATTTGTTCAAAAGTGTGTTTTCTACTTTTGTGTTTGTGCTTTCATCCATTCTGTCTTTTTATTGGTCAGAGGGTAAGAGACCTTCAGGTCAATGCAGGTCAAAGTTTCACTGCCATATCCTATACGGATGATGGAAACATTAAGATAAATACAGTTAAACTTTTGTGCTTCCTTTCTGAAAACAGCATAGAAGAATCTGTGGGACTTTATTGAGAACATCTTTCTCCACTATATCGTCCCCCCCATTAGGGAAGCACTTATAAACACTTAATTACTAATAAAGTTGTTGATGATTTGTTCCTCACGTGTTTTGTAATCATTAACTAATCATTACACTGTGAAAAATAATTAGTTATTATCATTAACTTATAGTTACCATGTCACTATTACCAAAAAAAATCCTGAGTAGCTGTGTCCTGAGTTTTGACTGGTACTGTTTGTCAAAAATTAGGGCTGTGAAAATGAACATGTTAATAACCCATTACTGCAAATTATTTAAACATCATTAATCAACCTGCAATTAACACAAATATTGATTGGATTAAGTGACCAAAGCTGCTGTGGAAAGCAGGCAGAACCTAAAGTGCAGTCATGCTAAATAATTTTACAGGGCAGTAATACGCATGTTAGAGTCTAAACTGACACAGCAGAAGAAGAAAGGAATAACAAACCAATGAATAGAAATGAACTTCAATGTCAAGTTCAGCTCAAAAACACAGCCAGGTGCTTCTCTAGACAATGGCAAAGTTATCTGCATTCACTGTCGATGTGATCTGAGCTACCGTCAAATCAAGCAGATGGATAAATTGCAACAGAGACACCTGAATAACACTATTCAAGAGAGCATTTGTTATTGTTTTGGCTTGTTGCGATAATAATTACATACATTTGCTTGAAACAAGAATATTTGCCCACTCAATTGTGCATTGACCACTGTAATTATTCTATTAATCTACATGAATTACTTATTCTATTAACAGCACTAGTAAAAACATGTTTGTTTTTTCACATATGCATACATAATAACACTTACAGCAAGGTCCAAAAATGATCAGTTACAGGTCAGACACCGTGCGTTGCATTCCACTACAATATCCTGTGTAGTGTTAACATGACATTACAGTGCATTCATTTGATATGTAATACTGTTTAATGTAAAATTTAGTTGCATTGCTTTAGCTTGTATTACTTTATGTTGTGTTTGGCTTAATTATATCGTGGCATGCTGCACTGCCTTGCATCACATCATACTATGCTGCGTGAGCGCCTCATTTAGGTGCTGCACACTTCAACGAGTTGTCTGAACTGTAAACTGAAGGATGTGGTTGGCCTGTAATAAAGCACATCAGTGTCTGTCTTAATATTGTCATTTATCATTTATACCAAATGTTAAAAAAAACCACATTACACTTTAAGCAGCACTTAGGCCTAATGTAGCTTTGAGCTAAAGACTAATGTGAGCATGTTAATATTCTCACTGCCAACATTTTATTGTAGATCACCATCCTGTACCTGTCACTCACAGTGCTGAAGCTGATATTTATTGAATCATCAAGAGGATGTACAGAGTATAAATGTCAGGATATTCATTTAAATACAACTTACAGAAAATGGTCATTTTATAGTATAGTATTAGCCCAAATTCTAAAAATAACATTTTTAATAAAACAAGGGGAAGCTGAAGTATTTCCTCACTCTGGAGTGTCTCTCTCTCCCTCTTGATAGAGGTGTGAGGCGATGTGAGAATTTAATTAAGTATCATGGGTGAGCGGAGCTGCTGTTGCTCAATAGGAAATTGGTTTGATAATTGGGGGCTAACAGGCTATCACAATCACACCACTGGGCTGCCGCTCCAAAGGGAGAACTGATTACCAGGTTATGTATTACAGGTCTGTACAGACTTTCATTTTCTTCGTCTTTCCTGGGGCTGGGCTCACAGAGTGTAATTTAGTCCCTGGGATAAGAGCAAAGCTGGAAAGATTGGGAATGATTGGGTCAGTAAGGTATAGCCCCAAACAGCAGGAAATTCCTCTGAGGCAGAAAGAATTCATTTTCAAATGAGATGATCAGCTGATAGACAGGCTCTCGCTGTGTGGGTTCAACTGTCTGTCAGTGTAATTCCCACAGTGGACTACTACTTTGTGGACATGGATAATACACCATTATGTTAGTCATCATGTTCACTGATATTATCTCAGGCCATTTCAGGTTACAATGTGTCATCCTTGTCATACTATCATGCTACATTCTAGTTACGTTATATGTTTAATTAATTAATTTTGTGCTGCATTGCACACGGTTGCATAACATGGCTCTGCATAATTTTATTTGTCATGTACAGTTATGTGAGTGACGGTATATACTGCATTTAAGTATTAATACGAATAATGTATTGTGTGTCCTGATGTGTTTTCATAGTCTTTCTGATCTAATCTGATAAGATGAACAAAACAATTCTGCCGACCAGCATCGCAAAACCCAAACTCATCACATGCCATGAGAAAATTAGTTTGATACTTCTTCCTCATATCTTCCCTGTCTGGAATGAGGAACATGACTTTCTATTGTCTCTGTGATTTCCCTCTGGGACTGGCAGACATTTTTAATGAGATGCACATACAACAGTGTTAATTAGAGGCAGATGTTTGCTCCTTGTTCTTCTGCTCACATTAACAGTGCACTGTATTGTGTAGTTACATGATGATCCACAGTAACATCGAGCTGTTTGCTGGGTTGATAACGTGAACAGCTGACATCCTTGTTACCCTATTCTTTTACTATTTATTATTATAGCCAGCCAATATTTACATGAAGTGTATTCCTACTCAGACGGTTGTAATAAGGGTTTTGGTGCCTCTGAAGGAAAAAATAACCCAGGTGTTGTCCAACTGATGCCATGAAACATTTTGTGCAAATTCTTACATGTGACTAGAAAATGTTTGTGTGTATATACACACACACACACATATATATATATATATATATATATATATATAGAGAGAGAGAGAGAGCGAGAGAGAGAGATATACATATAAACTGACTTGCATGTCTCTGTGTGTGCTTTACAGACAGTAGTGTGGTATATAAAAGTTGGAAGTGTGCACACGAACAGCACTCTCCAGCTACACTAAGGCAAATGTAGGAGTCTCCGCTTTTGGAGCTTGAACAGTTGTGATACTATCCTGGGACTCCACTCGTACGTTGCTTCCTGCTAAATTAAACTGCAACAGGTTCCTCCCCATCATCACCCCCTGCTTTGTCCCTGTTGGCCAATTGGTGAGCCGCAATATGCTAATGTGTTTTTTGAGAATGTCCTATTTGTTTAAAAATAGCTGGGCGTGTGATGAGGATGAGGTCTGTGGAGTAAATTGAATCAGTTCTCTGGTGTCGGACTGCATTTCATTTGCTTTTGTTCATTTCCATTTTCTTTAAGATTTTAGAAATTAAAGATAGAATAGCTTTGTAATAAAGTTATAATATATATTATCCAAAAAAGTTTGTGTTAAAATACGTGTATGAAATGTAAATAAAAGCAAAATGCAATTATTTCCAAATTACCATACAGTACACGTAATTGAAAATAGTACAAAGACAATATATCATATGTCCTAAATGCAGTATTTTATTGTGTTTTGAAAAATCTATGCATTCTAAGCCAGCAACATTTTTCAACACAGTATACCATCTGGTCTTACAATAAGAATATTAGGAGGATGTTTAAAGATGATCACACTAAAATATGATCCCTAACCCTAACACTCTTGAGAATAACAAGTAGAAAGAAAAATATATGTAAAATATGAAAAATAAAATAAAATAAATTAGTTAACAACATGTACAAGCTTTGCACATGTACAATGTACAATAACCAGACTGAAGTAAATATATCTTATAGACACAGGAAGGATAGATAAGTTGCAACAATGTGGATGGAGGAGCATTAACATGAATAACGTGGAGTTGTCTGTTACAGAAAGGTGAGCCGTTGTACAGCTGGAGAAAAAAGCTTTCTGTATCTGTAGTCTTTGATAAGCTTTATTTGTTCAAAGCTGCTGTTAGTTCTCATAGTATCATAGGAGTGTCTGATTATTGTCTGAATATACAGTATAGTGTGTAAGGGTTAGGGATATTTTTATTCATTTGTAATCTTATTAATCAAAATGTTGCATGGTGGTAATTAGTAAAAAGATGTGGGAGTGGAGGAGTGTGTGTGGAACACAGAATCCCATCACAGGACGTAGAGCGTAGGTTTAATTAAAGTCATTCATCTGCAGTGAGATTACGTGGACTATTTCTATCTTGTTTACAATCTAAAAACAGACACATTAAAGACAACCAAACTGATAAACTTTGAGGATGCTCTGGGTAACTGGGTCTCTCAGCAGGCCAAGAGACACCTGACGTCAAGCACGAATATAAAAATAAAGATGAAAAACATATACTCACACATCTTCTCCTGCCCCCCCCCCAGTTCGTATCGTCAGGAGTCGACAGTGGTGTGAGATGACTCCGTGTCTGGACGATGAAGGCTGTGATCTCCTGGTCAATCAGTCGGGCTGGACCTGCACGCAACCAGGAGGCCGAGTCAAGACCACCACGGTGAGAACAGAACCCACAGACAGACATTTGAAAAAATTTAATTTTTGCTGCTTAAATATGCGTAGCAGGACACACGCTCCACCTGTCTCTCAGGAGAATGGTTACACTAAAACGATTTTCATGGTGTTTACATGGGCATCTGTTGTTTTAAGACAGATTATAAATGCATTAAGTCACTGCACACTGCATATTCTTCGTTCAGACTACAGTATAGGAATTAAAGAAACTGGTGACATTTTTTTAGCTTAGCTGTTCCTAGGTCTGCACTCTTCTGGACAGAAATCTCAGATGTAGTACCAGGAACCTGCAGGAGCCACATTTCCAAGTCTGGCCGTCACTGCCCCATGTCTATATACAGTATACATTTGTAGTATACTGTATATAGTACACTCATACTACAAACTAAAACTAGACTAAAAAAAATCAAACTAAAGAAGCGTGTCTCTGTTTTCTGTGCCGTTTTGGAAAAAAATAATCATTTAAGAATGACAAGAATGGTTCTGCAGGTAGGAACAGTCAGAAATAATATTAATGAAAATGTTCTCAACAGTTCGGACACTTCGTTCTTTCCTTTGCCGGCTTGACATCATTGTAATATTAACATAATAATATCTTCAAGCGAAGCTGCTGCTGCTGATCTTTATTAAAATAACAGTGTGCGCGTGTGTGTGTTTGTGTGTGTGCGCGTTGAATAATTGCTACCCATCTGTCCTCTGTCTGTCACTCTTCATGGCACCTGATCAACAGCATTTAGCAGACATCATCCACCAAAGTACGCTGAAGATTTTTACACACATGCCTTCATCTCGATTTAATTTTTCTATCATGCTGATTATCTTTCTGCCCAGTTTCTTGCATGTCTGCCTGAAGATACTGAGGCAGCTCCAGGTGCTAACCAATTCCAGTTTCTGGTTGTATACATGCGTCTATATGTCTGACTCACCAAATCTTTTTGAGTTTGTTACTTTTTCTAGTCAGAATTATTTTTAAAACAAGCGTTTTGTTTAAGCTTTTAACAGTTTCACACAACTTATATCAGCACACCAAATTTTTAGCCTTTTCTTGATCAAACACTTTTGCCTGCACTTTTAGGTCTTTTCATCCAATTTATTTAAACTTTTTATTGATTCTACTTTGTGTCTGTTTCAGATCTAGTTGTACTTTGACTTAAACCTCTTTAAGTGCATCCAGACACGCTGCCTTTGCTTCCCTTGAATTTGTCATTCGTATCCTTAACAGTGAAGTATTTTAAACAGAACTCCACTCATTGGCTTTATTTATTTTTTCTTATATTACCTATTAAGAGAGGTTTGGTCATATCAGGGGACCTTTTAAAAAATATTGCATTAAAAGTCATTTATGTAGCAAATACTCCTCCTCCTTATGTTCTGGTATTGTACATCTAAAGCAACAGAACGTATTGTGGTACCACAACAGCAAATGTATTTTGCAGAAAACTGTTTAAATGTATCTGTAATGTATTCAGCCTCACAGCAAGAAGGTTCTGAAGAGTCTGTTCACACCAACTTGAGAGTAGTTCAACAGCAAGCAAAACTGCCTCTGAATGTGATGATTAGAAATGACGTAAATGTGATTTGGAAAAAAAAAAAAAAAACATTATCCAGTGTTATAATTTGCTGTAAGATAAATACGTATACTAGGAAGGTTTTAAATGTGGTGTAAATTTTCGCCAAACAAAAAATAAATCATTAAATGAAAATTCATATTAATATGCTTTTCACTCCACAACTGTTACTGACTGTATGTACATACTAGATGGCTGGCTACTTGGTGACTAATTCCAGAGTTCAACACACACACAAAAAAAATGCATGTCAAACTTCAAATGAAACATGATGTGATGACGCTTTCATGTTTATGAAGGTTACAGTCTTCTCATTCTCTGTGTCATGTACATGATTAGCTTACATATAAAAAAAAGTGGTTAGACATCCCATTATGTAAACAGATAGCCAAGAAATCAATGTCCCTATGATAAACATCATCAAACCCTGCTTCTTTATTCTTCCCTGTGTTCTGGTTCTATTTTGAGATGAATCACTCTGCTGTCTGAGTCAAACTGAATTTGACATGTCCGGTTTAAGTGCTTTTCCTCTATGGGGAACTTGTCATTTTAAAAATAGACAGCAGTGCAGCCAGTCATGCCCTACGTCATGCAGTTCTGTCGGATTGCTGTCATATTGGTCTGACAACAATCTGACATACTCAACGTACTGACAAAATCTCAACATACTGTATCTCTCAAACTTATTTGGCACTGCTGTGTTGTCCTTGGAGACGAGGCCATTAGGTGTGGGCTTCCCTTTTCCGTGAAAAGCAGTAAGCCACATGGTGTTTACCTAAGTCAGTACAAATTTCTGTGCTGGGTTGTATTAGCAAGAGGTTTTCACAGGTCCAAAGGTTTGGACCCAATCTGAAACCCAGTGGTGGGCCGTGCATTTTCCACCTAGGCCTTCAGTGACCTCCAACCTTATTCGAAACACCTCTTAATCAGTTCGTTATGATGCCACTGCTATAGAAACCTACAGAACATCATACGCACATGCAATAAAACAGGACGTTGCATCATAGATATATATCTCATATATCGAGATGAATGTCATTACTAAAGCAAGAAACTTACTTAGAACAATTTGAAAAGTCTCCTCTCACTCACTGCAGCCACCTGCACCACATATATCAAATCCAGCATAGGCGCTATATTTATGTTGACCAAATAAAATGGCAAAAATATACATATGAGATGTAAATATAATTTATTTTACTCACCAGAACTTAAGAAACAATTTAGCGTTATCCCCACAGTGCTCATAGTTACACCCTTTCCCTGGCTGGGTCAAGCTAGCTAGCTCTGGGATTGGGCGGCCTTTCCTCACAATATCCAGCTTTTCCTTCAAAGTCTACCATGAAAATATCTTTCTCAGGGAGAAGGGAGGCTGTAACCTTCCTTCCGCCACCGTGGGTCCAAAAAATAGCTATCAAAACATTAACGGTGACAATTAGCTTGTGCAGCTCGCAACAGATGAACATGAACCGCTAGCTTGGCTTAAACGGAGCGGCTCCCTGCCCCTCCAATCAGAGGATACGAAATGAAAGCTTTAATGCAAAGTTACACTGCCAGAAGCACCACAGCTGAGAGACAGACAAGCCGTAAAATGAATGGCATAGGCTATGGGGAATAATTTAATATGATTAATGGGAAAATATTAAAATGCAAATCTGTGATTTTTATCAAGTTTAGGCCAGCAGAGAAGGCTTTACTAGCCCTGACGGACCACCACTGCTGAAACCAACCACAAGAAAAGTCCAGTGTGGATGCATTAATTTTACCCAAGCAAAGTCACACCCAACTTGCCCATGCCAGATGAGCACGTGACCTGATCCAAAATGCGACCCACCCCTACTTTCTCCTGCATCAGTTATAAATCCATTACTATCCATACAGTATGTCTTTCACTCCACTCTGTTTACATTTGACATTACATTACATTATATTTGATCTGAAAGAGGAAAAAACAACATATTTTTCCTTTTTCATACTTTTTGTATCTGTTCATGTTGTTAGAGAGGACTTATTTTTCCTTACACTTCAAAGTGTATATTTTTCCTCTATAATTGTGATACAGCAAGTGAAAGAAGATTCATTGTAGTATTAGACATATTGACAAACTCACTTGAGGCCCGTGGCAGTAAAATGAAACCTTAAAATGAGATATGGTGTGGATTGATTTAACAGTCTGCACCTGATGGGTCCCTGGTATCATGTCAGGTTTCTCAGCATTGAGTGGACCTGTGAAGATTATCACAAGTAGTTGCTCTAAATATTTTCTCATCTACATTAGTAAATTATCCATCTCATGGGACTCCCCCTTCATTATCTTTTGTATTTTGAGGAAGGCTTATGATGATAAAAAGTTTGGGGGGCAGATATTGATCCAGAGCTCAACTTAATCAGTCCTAGGTCATAAAAAATAACTTTAGAGTGCACGTTTTAATATCTCTGTAAACTATGCAGATATCTGTTATGTAACCCTTATTTTTAAATGAATTATTAATCTTGATTTAATGAAGATATTCAGAACATTTAAAGCATAAATAGCCCTAAAACCTGTTTGACAACATAATATCATTAATTAATTACTATTTTGGAATTCTTTACAACCTGGACCATGATCTAACAGGAAGCTGAAGATGTTTTCGAGACGCTCATCCCCAACTGATGAACATCTCCTCGAGCTCCGGCACAAAACAACAAAAATCTCTCCTCTTGTCTTCACTTGGTTTAAAGGCGGCAGCATGTCTTTGTGTCTGCCGCCTCTGGCTCAGCTCTGAATACACAGAGGGGGAAAAAAAATCGAATTTTTTAAAAGAGTTTCACACAAACAAGCTCATCCGCTAATGAAGGACGGCAGATCTGATTGCCTCGCTGGAAGGCAAATTAAATTACAGACGCAGCTCTGAGTGGGCGGGCCACCGCCAAACTCTTCTGTGTTTACACAAAGGGAAGAGTCAGCGTTCATTAAAACTCAAAAAGCAGGATCAGAGGAACAAATGCCGTGTAATTAGCCCAGAGGAGGTTGATAGGCTTATAGGGACATACAGAATGTGTAGAGGATTTAAATGGTGTTATATAAGGGTTCTAGATGGGGACTTGACAAAAGAATCACAGTGCTCCTTCATATAGTCTGATGTCTCTATAGACTGATGAAGAGGCTTTAAAAAAAAAAAATTTAAAAGTACAGCTGAAATTGAGATGTCTATGTATCTTTTTGCAGAGATATTTCTATAAGTTAGTATGCTAATCAGCTAACCCTTTTGGTAATTCGAGGCTTTTGCATTGCTATTTTTGTTACAACCTTAGAGTGTCATTGACATGTTAAATCAAAACTGCAAACAAGCAGTTATTCAAACTGAAAAACATGCGTTTGTTAGGCAGACAACACCAGACCGGGGGTGTAGAAAGCGATCTGATGTGACATGAATTATGTTTTTTAACACTAATATTAAGTCAACTGTGACTTTCCTGTAACCTTTACCAAAGTGCTCCTGTTGCCTAAATCTAACATCTGGTCTTGCGTTTTTTTTTTGTTTTTTGTTTTTTTACCTTGACCATCCTCCTATTTTATTCAGTCAGATCAGCATTACCTTTGTACTTGGCCAGTGATTACTTTTGTCAGCACAATACAATAAAGCAATATATAAATCAAATTTCTATGAGACAACTGTTAATAACAAATGCGGAGCACCGATGTAGTGAATTAGCATGCTCCTTGGATGGTCTAAGCCAAGTTGGGAAGTCGATTCCCAAATTTTATGTTTTAATGTGGTGATTTTAGGTCAGCATGTGGAAACAACATGAACACCGTAAACGAGATGTGCTGTAATCTTTTGCTCTAAGCTTTAAAGCACCTCATGAATACAATTTCCCAGTGTTTTCGTGACAAAATTGAAAACAGATCAGTGGAGCCATGACAAATTAGTGTTAGTAACTTACACATATACATGCCCCAAAGTAAGGTGTGAGAGATCCAGCTTATTTTTATTTTTTAGATTAATCTGACCAGACCTCAACGCACAGTCACATGAGGTGGTACTATATCAGGCTTTTGATGTTTTTTTTTTTGTTTTTTTTTTTGTTACAATATGTAAATGCCACCAAAACAAGAACAATGTTACAATATTCATGAAACCTTAAGGATTAATGAAGGATTTTAAAATTTGCACCATATTAAGGTCAACATATTTGTTGTACATTGATTTGAACAAATGTATTTTCAGTATTTTAGTTTATGACCAAATGCTTTTAAAACTACTAGTTCCATCTACTCTGCAGCTGTGCTTTGTGTTTAGTATGAAAGAGAAAACGTGTGCATGCTGGCACGCTGATGTGGTGAACACATAGCCTGTATATAAATATGGACAATGCGTCCCCACTTCCTTGCATTGGTGCCACTCGCAAGACGAGTGGCACCATCTTGCAACTTTGGAGACAGAGTCTGCGCAGTATAGTCCGAGAGTGGAGCCATTTGGAGCTGCATTATCCACCAGACTCACTCGTGTTTTTGAACTCTGTGCTCTGCACTACCTCCACCAGTTACAAATAAATGTTGGATTACACACTGTGCTTATTTATTTATTTTTTCCTACTCTCACGGTCCTACGGGACCGCTTTATGGAGTGGTTGGCATAGCAACTTGTAATAATCATGATGTCACATCCTATTTCTATAGCATGAAATAACTAACCAAAATGAAACTTCTCAAAAAAATGGACACTTGAATATAAACTACCTAAAATGACATAAACCATCATATTTTAATTTGGCCCAAGTCCCATCCACTAACATGGAGGGAGGTGGAGCTTATGACCTATACTGCAGCCAGTCACCAGGGGGGGCTCTCCTTGCTTTGGCTTCACTTTTGAGGAGCTGTCCATGTTTATACAGTCTATGGGTGAGCATGTGGAACAGTCCACCTGCAGTATGGTAGTACTCATTGTGAGCAGGCATGCCACTTGTCGCTGAGCACAGCCTAACAGAGCTGCTAGCATGGCAGTGGGCTGCCTATTATTATCTTCATTGAAAAATGATAACATCTATTTATATAACAGTTTTCATACAGTTTTCATAACATACTAGAAATATATTCTTCCAAGGGTAATTTAAATCAACAATATAAGTTTAAATTAAATGGACGACTAAAGGGTAAGGAAAGAATAGAAGGAACAAATTCCTGCCAAATGCAGGAGGGTTTCCTAAGAAGACAAACAGACCCCTGTGACCTACGGAGGTAAAGTCCCCAGATTTTAACCCACCTCAAGACCAAGAGGAGCATCTGGAGGTAACAAATTGCAGTTTCCTATCAAATTAAGAGCATCCTAAGTTTCTTAACCTACACACTCACCTGTATATTTCCTAGCCGGACACTCAATTCTCAGGGGAGTTTTAACCGTCTATAGGCTCTGATAATATTAAAAATGGGTTTATAGCCCTCTTTAATATTTTAAGAAGCTGCAGCTTTGCAATATTAATGAGACAATTTCTGGCTTGTTTTTGCTTTGGAAGTGAAATAAATAGAAACAGAGCTCATTGTTTCTCATCACCGAGCGCAATTCATCATAAAGCAATTATGTCGGAAACAAGGCCGCCTGCTTTCCAGTTTACTCCCAGCTGTGGTGTTTATCATGGAAATAGGAGATAGCACACACGCATGCACACACACACACAATCACACACGATCACACACACTTGCACTGCTACACTGATAACTGAAGGATGTATTTGCCATTGTAGAGCAATAACATCATTTAAACAGATGTGTAACTAACAGCACGGCGAAGCTCATTTGTGTTGTGTCTGTCCCTGATTTAACTTCTTTTTAATATTTTTTTTTTTCTCATCAACTGGTTCTCTAAGATATCGTCTCTTCTCATCAGAGTCTCTGATGACATCTGGTTCTTATGTCATTGTCCTGCTGTTTCTTTGTGGATTTGAAGTCAGTCATGTTTGTGTTAATAAGCTGCAGATGGAACACTGGCTGGTTATCTGTTGTTATTTTTCCCCCCACTGCATCTTGTAACTTTAGTAAGAACTTACAATTTCCATGAGTGGTTGTATCATCATTACCAAGCAGCTTCAGTATTACTTAGTGTGACTCTCTTTGTCTGTTTTTTCTTGTTACTGTTCAGAAGAAGAATCAGATTTCTCTTTATTGCCGCATATACTCACGCATATGAGGAATTTGTTGTGGTGGCTAGTACAATACACACACATTAAATTCAATTCAGTTTTATTTATATAGCGTCAATAACAGTACAAATCGTATCAAGACACTTTACAAACCTGGCCTGAAACCCCCAGAGCAAGCCTGAAAGCTTTTAACAGGAAGGTACCTTGAGTAGAAACCAGCTCATATAGGGGGAACCATCGGCTTGAGGCCAGTCGGGTAGAGAGAGAAAAGAGAGAGACGAAAGCGGACATAAATCTGGAAAATCTAACAATAAGGAAATATACAAAAAAAAAAAATATATATATATATATATATATATATATATATATACAGTATATATATATAAATAGAGGATTCAGCAGGATAGATACATACTCAATATGTTTACATGTGCTGAAGAAACCTGGTTACTTTTGATATTTGACATATTTGCATGCTTGGCATTACCTTATTAATAAAGCATTGATTTTCATTTGCTATCTCTCAATCAAGAATTCTCTGCCATATTTGTGTAAATGGGAAATGAAAAAGACATTTGGCATACACAACACAACTCTATGCCAAGTGCTCCTTGAATTGTCAGGATTCTCTCAGCAATTTCAGCCAAAGACCAATGTGAGACATTCAACGCAGAATGGCACGATTGAAATTCTAAAAATGTTTAGGCCTACTGGACGGCTGGAAACAGATGAGGAGGGTGTGGGAACCAGGGGACTGGGAAGTTGAAGCAAAACAAGAGGCTCAGGGCTCATGTATGTAGTGTGGATCAATGGAAATAAATACATTAGTATGCCAGATATGCCCCCAACAGGACACATCCACATGTTTTCAGTAGCTGATAACTGTAACTACAGGATAAAGTTTGACTAGTGTTCCACATCTTTAAATCATTAAGTCATCTTTGAAGTGTCAGAGTGCTAACTTTAGACCATCTAAACATCTCTCTACTGAATGAGCAGAAAAATATTAATTTAAAAAATGAATGAATGGATTCAGGTCAATGTGGCTTGATTTTTTGCAGCGGCTTTTCTTTAACTTAAGACCTGAGGCCAATGGCTCAAGGGCCCCCGAACATCCGCAGTATATTCATCTCCACTGGTTTTGGCAGTTAGATCATTTACTAAGTTATTTGCCCCACTGAAGCAGAATATCAGCTTAAGGGAGCCCTGGCCTGCAGTAATAGTTAATTATCTAACCCCGTGTCGCGGAGACGCAAGTAAAACATGTATTGTTTTAGTTTATTTTCTTCTTACAAGGAGAGTATTACTAAATACTCTGTGTTTAATGACATTAGCACAAAGTAAGACAAGAGTATTGTTTCAGATGTCTGCTGGTACCTTAAGGGGGGCAGTGAAGGAAACATTTCCCAGGGTTAATCTGTCCTCGACATTGTTGTCTGGCTTTTTTTTTTTCTGCCTGTGCTTTATTCCATTAAATACAGAATTTAAAAAAAGTTAAAAAAATAAATAAATAAATATGTTTAGTCCAAAGCAATACTGACCTTTATTTTTCTTCTGTTCCTATATCTTATTCCCATTGTATTTATTTTATACAGGTGTTTTAATATTTTATTTATTTAAGTGCATGATGACATTATTGTGCTATTTTGTTGTCACCTGAATTTAATATACTTAATGAAGAGGTGAAATGGAGGTATTTATTTATTTATTTCTACAGATGGTAGCTGACCTATAGTTTCCTGTTTGATTTATTATGAATAAGACAGTCTTTTCAATTTTAGTTCACCCCCAAGATACTGAATAGATTTAACTGTTGAAAAAGAATAACCAACTCTTCTATGATCATACTGGCATATGGGGTCTTATTTAGAGGAATGCAATATCCATGATAGCGCTGTCATGGTGAAACAGGAACAATAGGAACATTATTGTCTAAAATATGATTGTATGCTATTACATAAAGTTTGCCTTTATGTGAATCTAAGGAGCCTGGTCAGCCAACTTACTAAAGTACTGTATGTGTATACCGCTGCCCATGTATTCCATCTCATTTTGTGCTTCCATTTTTTCCACTGCCCAGTACACTGTGTGTTTAGTTTGTTTTTTCAGTGGTCCTTCTCAGCTCTGTTATCTGTCTAAACACCTGGCTGTGAATTAAAACCTCTCTTCCTCCGGGGGAAAGGAGAAAGCGAAGCATGACAGGTGCTGGATTCTGATTCTCTTCCTGTAATTGATCCCGTTTCAGCAGGAACTTGTCAGAGTTTAAACTGTATGGGAGACAGCAAGTATTTGAATATGACCAGGCTCACCACAGCCGCTCTGATCAAAGCTCAGATCACAGAGTGTGGTCCTGCTGAAGCTGAAATGACCTTACGTGGTCCTGTTGTTTTTATTATCTGATCTGGGAGGATTTTAAAGAGATAATCAGGCTTGAGAGTAAAGTCACGTCATCCTTCAAATTTGCATTCACAAAAGAGTTTTTCAGTCAGCTTTGTAAAGTGATTATTATTAATGATTTCTTTTAGGTTAATTTTGTGGATCTTTAAGACACACTTTGGGGAATTTTGATGTACAATAAGGTGTAAAGTGGGTTAGGGTCAAGTCCATAAAGATCACGTGTGTCAGATGTGTTTCGGGGTGGGGTTTAGGAGATTAAAGATGCTGATCACGTCTTAAAAAAAGAACAGCTGGAGCTGAAAGTGTTCAGTAGTTCTTTTCTACCATTCATACACGATGATTACAGCATGCAGAGGACTGTTGTTTTCCATAGCAAAGGTGTGATCGGGCGTCGCAGCAGAAAGCAGAAGTCATTTGCTGTCTGCTACATCAGCGGAGTCAGACATTACCTGTCTGGTTATTGTGTTGAAGTCTCTTGTCGTGGTTGAAACATTCAGACGTACTTTGCACCTATTTTTCGTCACACAGGGAAGAAAAACACAGGGGAGCAAATCACAGTCTGCTCAATCAGACCGCAATTCAATTCTCCTTGGTGAGAAGGGCAGTTGTTAAATTTCAATGTGCAAATGCAAAAAATAAATAACCTGTAAATGTTGTTGTGTTTTTTTTAGGACATGAAAGAATGCAGCTGCTTGTTTTCACCTTCTCTTCTGCAAGTACAAACTCTCAGGGGTCAGTTTCCACAGAAACCTCCTGTAAACTTCCAGAGGTAGTTTGAAGGAAAGAAGTGAAGAAGCGGTCACATTAGGACATTACTCTGGGTTTAGGACTGTATTTATATTCTGAAAAATAGACTACGTAAATATATGTTCATACCATTGAATATTATTATTTTTTAATAAGATAAGTTGGGTTATTAGTATCCTCAGTGTTCTCAATATTTACAATTTAATAGTAAATTTTTAATTTATTCTTTCAAAAAAAATGCAAAATAATGCAAAACTCTTTTAAAGTTCTACAGCCATGGGCTTTTACTGGAAAGAGTTGTAATGGTAACAGTGTGTATGTGTGTGATGTATTTTGCAATTTGTAGAAGATTATCCAGTTGCAGTATCACCTGATTGCATGGGTTTGTACAGGTTTGGTCCTCCAACCAGTCTGAAACTGAAAGGGACCACAGTTTGATCCTCCTTCTGCTTAAAATGTAGCAGGTCCGAAATGTTTCAAACACACTTTCACCTCCATGCTTAATCATCTGTGTGCGGGGCGTTTAGGGACCGTCTGAATGTTGATGCTTTTTCACAGTGATGTATGGTTCTCAGTGTAATCCAACTCGTCCTTGTCAGACTCCTTCAGCCCTTTTAGATTCCAGCTGCAGTCAAATAGGATGGACATGAATAATTCAGGGGCGAGCAGCTCATAGGCACTGCTGCTTCTTCGTCTTTTTCTTGTCTTCACCTGGAAACAATTACAGGAAAGCTTCTTTTGTCCCCACTGGGTTTTGTGTTTTTAATCCCAGAGACCTCAGACACATCCACCTGTCCACATTTTCTGTTGATGTGTAATGCAGCTAAGGTGTCAAGTTAACACAAGCAACTCATAACTGTACTGTAACTCACTCTATAAGTCTGTTGACAAATCCCATGTAAGGACCAGAACTGACAATGAACCAGTGTCCCATGCTTGTCCAAACACAGTGACACATTCACTCCCATGAATATACGTTTCCTAATTGATTCCAGTCAAACCCACATACGTCGCCCTGCAGCCACTAATACGACTCTAGAGTTACAACTGTGGATTAATACACCACTGAAAATAGACCACAACAAAGACCGTGTTTTTGTCTAGTTTGATTAACATTCCATAAAACCTTCAGAGCTCAGCTTTTAGGGGAAATTACTGAGCCATTTTTACCCCTTAAATGGATGGGTTGTCTTGAAATGTGTTTTTTGTGAATGAATAATTCACAGTGTAGGCTGATTTTATTCATGAATATTCTGTCTTATCTTGTAATCCATTAGTCAGCACAGTAAGCACTAAACGCAGGCATGTGCTTGTGGTCATTGTAACAAAGACGGACAGATGTGGATATCTTTTAATTTTGTCTATGCTTTTAATCTGAGATCTTTTGGATTCCCAACTTGGATATTTGAACTGCATACAACTACTTGTGCTACTTGTGTGTTTTTAGCACCACGTTCAAAGTTGCTACGGCCACTAAGTCGTCACGTCCCTCGACAGGAACGAACTAGACAGGGTTTAATAAAGAATAGTACAGGCATTATTTAGGAAATCTTGTGTTAAAAGTGACTGAGGAGTACCTTTTAGACTTTACGATCATTTGTCCTTGAACGTTACTGCAGTTTCAGAGTTAATCTTTCAGCTCCTTGTTACCTCATCCTTCTGTGTCTCCAACACATGTTGTAGAAATTTCCCATGCAGTCTGTGACATCGTTTCAGTGTTCAGTTTTAATTGGAAGGAGGACAGAGTGGGTCCTAATTCTCCGATCTGTGTGAGGCTTGTGTTCTCTAATAAAGCCCAGCGGAGCCGTTCGAATCGAGGTTTGCTCGCCGATACCAGCTGGAAGACAAACACGAAGCTAAGGAGTCAAAGTCAAACCGAGAGGCTACGGACGATCCCTAACTCAGCTGACTCAGAATCTCTTTATGTGTTTTACTTTATTTATAGTAGCCAGTCTGGGTGTGGCTCTGATGCAGTTTGTCGTATGGAAGAGTGCGCTGTTCTATTTATTGTTGTAACTATCTGCAGAGTTACTCAAATCATCTTTTTTTCTTTTTTTTTCTTGAATTGTGGTGTGATTTGTGAGATATTACAGTGAGTAGTTTTCTCAGCTGTAGCTGTCATGTGCAGTGTGTGGACAAAACCCTGCAGCTTTGTTAATTTTTTGAGATCAGAATCTCTGACCACTTTACTGTTATCTGTGGTAAATCGCAGATAATTCTCCTCTGCGTTCTACGTTGCAAATACTTCAGACGAGGGTTTCTGTGAATAGATTTAATGTACAGATAGGTCCAAATAAGGTAAATAACCGTGGATAGATGTTTTTACTTTATTTTGTATTTTTATTTATTTATATTACATGCCAAAGACCGGATCTTGTATCGAAAAACTACATTCACTGTATTTCTTATTGGATCCATTTAAGGATAACAAACTGTACTCTCTTACAGAGTACATTGTTGTATGAGGATTTCACTTCATTAATAAAAAAAAGAATCATTTAATACTGTACTATTTTAACATTTTTTAATAATTTGTGTAAACATCCTTTTAGTTCGGGTCCTGTAGTTGAGATTATTATGACAAAATTGCTCTAATTGCTCCAGCGCGATATTGCGATGCTTTATACAAGCAGTGCCAGCACCATTTAATTCCATTTGGTGTCTTAATTTGAAAATAAATAAATAAAAAAAAAGCAGGCAGATGTAATTCACTTCATCAGAACCGAATCATATGTGGTTGGGGGAAGAGGGGTAAAGCAGGAAAGGGGAAAAGGGAGTTGGTAAGAGAGGAAAGGAGGAAATGGGCAGGGGCTTCACGAGGAAGGTTGCTCTGCTGGAGTCTTTGTTCTCCTCGTGTGTTCTGCCTTTCATCCCAGCCATTACTTTCTCTCCACTTTGTGAAGAAACGGAACTTTCTTTCCCCTTTCTCTCCCTTTGTGTTCCATCTGTTAATTTTCTTCCTTTCTTGGTCTCTCATTTTTCCTTTTCCCTCTCCATCTGCTCCTGCTTCTTTGTTTTCAGTGCGAACAAAATTTAGAAAGTTTGTTTTATATTTTGAAACTGTCCAAGCCAGGTGTTTCTGAGGGTCTCCACGTGGGTTTTAATATGAGCCCTTTGTTTACTTACGACCCCTTTGAGGAGCTGGTGTTTTTGGCCTTCTTGAAGCTGACTCACCTCCTGCCTCTGTCCATCATCCAGGACCGTTATCTCCTGGATGCATACCTCAGTATCTACCTGCACAATTGAGCTTAGAAGGAGCTGGTCGGTGTGCTCCTTCTCTGCAGCCATCTCGTACTAATCGGAGGCACAAAGGCGGCTACAAACTGCACTGCCGGTGTTTTCCAACCTCTTCCATTTCACAACAATTATGACCGCTGTGCTCCTGGGAACCCTCAAGCCTTTAGAGATGACTTTATGATGCTGATCTATGCCTCGCCACAATGTTATCACAGAGAGTAGGCTTGCTCTTTTATACGTAGAGTGTGAAGTGTGGCATCTACTACGTCCAGTCAGTTCATTTCACCAGAGGTAGATTCCAGTCAAATTCTCATCTCACTGATAATCAAGGCAAATATCTGAAATATTCCTTTTAACGCCTTTTGATATACGATTAAGGCATGCGTGTTCTGTGATTTGACCCTCGGTCCGCCCTGTAGTTTGGAATTCAGGCAGAAATGCAGAAGCATTGTTATGGAAGTCAAGCAGAAACAAACTTTACCGAGCAGAAACAGTCAAAGGGGCAATTCCTCCTAATGGTAAGCTCAGCCCCAAAGCCCCCACACATGGCTCCCCCGTCAAGCATAAAGCCACCTGCATTTATTGTTCACGTGAACCGAGCCATGCCAAGTCCCAAACACTGCCACCACAATTTGCGGTGAATTGCACATTAACTGTGGACATTCACGTGATTAATAATCATTCATTGGATTAGGTTTTTGATTAATTCACAGCCCTTGTCTAAACATGTTTTCACTTGGTCTGTATGGATTATTAAGAGTAAATATATCAATGGGGAAATGCCAATTTTATTCATTTAAAATTAAAGGAGTCTTTTCTTACTTTCTGGAGCAACTAAAGCTAAATGTCTTCCCAATAGCGGCCCCACTGTGCCCAGACTGCAGATGCTCCGATTAGCTGTGAGACTACTTCTTCTCTTAATGTGCCTTATATGTGTCCTCTAGGTCTCCTGACAGCGGCAGCGCCAGGACAGACGCTCCCCAGGTAAAAAGCCTGGTTCCCATCGTCCATCGGCCATCATCGCCAAGCAGACCATATGGTGCCGCTGCAGCTGCTGAAGACCAATCATCAGCTGCCATCAGAGCCGCGGGGCAAGGCGCTCCCTGGTTGTACTGTGGAAATTGCAGCCCAAAGTTCCTCATCCTGGGCAGAAATTGAAAGCAGATCGTGGTGCATCGCTGGATGGATTTATTTTGTTTGGAAAAAAACAACTCTGTTTCGTTTTTACAGACCAAAGATGAACAGAGCCAACGATGAGACGTTTTTCGAGGGGTGAAGACGCCCTCCCCCACACATCACCATATCCTTGTAAAGAAACAAACACATTGTGATATTATACAGCGAGAGAATTTGCTGAGCAAAGTGAATTTGCATCTGAGACAATGATAAAACGTGTATCTGAAATAGGAGAGAGGCTTTCTGTTGGGACAGTCCTGCTGGCTGTGTGCTGAACATCACCCTGGTGGAAAAATGAAATCATGCATTTTTATGATAAAACACAAAACTTTGTGCACTTTTAGTAGTCAATTGATGATATATTTTAACGAGGGCTGGAATAACTTAAAATGCGGTAAGAGCTGAATGAACCTTTATAGAAAACTATGAAACTAAACTGTTTATACAGTTACACATGCACCAAAAGGAACCTCAGACAACATACAGTGTATCATAAAGCTCAATTTAAACATCTTTGGGCCCATTGTTTATGTTATTTTAAACGTGGAAATTGAGTTTTATTTATATAGTTATGCATGTGACTAGGAGACACTGATATTTATGAAACAGCTGAAATAGGAATCAGATTTGGTGAAGACATCAGATGTCACAAAGCCATATCTGTCTCCTCTGATGAATCTATACAAATAACAACAAGATGCCGCAGTACAGCGCCTCCCAGAGGGCAGGCAATGCTTCCTATCATACCGCATCCAACATTAAAAGATTCTTCACAACGTTTCGCATCAGTGCGCACAGTTTCCATTATTTTATCATAAAAAAAGTGCAGAATTCTCAATGATTTCTTTTCTTAATGAATGTATTCTTCACCAGACTTCATTATGCACTACATCTGATTTGATAGTTTGTGGTTTAGACAACATGCAGTCAGCATGGCAAATTTTAATGCTACAAAAATTTCACAACAGACGCCAACTTGCAGTTTCTGTTTGGGAGGAGAGGAAATACATGACATGTATTTTCAAGTCTAAAGTTCTATATATAATAATTTTATATGTTGTATCTTTGTAGAAATCCCGATTTAACCCATGTTGCTCATCGGCTTTGAACACTGCTGTTGTTGGTTTCTGACAGTTTCATAACAGACAAGGAGGAGGAGGAGGAGTTTTTGATACCACTTTCTGATAAGTCCTCTCTAAAACATTTCTAAATAGTAACCAGTCTTAAAAGCAATAATTAAAAGCTCATCTACATCAGTTATCAGTGGTTAATACCTTTTTGCTAGGTAGTGAAAAATCAGTTTGACTGGTTATGTCAGCAGTTATTAATATTAGCCATTTGTAATGTTTTCGCACATTAAGTCATCAAATCTGAAAGCTGAAAATGTCAAGTTGTCAAGAATGATAGCACTGTAAAGACAAAAGTGTCATGTTGGAGGGCAGAAGCTGTTCAAAGAGATTTTTCACAATCTGTCAAGCTGAAAGTTGTCCTTATTAATGGCTGATAACTGACCTATTTAGTATTGGCAAATGGTTTATTGACAAGAATGAGGACGTTTCCATTACAACTTAAAAACCTCTTTTTATGAGGAAGTGGCAGTGAGTTTTCCTTCATTTACGGTAGATCAATGTACACCAAATCCCAGAATGCACTGCATTTTCATCCCGTCTCATTCTCCGTCTGCTGGGGAAGATTAACTCACCAGTTCGGTTTTGATGCTCCACCATTATGGAACCATGTTTTTTCATTAAACAAAAAAACCTGAGTTTCTAACTGTCTTTCATTTCAAACTTTTTCATCTGATGAGAGATTAAGTGGTTTTATACAAGGGAAAACATCTGCAAATTATAAGGCAGCAATATCTTTTGCCTTGACATCATGGCATAGGGTGAGAACAACACAGAAATTTATAGTACCAACATTTTAATTTGATAGCTCTAAGGTTACAATTTCACATTGTCACTCACTGTTTTAGAAAATGAAATATGGCAATGTCCATTTTCTGATCGGACATGCGATTAGTTGATTGCGTCGGCAGTTGAGCATCCAAGGATGGAGATCTTACCAAACCGACCTGTCCAGGCAGGTGGTATCTGTGTTTACCTTTAGTCAGACTCAAAGGCAAACTGCCTTTTGCACAGACACTATTCACACGCTGTCTTGTTTGAGTCCTTACAAAGATGACCATGACCAGTAAAAGCACATTAATGGGAAATATACCAGGATAAAAGAAGAGTTGTCAACACTGCACACTTGACTTCTCAAAGTGAAAATACAAATATTAATATAAATAACAGTTGTTGCACATATTGTTCAAGTGACAAAATTCATGTGGTTGGAGAAGTCAAAATGTCTTAGATTAAGTGTAGGTACTGAAAGGAGTTTAAGAGTCAGTTAAAGTCTAAGTGACACCAGGAGCTGGAAATAAATTAAAGCATGCTTTAGGGTCTGTACAAACTGGATGCTGGATAACATCAGTAACCCCCTTCTACCCAGTCCTTTCTGCCATTCAATAAAGGGGTTTTCTATGTTTTTTCATACATACAACCCAATGCAACCCAACCATTGTCTTGGCTGAGAGATTGCCTGAAAAATCCTTGTTATTCTCGTCTTTAAATTATATCACTCTCTTTGGCAGCAAGTTTTTTTTAAATTTTTTTTTTTACCATGCCTGTTTGGAACAACTATAAACACATTTGATTTCCAACGTAGACTGGCAGCACCTCTTGAGAACTAGTTCTGAGAGACCACAACATGGCTTTAAGTGACACTGTCAGATGTCAGTTGAAGTGTACAATTTGCAGGAGGAGTTGAAGTGTTGGCTGGAAACACTGACAGCTAAGTGTAGAAATTGAAGTGGTATTAAGGGGTCTTAGATTTCAGCTATAGTTTACTACCAAGTAACTAAAATTGTGTGTTTTCAAAGAAAATGAGTTGGCATTGAAAGGTAATTATTTTAGGGTTGTCATTACATATCTGATTCCGGGTTTTGTAAAGCGTCTTGAGACAATTTGTATTGTTATTGACGCTATATAAATAAAATTGAATTGAATTGAATTTCCTTTAAACGCCACAATCTTCTCGGCCTAAACCATCATTTGAGAAACCATGAAGTGAGCAAAGCAGCAATGACACTGTGAAAAGCAAGCAGATCTTGAAGTGAAGAAAACAGTTTTACCCTGCAGAGGGCAGTAATACGCCCTGTAGCGCCAAAACTGCAACAAATCCTAAACGAAGAAGAGGAGGAAAGCAACCACAAATAAACAAGCGGAAATTAATGAAGACGGCAAGTTCAGCTTCATAGTCCTGACAGATGGTCCTCTCGACAAAAGAGAACCATCTGTCACTGCTGCATTTACCGTCATGTGAACAGAGTGACCACTTGATCAAGCACAAAACTGAGTGCCTAGAGCTTTCTGAGCCGCATGGCATGTTGATAAGAGTAATAAAAACTCAACATCCCTTGTGATTAGATTTAAAACTAATTTTTATTTATTAACCATGGTAATCATGCGATTAATCGCGATTAAATATTCTAATCTATTGACAAGTTTATTTGGATAGTGCCTTTGAAAACCGTTGATACAAACTGATTCACACAAATGAATTCATATCTGAAACAGTCATAATAAATGGAAAATTTGTACTTTTTAGCACTTCATCCTACTATAGTTGTGTATCTGTGAAAGAGATTGATGTCAATGTTGTGACCACGGACTACGTGAAGTTCTGAAAAGTGTTTGACATTACTTTCACACTCTGTTTATAAGCTCTGAAAAGGGTATGAAAAAAACTAAAACAACTACTGTATGACCACTGAAAAGCTAATCTAAGACAAGGTAAACAGAGGTGTCTACAAATAAGATAATTAAGATTTAATCCTTAGATGATGTTTTGAGATAATGTGTAATGAAGTTGTGATCCAAGCGTTAGTTTGATGTCTTTAGATAATGAGATGATTAATCACAACCTAATGATTTGGTATCTAAGCCATGTAATGAAGCCCTGACCTTCAGATAACACAGAAAGCACAAATAGGCGATGTACAGGAGTTACGCTGTAGATGGAAACATGTATGTATGTTTGATTTAAAGCCTTAGCACACTTCTCCAGACCTCTGATTGACAGGTGAGTAAATGCATATATTATCAGCTTCAGATGAACTAAAAATACTGAGCAGAATGTAGGCTGAGCTCTCTGAGGCTTCTCTGCTCTTACATTATCCTATTTTATTTATTAACTTTATATTCTGGCCTACTTCTCCTCCTCAACAGTATTAGCCCACTTTTATACACAGGAAATGATCAGAAACCTGCTTCCATGCATTACCTGTTTATTAACATCAAGATCAGTGAGAGCCGTCAGGATGTCGCTGCTCGTTGGTTTTATTTGGAGCCGCAGATGAAAGATACTGTCACATTTTAGTCTTTTATGTCACACATGAGCTGAATGCTAATGTCCGGTTCACAAGTCTGCCCCTGCCAATTCACAGGCACATTCTGGGAAGTCTCTCATTGCAGAGCCCACTCTTATTCCTAGGGTTTGCAGTTGACTTCAGTGTTAACTCACCCACAGGGGGGATATCATACACCATGAGACTGTAGCTAAATGTCTGTGCTGCTGTCATCACTGTTACTCCTTCTGTGGCAATGAGTAGTTTACTATCTACCATCTATCTGTTTAACCCCATACATTTGACCTTAAAACAGTGACCATTTCTTAATTTTGGTGTCGAAAAACTAACAACTAACCAACAAACTAAAATTATAACTAAAGCTCCCCACATGAGACTTGAAGTCAGTCTCCTGGATGAGATGAAGTTCTGTGACTTCATAGATGCAGTCAACATTATTGTATATATAGTATTATTGCCTTGGATAGGCTAACATCAATGTCAGTTGCAAAGACCCGGTGAATGCCTCTTAGATGCCTGTGGCTAAAACAGAACTCCAGTGTTTGCGCTGCTGTAGTTGATGGCTGTCCTAATCTCTAATTCAAATCCACACCTGTGCTTCAGGTGCAGACTTCACCTCACTAATAACATCATTTATGCTACGTGATTGGGACATTTTAAATGGGTGATTACGATGATATGGGGTTTGAAATTAAGACTGGTCATCTTGAAAATAAGTCTAATACACTGCCAGGCCAAAAACAAATAGTCACCACCAAAAAAAAAAAAAAAAAACGTCACACACTCTAATATTTCATTGGACAGGCTTTGATTACGACACACATTCTCTCTGGCATTGTTTCGATAAGCTTCTGCAGTGTTACCAGATTCATTTCCATCCACTGTTGCATTCATTTTCCACCGAGATCTTGCATTGATGATGGGAGAGTCTGACCACTGCACAAAGCCTTCTCCAGCACATCCCAAAGATTCTCAATGGAGTAAAGGTCTGGACTCTGTGGTGGCCAATCCATGTGTGAAAATGATGTCTCATGCTCCCTGAACCACTCTTTCACAATTTGAGCCCCATGAATCCTGGCATTGTCATCTTGGAATATGCCCGTACCATCAGGGAAGAAAAAATCCATTGATGGAATAACCTGGTCATTCAGTATATTCAGGTAGTCAGCTGACCTCATTCTTTGGGCACATAATGTTGCTGAACCTAGACCTGAGCAACTGCAGCAACCCCAGATCATAGCACTGCCCCTGGTTACCCTCAGTTATTAGTGGTTTTCTTAAGGCTACACAGCTGTTCAGTCCCAATCCCTTGAGTTCCCTCCACATTGTAAGTGTAGAAACGCTCTTACTTTCACCATTAAACATAGCCCCGAGTTCTACTGTTGTTTTTCTTCATTTTGATTTCACTAAATGTTTAAGTGATCGCTGATCACGACCAATCAGGATTTTTTTCTGACCACATTTCTTCCTGGAAGACGATTGTTCCCCACTATCCTTCCAGTTTTTATTAATGCGTTGGACAGTTCTTAACCCAGTTTTATTAGTTTCTACAATCTCCTTAGATGTTTTCTCTGCTTGATGCATGCCAATGATTTGACCCTTCTCAAACACACTAACATTTTTTCCATGACCACAGGATGTGTCTTTAGACATGGTTGTTTAAGAAATGAGAAGCTACTCATTGCATCAGTTGGGGTTAAATAACTTATTGCCAGCTGAAAGATAATCACCCATGCAGTAATTATCCAATAGGAGGCTCACACCTATTTGCTTACTTAAATCCAGGTAGCGACTTTTTGTTTTGGCCAGGCAGTGTATGTCACAGGTTATTCAGGCTCTGTTCGGACATTGTATTAACATCCCTCCTGTGCAATCCGATCTCACGTGAACACCTTAAAGTACAGTTGTGAACACACCCAGGACACATTGACGACACATTTGGAGGTGGTCTGGGTCGCATTTGACCACATTCATTTGGTGATGTGAACACACAGTGGATCAAATTAAAGACCACCTACTATTGCTCTTGCATGAGCAGAGTTTTGTCTCATTCATTAAAAAAACACACACAACCACTATTATAAATGATCACCTGAAAAGGAAAAAATCCCATAAGGGATGTTTGTTCACTAGTAATGAGAGCCTTTGAAAATATTCTGTCTTTGTAGCTTTAATCCAATTAAATGATAATATGAGTACACTGTGTGTGATTCCATCGTTAAATAATGTATCGGCCAGTGGTTAATTATTGATGAGATCATGTTGATATATAAGGGGCAGCATGGAGTTAAATTATTAAGGCTATTTCTTCAGTACTGACCAGTATCTTTATTGGCCTTTATTACTGGATATTTTTCTCTCACTGCTTCAGACAGCACAGTGGTGAAGTTACGTAGTCAGGTTCAGGTATAATCTAAGCTTTGTTCTAAAATGACTGACATCATTCAGGAGATAAAGAACATATGGAAGTTGTCATGACCTGGCTCGTAAGCCATGACAAAAAATGAGACAAAGAGACACAGGCTAAACATGAAGGCTAACAAATTTATTTAAATAAAGTCAAAAACCAAACCACAAAATGTGGTTTGAGTGGGAGTATCAATATGTCTGTCGATGGGTACATGATAGTGTGTCAAGAAGGTTTGCGGGATAATGGGGGTAGGACCCAAATGCAGGACAGGAAGGGCAGAGGCAGGAGTTGGCACAAAAAGGATTTAATAACAGAAAAAAAAAAAAAGAAAGCGCTGCAGAGATAGCAGGTATTCCAAATGTGACAAGACAAAAAATTCTAGGAGACATGAACATGTTGAGGAGACAAGGATACGGACAAGTGACAAGTACGACGTGACAGAACAAAGGGGAAGGCAGGGTTATACACACAGGGGACAGAGGGGTGACGAGACACAGGTGAAACCAATCAGGGTGGAGCACACAAGGAGAAACCAATGAATCAATCAAAAGGGAAAACACAGGGAGTAGCATAAGACAGGAAACCAAGAACTTAACAAAATAAAACAGGATACTGAATACAGGAAAACTTAACACAGAACCAGGACAGTAAAACAAAAAAAAAAAACAAGAAACAGAACCCCAAGAAAACCTAACCACCAAGCCATGACATAGCGTGTGTGTATTGTTATAATATATTATAATATATTATTTGCATTCAGAATACAAAATGGAGATCAGATCTGAAGTCCTGGCTGGGGATGCATGTGAACAGATCTTAAAGGCCAGTGTGGTCACAGATACTTAAAGCTGGCCACTTGCAATAGGACTGCCCAGGTCAAATGTTAATGCAGGTCTGAATGGGAAAATACGGAACATAGGGCTCAGTACCATATACCTACCAGTACCTTACAGCTTTTTTTAATGTGCCCTTAATATGTAAGCAACATGGTGACCATGGAGCTGTTTATGTTGGACAGAGCATAATATTCCTAATACTGAGGTTGTTTGGCTTCAAAACCCTCCAAACATAAGGGTCTCTCAGAGGGGTTGACAGGGGGACAGGTGCATGCCATTGGTCTTAAAACGGGAGATTAGTTATATACTTTATAGCCTATAGATTTGTCCAAAACAGTCAACAGCCACAGCATCACACAAGTCTAGAAGGTATCTAACATTTGTTATGTTACATATTAGACTCTGAAAATGTGTAACAATGACATTAAATGACCCAAAACCAACACTGAGCTGGGACATGGTTGTGGACAGGTGAAGAGGACAGGAGCAGGCAGGTCCAATCCATGCAGAGAACATGACAAAAAATGGGACAAAGAATCTTGCATACAAAATGTTTGTCATGTCTATAAAAGACAAAAACCAGAATCAAAATGATTATTCACATTAGAATCATTTCTGTCAGTGTGTTTTCTTGCCAGATTCACCCTTGGCAACCAGAGAAAAAAGACCAGACGACTTAACTATCACTACAGAATGTGAGCAGGCCGTGGGGCATCGCACCCTGTTTGAATAATACGCATAATAGCCAAAAGAAAGTGGATAGTGGTTCAGCTTCCTGTGTGCATGCAGGGTCAGAGAGCATGAGCAAAAATATATTCACACAAGATTCACACAGGTTCACACAAGAGGTTGTGTGATCCTGGTTGGTGACAGATAATAAACTGCTTTTGGCTCTGTGTTCCTTCTAACGTCAGTGGAACAGAAGCATCTTTTTGAGGATGGTTACACAAAATGACAGGATAGGATAGGAAAAGTTAAAATAAACCTGAACAGCTTTTTAAAATATTCTAACCACAAACACATCACAGGTGTTTTCATCTGAAGCCCCGTAGTCCTGATGTAAACTCTCCCTGTCAGTCTGTGAATGTTAAAACAGACTTGGCAAAGCTCCACAGAGCTCTATTAAACCCTGCCAGCCACTCTGACATGATGCCATTAAAATGTGACCTGTGTGTGTTTGTGTGTGTGAGGGAATTCTCTCATCCAGGACCTCGAAATTGATATTCCACCGGTGTCTAAAATAAAGACCAGTGTGGCAATCTGGAACAGGTCTAAGGTGCCCAGCTAAAAACAAAAAAAAATTAAAAAAAATCAAGACTCTTATTGTGAAAATCTCACAGGGCACTCCGGCTTCCTCCCACTGTCCAAAGACATGCTGGTTAGATTCATTGGTGATTCTAAATTCACCATAGGTGTGCATGTGAGTGTGAATGGTTGTCTGTCTCTCAGTGTTAGCCCTGCGATCGATAGACTGGAGACTTGGTGTACCCCACCTCTCGCCAAATGACAGCTGGGACAGGCTCCAGCCCTCCCACGACCCTTCACAGTACAAGTGGTTACAGAAGATGAATGAATGAATGAATGAATAAAGTTAAAGTGTTTCAGAGAAAGGCTGAGCTGGAGTCTTATCGTTTCGCCACTGGTGCAGTATGACATCACTGTGATGCGTTTTCCTCCTCAACCTCTTCATGAAGCCAAACAGCTGCAGCCTCTGGCTGCTCATCTGACACCTAAATGAGAAGAATCACCTCCTCTGCCAGCTCCTTTAAAAGCCTATTTTCATCCTGTCAGCTCTCATTAAAACAGAATGGTAAAGCCAGACCACTTGGCCCCGCCCACTGACTCTGACCTCACGAGAAGAAAAATGTCACAGTGTTTCTGTACCGTCCATGATGGTGATAGAGTGGATGAAAGAAATGGAATGTTCTCCTTCTAATTGTGTTATCGTTTTTATTTCAGTAAATACTGTAATCCGGCAGTGTTTTGGTCTTGCCTGGAATCAGTGTCATAGTTTCGTTTTTTGCAGATACTTGACAACATTTGGAAACTCATAAAATACAATGCATAAAATACTAACTAGTTCCAGTAACTTTAGGTTACTTCCTTAACTCTGGCTCTCAGAGTAGATCGGGGACACCTACAGTGTGACCTTACCAGAAGCTCCTCACTCCTCAAGCTCCGCACATTCTGCCACGTCAGTGTCATAGAGAATGAAGACCATCGCACAATAAATGGGCTGGACACCTTGCTACCAGTCATATAAAAACCTCTTCTTGATACAAGCAAAAGATCTATTCCTTTTCTCTTGTGCCAACTGTCTTACCACAGTACGAGCTAACTGGCTATTATTGAATGGATCAAAAACTCATTCATTGGGCACTTTCTTCATGCCGAAGCAAGTGGCAACATTTACCACTGTTTCCCACTTTTTAACCCACCTAGAAGTTTTAGCACTAGGGTTGCCGGGGGATCCTGCTGTCCCTGCTATCTGTAACAGCAGATTAACGAAGATGCAACTAATATGTGATAGTATTCTCATCAGGTATTACACCACATAGAACAGTAGGTATAGTTTAAAATCATTGTATTTTTAAAGTATATTAAAGTATATTATCTTACAAATATCTGGGGCTGCAGCTGGACGACAGGCTGGACTGGACAACAAACATGGACACACTCCACAGGAAAGGACAGAGCCGTCTGTACTTCCTGAGAAGGCCGGGGTCCTTCAACATCTGCAAAAAACTGCTGCAGATGTTTTACCAGTCTGTGGTGGCCAGCGTCCTCTTCTATGCTGTGGTTTGCTGGGGAGGAAGCAGCAAAAGAAGAGGGACGCTGCTCGACTGGACAGACTGGTGAGGAGGGCTGGCTCAGTGGTGGGCACAGAGCTGGACTCTCTGGTGACAGTGGCAGAGAGAAGGACCCTGGACAAACTGCTGTCCATACTGGACAACGCCCACCACCCTCTGCACAACACCTTCATCAGGCAGAGGAGGGTGTTCAGTGGCAGGCTGCTGTCTCAATCCTGCTCCACCAACAGACTGAAGAACTCTTTCGTCCCCCTGGCCATCAGACTGTACAACAGCTCTCAGTGATGGCAGGAGGCACAACAGACAATGGACAAATCTTTTTGCACTACTTCCTGGACACTCTGTCATTACCATGTCTGTCTACCTCTGCTTCATGTGGTGACTGTGACTTTCATTCATTTATTCATTTCATTCATCTGTTTACAGCCTAATGTAATTGCACACAGTCCTCCCCATTTGTAGTTTCTTTTTTTCTCATTTTTGTAAAAAACACTTCTACCTCTACGGTCACTTTATATTTTTAATATAGTTTACAGTTGTATAAAACATTTTTATTTCTAGTTACTTTCTATTTTTTATAAAGTTTTTGTATAGACGATTAGCACGGGTTAGCTTAACACAGTTATATATTTATTTTCTATGCAAATGTTTAATTCCTCTGCACATTTTTTAACTTTCAGAGTTTTAACTCCTCCACATATTTAATTTCTCTGTACATATTTAAATTCTATGCAAATGTTTAATTTTACTACATATGTTTAATTTCTTTGATTTCTCTGTACACATTTAAATTCACTTTTATCTCAGGTCAGTTTCAGCGTATGGTTACTGTGTTATAAGTTAACTCTAATGTATGTTCAGTGTATGTTACTGCTACTGGATGCTTGAATTTCCTTCGGGATTAATAAAGTATCTATCTATTTATCTATTTATCTATCTATCTATCTATCTATCTATTATTAGCCATGTTTTCAACGATAGAGTTTTTGTTGTAAATAAAAATCTAAAAATGTGCTTTTCCACATATTTACGTTTCACATCTATTTTATATCTTATCAAGTACACAGCCAGCTTCTCATAGAGCGTGTTTACATGGGCTTGGGTACCTCTGTTTTTTTAAGTATCCTGTTTCTTTGTGTTTGCACCTGTAAACATTATGTCCCTTTTTATCAATACCTGCATCAAAAGAAAAAAAAGAATTATTGCAGCATCTGCCAGAAAATAATCCTACACCTGAACAGTTTCCTATCACTGAAGGAAATAGGGAAACAGGACCAACAGAAAGAATCTGCTGCCTGACAGATCCTGAAGGTCAGTGTGACTTTCAAACTTCTCTTCAGTGCGAGGAAGCAAATGAAGACAGTGTTTACGTTGTCTTTCTCTGAGCTCGGCAGAGTGTTCAGGAACATCTCTTTATTGTTGATCAGCGGGTGACGTACAACTCTGTCCTGATGAATTTTACCTTGAAAGGTTCAGCTTCTCAAATGTAAATGAGAGGATATATACATATTCATGTACAAGGACATACCATCTGCATGAACACTGACGATTACATGTAGTATAATAATAACTGTGCATCCTTGGAAATCTTCCACCATCACACAGAAATCGCAGAGAGTTGCAGAAAGTTGTTTTAGGACAGAAGCTGAACCTCAGTCAGTGTGAAACTTTGACAAAAAAAAAAGAAAGAAAATGTTGAAGTGACTGACAAACTAGCTCCACCTAAACCAACAGTTATAGGGGAACTACTGTTTTTTACAACCTGGACCTTATTTCTGACATAAAATACGATCCTTTACTCACCTACATAACTTTGGTGTTTGGAGTCCTTCGGAAAATATATCCATATAGTGGAAGTGACTAGGGCACTGAAACGCAGCCTCTAAATAATGCACTATCTGCCGCGAAACTCGTTAATTTCACCAGTATTTTGTTAAGATACGCTAGTGCTATTCCCCGTTAAGTCCGGAGTTACCTGTTATCCATTCGCAGACGTGCAGTGGTTTGTTGTTCTTTGGCCAGCTGTTCCTCTCTCTGCCTCTTCATCTTCCTTTCAACGAGCTCCTCATCCGTATACTCTGGCTCAAAGTGGTAAGGACGTCCATCATAAACAAAGTCGTCATCCACAACCTCAGAATCGGAAAAATATTCAGCCATGTTGCACAAACTAGCAGTAGCAAATTACAGGTAATCAAGCCAACCGTCGTGGGTGCGTGGGGCGCTCCGAGATGACATCATCCAGGTCAGAAGTTAGTAGGTCAATCTACAGACCCTGGTTGATGATAACAGGTAACTCTGGACTCAACGGGGAATAGCACTAGTGTATCATAACAAAATATTGGTGAAATGAACAAGTTTCATGGCAGATAATGCGTTATTTAGAGGCTGCGTTTCGGTGCCCCAGTCACTCCCACTATATGGATATACACGGCGCTCTACTGGAGCTAAATATCTTCCCGAAGCATAACACTAAAGTTATATTGGTGAGTAAACAATCGTATTTTATGCCAGAAATAAGGTCCAGGTTGTAAAACACGGTAGTTCCCCTTTAAATGTCACTAATACGTGAAGGTATTAGCAATTGCGATCTAATTATATATATAACACAGTGCTTTTAATATTTTAAGTGCCTATTCCTGATTTTCATTGCATCAGTATTATTCAAGCATGCTTTGTAAGTATTTGCACAATATTTTTTTCAGTACCAGTTGAGTTACAGCTGTGTTAAATTTATTCAACCCCTATTTAAGGCAGCTGTCTTGAAATGGTTTTGGTATGAAAGGCTGGGAAATTGTTGTAAAATTAAAAGAGTTTGGGAACACTATTTTAACTGTGATTTTGATGCAGATATACAGCATAATTAACCTAAGCAGACCATGTGCTGCATATATAGTAGCTTAATAAAGTAGCTGAAAGAAGAAATTGCTTCAATACGCCAAAAAGTAAATGGTTTTGAAAATATAGCTGGCAAGCTGGGAGCATCATATGGAAGTTTGAAACTCCTGGTATAGTAACAAATGTCCCTGAATAAAAGTGTCTGAACTGATACAGGACACTAACTCTTGTTTTTGTTTAATAGTTCTGCACTCAAAGCTGCATTCGCTGGTCACATCTCAGCTCTCAGCTCACTGCCACTGATCATATAAAGCCAGTGTATGGGCCCCAGAGGGGAGAGCTGTAATGGGTGCAAGAGGCATGAAAAATGCAGCAGCCTATTTTAAAACTCATCCTACATGTAACATTAGTATGATGAGAAAACATGCATGTACTCTTTATCAAACATATGCAGACCATTTCCCATTGACCTGAATGATGTCACGTAAGTGAATGCAGCACACATCTTATGTGCATGCGTTGTTTTGCTATTTTGCATAAGGCTGCGACCCACGATCATTTTCATTATGGATTGATCTTGTCATGGTTTAAGGACTGAGGAACCCAAGCGCAGATAACAGGCTGCAGGGAGAGAGCTGGATAAAAAAAGTTGATTTACTTTACAGAGGATCTTTGGGGTTGAGGCAGGGAGTGTTAGCTGAGTGTCCAAGGCTAAGGTTGATGCTGGTAGCTGGGAATCTAATGCAGAAGTCTGAGCTTGTGGTCACAGAGGGAATATGCTGAGGAGATCCAGGCAGAGTAGGTTCCAGGAAGCTTGCAGCTGGGCTGTTTAAGGAATCTGATGATGGTCTGCGGATGTAGTGCAGAGGCACCCAAGGGAATTAAATGTTTGGAATACTGTGTAACAGTAAAAATGTAGAAATGCTTGCACAGAGTCCATGTCAGAGAAGACTAGTTGAAGTTGTCCAGAAGATTACAATGCTGTAGAGCTGGTGGGGCTCCATGCCACACTTTTGTAATTATGCACACACAAGACAATAAAGGAAGAGTGGCTGTAGGCTGGGAGGAAGTGGAGGCACAAGCATGACAAATCTTCAAATTATTTATAACACTGATTGATTGACTGGACCAACAGAACTTCAAACTTCCAAACTTCAAAATAATATGTTTCTGTCACCTTACTGTTCTATATATATTCAAAGAGAAGCATGAAGACATAACCAGAAGGGTCAGATACGGTAAAAGATATCATTTAAGATTCACAACAGGATGAGCTTGGGGCACATACATGTTGCTGCTATTTACATGAAGAGTGTAACTGTAAATGTCTCTCTGACTTTGAGTGCAGCAGAGACGAAGGTGACATTCAGGAGTCTTCCCTCGACCGAGAATCAATCAGCTTTGGTCTCCTTCACTTCGGAACGTCCTGAGGGTTCCCAACAAAAGACCACTGCTTGCTGCGTCCTTCCTGCTGCTGTAATCCTGTTACTGTACCTCCGCCGCATCGTCCCTCCATCACCCTGAGGGGAGGCTTACCATCCAACACGCAGGATGGAAGGTCACAGAGAAACCTCGGCTTGTGTTATCGGACGGGAAGGGAGGCGCCTGTGCTGACCAACAGTGACCGCCTGTCGACACAGTGTCAACGCAGAGGAGGAGGTTATGACTCCAGCTTCATCTCCCTCTGACAACAGAGCAGGATGTTCTGTTGGCTTACTGAGACCTCATTTAATTTGAGAATATTGTTCAAATAAGTGCAGCATGGAAAGATTGGACACAGGTACACAGATTACAAGGTCCTTAATCAGACAAAAAAAGACGTGTCTTTTATCTCACTGTGAACGTTCCAGCTTGAGCTGCTGCATAATGTATTTATGTTAATCTGGCTTGACTCAGGCACGTGCCTTGATAAGACACAAGCTGTCGTGATTTTGACGTAAAAGTGTCCAGTGCGAAACTTACGTTATTTCTTAAATTTATATGGAACAATAACCGTGCTACGATTCAAATGTCCTTATTGCACTTATCATATAGCAAAAGAGGTCTGAAATGTCCAAACATACGTTGGTATTACTGGGTGGCACAACTTAGCCCTATGAAGTTTTTGTTTTTTTTGTAACCAGAGATATTCCTCAGTGGAAAGAAGTGGGATCAAAAGGTTTAAGGCTACACTCATACTTATATTCGGAAACTTGCGAAACTTGATTAGACAAACCACTAACCCAATTGTTAAAAACGTGCTTAAGGTGTGGTTTAAAGGGAGAAAATTTATTAAAGAACCTGGCTCACTATCACAGTACAGCCCTATATGGGGAAATCAGTATTTCGAAATCTGACTTGGAAAAAATTATAATTTCAGAGATATATAATTTATTACTGTCCAATTCAACTGGGAATTCTAATTATAAACAGAATGCATGGATAGAAGACCTTGAAAGAGATGCACTATATTGCCAGTAGTATTCACTCATCTGCCTTTACACACATATGAACTTAAGTGGCATCCCATTCTTAATCCATAGGGTTTAATATGACGCCTGCCCATTTGCAGCTATAAGAGCTTCAGCTCTTCTGGAAAGCCTTTCTACAAGGTTTAGGAGTGTGTTTATAGGAATTTTTGACCATTCTTCCAGAAGCGCATCTGTGAGGTCAGACACTGATGTTGGCCGAGAAGGCCTGGCTCGCAGTCTTCGCTCTAATTCAGGTTGTGGTTAGGACTCTGTGCAGGAAGAGGACAGGAACAGGAGAACAGGAAGGGGTCTTCCCCAAACCATAACCTCCCCACCACCACCACCACCAAACTTCACACTTGGCACAATGCAGTCAGACAAGTACCGTTCTCCTGACGACCGCCAAACCCAGATTCATCCATCAGATTGCCAGATAGAGAAGTGTGCCTTACACCACTGCACCCGACGCTTTGCATTGCACGTGGTGATGTATGGCTTGGATGCAGCCCTGAAGCTCTCTACGCACTGTTCTTGAGCTAATCTGAAGGCCACATTAAGTTTGGAGGTCTGTAGCGATTGTAGTGGCACAGTAGTGACTCTGCAGAAAGTTGGTGCTGACCCCACTCTGTCATTTTACGTGGCTGAGTTGCTGTTGTTCCCAATCACTTCCACTTTGTTATAATAACACTGACAGGTGACAGTGGAACATTTAGTAGCGAGGAAATTTCACGACTGGACTTGTTGCACAGGTGGCATCCTATCACAGTACCACGCTGGAATTCACTGAGCTAATGAGAGCGACCCATGCTTTCACAAATGTTTGTAGAAACAGTCTGCATGCCTAGGTGCTTGATTTTATACACCTGTGGCCATGGAAGTGATTGGAACACCTGAATTCAATTATTTGGATGGGTGAGTGAATACTTTTGGCAATATAGTGTAACAAGAGGACTGGCAATTAGTATGTATGAAAGTCCATTCTCAAACAATCAATACTCGATTAAGAGTGTTACAATACTGGTGGCTGATGAGAACATATATTACTCCTGTTAAGCTAAACAAATATAATAGTAATATTCCAGATTTATGCACAAAATACACTGAGGAGGTTAAAAAAGTGATGGAAAAGATTCTCGCAAAAGATATTCCATTAGATCCTGGGTTTTTTATTTTAGGGTTGTACCCAGAACACCACAAGTATGCCAGATGTGAATGAATAATGATGTATGTCTCGTGCACGTTAAAAGATCGATTGCATTGTTAAGAAGACGAACAGACCAAGTATCACGCATTGGGTTAAGTAAACGATAACAAATAATTTTTTTCCTTTCTCTCTTTTTCTATATCTGTCTGAGAAGATTTTTGTTCATGTGTCTCCATGTGTACTTGGGTTGAGGAGGCACAAATGTTTGTGTTTTGTTTTTTATTTTTATGCTGCTATTTTATTCCTTATTTGGTTTGAGACAGTGTTTAAATATAAATTCAATTATTTAGATCATTTAAAAAATGTTTATCAGAGACAATGCTAGGCTTAAAATGTTTTAGTCACACAGTCTAGAAATATGTCTTCAGATTCAGATTTGACTAAACAATGACTCCAGTATGCACCTGAACTGATCTGGTTATTCCTTGCCAAAATATAGACCAACTTATCTTTTTTTTTAAATATAGTTTAAAAACTGTAATCAAATTACATCAACCCTCCCAAATCTTTCTCAGCATCTAAAAAATGGCCCAAACTCTGGTAACCATGCGTCCTCTTCGAGTCCCAGCACACATGCTTGCCATGCATGCTTAAAAATATGCTCAAATATGGTTCTGTGCTCATTGCATCACTGCTAATAAACACATCTAAAATACATGCCGCTTAGTATTTATCCGCATTTTCAACAAGAGTGATTGTGCGTCTCATACAATGCACATATGGCCATCTGTGAGCATGTGAATGGTGACCAACCAACTACAGTCCTAGTTTTCAGAGGCCAATTAAGATCATCCCCATCAGCATCAGTGATTTAAACTGCTCCAGCTGTGTAGTAGGCCTGAAATACTATCAACTGTGCATGAAAGGCATCCATAAATAAACAACAGCAGCATTTTCTTGTTCCTCATACACACATTTCCAAACACAGAACCTGAATATGCGTGAGGTTGGTACAAACTGTTGACAACATTTAAGAGACAGGACAGGTTGGGTCACTAGGACAGAGAGACATCAGGGAGTGCTCAAGGACAAGGATGCTGGGGGAGGAGCTGGAGTTAATAGGCAAATAAGCCACTCTTCTGGAAAGAGGAAGAGGAGGAGGGCGGGTACGACAGGTACAACACTGCTGGTCTAAGTCTCTGAGGATGGTGCGACGGCTGCAGTGGCTCCCTCTGAGGCATATCGGGGAGAGCAGAGAGACCGTGTTGCCTACAGATGATTAATGTCCAGGTCAGAGCGGTTTGTTGAAGGTTAGATGAGGACTGAGGCAGGTGAGGACTGAGTCAGCGGTCCCAGCTCGCCACCATGACATCTGTGGACAGGGGACCGAGCTGCGATTTGTTCGCCCCTCTCCCAGCAGGCCTCAGATGGAGCTTTACTCGACTCCCCTGAGCCTCTTCTACCTCCCTTTTCCCTCTACTTTACATGCTCAGTTACACCCCTTAGACATTCATCATCTAGAATTCAGCAGTGAATTTTAAAATGTCTAATTTTTTAAATGGAACCCTCTTTGGCATCAGTGCATTTTAAAAAAGGGTGATTTACGATGTGAGGATGTGCAGTCATAACCATTACTGAAATATAAAAACTTAACATCATCAAACAGCTGGAAACTGTCTGACAACTGAGAGATAAACAGGCTGAGATTCATTTTAATGCTGCTGGATGAGCTCAAGTCATCATTGTAGATTTTTGTCCTGAAGGAGTATGAGAAACAGGGGCCTAGCAACTTCACATATGAAGTACAGTAAATGAGACAAACATTGTACTGATACCGTAGCACTCTTTGCATGGTAAAACATAGACTGAAAATCTGAAATAAAAATCTGAAAACTCTGGTGTCTGAATAAAAAAAACTCATGTTGGTTGTCCCAACCTAATTTTAGTGAAGATCCCGCAACAAACCAAACATATAAACATTTCTGTCTATATTTTATTCTATTCTTCTCGGTGTACATTTACACTTATATTGTTTACCTTGTGTGTTAAGGAATTTGCAATTACTACTGTTTTACTGTAGTACTTATTTTTTTTTACTACTGGCTGCAGGTACAAGAATACATTTCACTGTGCATTGTACTATGTATAACTGTGCATGTGACAAATGGAGAAGCAGCTAGAAATACTAAAGGGGAAACACACGCGGACTAAACACAGCTCTTGCGGACTGCGTCACCGCAATGCGTGGCTACATTTCTGGGGAGGTGCACATCAGGTTACAGTGATAGGGTCTAGAGTAGCGTCAAACTGCCGCAGAACCATAAACCGCCTATCAGTCTTGCTGGGTAGAGGAGGAGCGGTCTCAGGTCCTTATTGTACAGTTTGTTCATCAGCTTCTTGTACTCTGCTTGCAGCTGAAGAACCAGAGTATGGTATCTGTACATGCAGACACATGCCTCCATCAGAAATTGGGGAAAAGAAGAGAGTTAGCCTCAGGATGACCACCTAGACGACAGGCCTCCAGCTTCTCATTTCCTAGCAGGTTAGCTTAGCAGTTTTGCTTCATTTAGAAAGCTACAAGTAGAGTCAGTTGCCTCAAGACATTTGTGAAGAGACTCTGCTTTCTATTCAAGAGATTTTTCATTTTTAAGCTAATGTTTAGAGTTTATGACACACAAATGCATTGAAAGGTCATACAGTGTTTTGCGACAAAAAGAAACAGTATATGAGCAGGTCTTTAATGTTTCCAGTCTTCAGTAACAGTTTTTCCTCCCTCCTCTCTTCTTCTTCTCTCCGTGCTAATGTACAGATGGAGCTGGAACTAACCACTTTAAAAGGGAAAATATGTTTCTTTCATTGGACCATATGTTAATGTGAGCTGATGTCATGTCATGTCACAGCACATATGGAGATAATTCGCATCAATAAATAAAGTACGTGTGTGTGAGGGTCCAGGAGCTGCCGGTCACCCAATCAAGATAAATAAACCAAACCATCAACCAGAGTTGTTTTTCCATCGGAGCTGCTCTGGGACCAGTATTCATTTCTGACCTGGGTATAAACTTAGAGGTGGTATATCTGCAAATGAAAGCTTCCAAATATGGTTGAGGACCTAAAGAAAATATAAGAAAATTTAAAAAAGTAAACTAAACAAATAAACATAAAGGGGAAAAGAAAGAAAACTATATGAAGAAAAGTAAGATTAAAGGTATACAAAGAATGGAAAATCAAAAATGAATGCAAAGAAGAAATGAAATAAAGTGGAAAAAAAGGAAGGAAAGGGAAACATGAGGACAGAGTGTAGGCAAGTAAGGTTTGAAGGTAGAAAATTAAATGCAGAGAACTGAAAATTCAAGAGGTATTGAAGAGAGAGCTAGAGAGAGAGGAGAGAAGGAAGAAAATTAATTAAAAAAATAATAGATGGGAGGAAGATATTTAAGGAATTTAATGCAGAAGAGAAGGGAAGACAGAAGAGCCACACAAAAGGAGAGTAGGAAGCAGCAAAATGAATAAAAGAAAAAAAATCCATAGTACATTTCAAGAATCAAGAAAATAAAATGAATAAAGAAAGAAAAGAAGAAAGAAATGTATTTATTAAAGGAAATATGGCAACAGCAGAAAGGGGACAAACATTAAAGAGAGGAGAGGAAAGGCAGAGGAACATAATGAAAAGAACGAGGGACTTGAAAATGAAGTGAAATGAAGAAATAGAGGAAGAAAAGAACGGGGATGGACAATGAGAGGACAGAGAAAGGACTGTAAAGACTGCAAAGAAGGAAGAAAAATGGACAAACTAAAGAGAGGAAGGAGGGAAAAATAATGCTGTCTGTGGAAAGCCCAGTTTTAATAGAGCAAGTATGATAGTAAAGCCAAAGTTTAAGTTTAAATTTTCATGTACTGTTATCCAAAGAACATAGTTAAACATGTATCTATTCAGAGCCTTTTATTTTGTGATTTAGTGTTTCTCTTTAAATCTACATAAAGTGAAAATCTTGGTAAATCTTGGTTTTGCACATATAAATGTGTTCATTAGAAGACACATTTGTTAAGCTGTGGATTTGGCAATGTGGCAATGAACTGCAGTAAACCCCTTGTTAGTTAATCTCAGTGGCTTTGACAAGATGGTTAGAGGAGCCCCTCCAGGTAATAGGTAGGAGTTTTCTCTCTGGATTACTTTTGCGTTACAAACTCATAAGATTGACATTCTTTCTGCTCCATGTACAGCTGATGTTACGGTCCAGTCAAATTATAACACGCTGCCAAATAAGGGAAATACTGATTGCATGGGTTGCCAACCTTGATACATTTAGTGCTCATTATTTGCTTTAAAAGGCCTGCTGCTCCCTTTGAGCAGGTCTGAGCAGTCTGCTGTGTGTGTTTCCACTGGCTGCCCTCTACCCTCCCTGGATGACATCGCCACCTCTAATTGCCTCTCCGGGACCAGGAAATCAGAGATGACCACCTCCATCAGCCTGATGCCCTCAGAAAGGAGATACAGAAGCTTCAAAACCAGATCAAACTGACTAAAACACAGCTTTTATCTATGGGCTGTCGAGACACTTAACTGCAGTATGAGCCAAGAACTTCCCTCAGCCTCTAAACAATATATTCAGTTTAAAAGATATGTGCAGTTTCACCTGCAGTATCCAGCATGAGCAATATATATAACTGTTTTTTAAATCAGTTTTTTAACTTTTTAACTGTTATTCTTGTTTATTAGTGCAATGCAACTTCAGTTGTAGCTGCTGCATCACACAGTATAGGTGACTGTACAACGATAAAGGCTATCATATCTGTGTTCTGTCTGGATGTGAAGGCTGAAGCTGTGTTTGCATCTCTCTGTTGTTCAGTCTGTGCCTCTTGATGTTGTTCAGTCTACCGTCCTATGAATGTGTCCGGCTTTTTAAACATGTGCGGCCTCTGTCACAGGCGTGTTACCAACACACCACAGGTGTTCATGAATGCAGTGGCCTCGATGCAACGCAGAGCCAGCGCGAACATCAGCTGCTGACATGTAGTCAGCGCTACAGCCATTAAAAATGAATAATTACAACCGAAGCACAGCCGTGGCTGCAGCCACAGTGACAGCTGCGTCATTCCAGGGCCGCAGTCATAATCAGAGCTACAGTCAGCATAGGGAACGATCACTAAGAGAGCTTGTGAACCAACTACTGGAGTTGTCTTTCTAACTGCAGTGATGCAGACTTGTCAGCCACAGAGGAGGATTGCACTGACTTGTTGTAGTGTGTCACAGCCGGGAAAGCTCTACTATGAAATGTTTAATGCAAAGAGAATCATAATATAGCTCAAACTTCCTCTGTGGGTCAGAGGAAATGCAAATGTTATTGTAAGGTAATGCAGAAAGAGTTGAGATTAAATTCCTCAATGTGACCTTTTCAGGCACTTCTTACATCCACCCACAACAATATGAGGTCATTGAAGTGCAATCCATGTCTGGCTGTCATCATTTTTCTTTCCTGTGAGGCACATTTTATGCATGACTCACACTATAGAAATACTTTATACATTCACTTCACATGTATGGAATAAGTTTTAAAAGTTGTTGTTGTTATTGATACTGTGCACACGGTTTGGGGCTCAGATTTTTCTCTTAACTGTCAGATGTGGGTGTGAAGCAGCTCTGTATTGAGTGCTGTTTAACCTGCAGTGAGATGCTCGTCCTCCTGGGAAACATGTCCCGTTCCTTTCCCACACCATCCATCATGGCCGCCAAGGAGAGGCGGCGGGCCGCCCGGTCCCGTGAGGAAAGTATGCAGCTCTGCAGGGTTCGGTTTTAAATCCACACAGAGCAGAAGGACGTGAGCTCCTTGCGATAAATAAACGTTTTGTGTGAAATAAATCAGCGGAGCAAGTTTCATCATTCAGTGTCGCAGGAACGCACAGCATCCAGCGGTGAACTTGTTCTTATTCTATCAACTGGAAAAACACCAAAACCAGGTTTAATTTAGCGTCATCGATCATTTCAGGCGAGGAACTGTTCACTTTTACTTTGTTCGTATTTATTTTTATTTATACATGTGTATTTGAATAAGAAAACACATTTCCCTCTAGGGACATGGGCAGAACTTTTACAAAACAACTAAAGATTTGAACATCCCTTATCATCATATGTGTGGTTTACAGAGATTTTAACTTCACAAAAATGAATTCAAGGTAGCTGATTGGTTCCCCTTCAATATTTAACAATGCTGATGATTTTTAAAGTTACTGCTTTATAGTTCAATTTATAGTTATCAGTATTTTGTTGCTTGGTTAAAGTAAATAACATTTACAATCCATTAATTTATTTATTCACAATAAGTCATTTATCGGGCTAATTATGAATAATGTCCTAGTTTTGTGTTTTTCTGGGGTTAAATTAAACACCCTGCTCTACTTTTGAGGTATATTTAGCAGGTTACTATTCAGAATAATATAAAGCACACCGATATTTAATTAATAAATTGAAATTAAAGGGGATTACCGTTTTTTTACAACCTGGACCTTATTTCTGGCATAAAATACGATCGTTTACTCAGCCATACAACTTTGGTGTCATTAGGAGTCGTTCGGACAATATAATATCTGTCTATATCCATATAGTGGGAGTGACTGAGGCACCGAAACACAGCCTCTAAATAACGCATTATCTGCTGCGAAACTCGTTCATTTCACCAAAATTTTGTCATCATACGCTAGTTCTATTCCCCGTTGAGTCTAGAGTTACCTGTCATCCATTCGCGGACGTGCAGCGGTTTGTTGTTCTTTGGCCAGCTGTTCCTCTCGCTGCCTCCGCATCCTCTTTTCAACGAGCTCCTCATCCGTATACTCTGGCTCAAAACGGTAAGGACATCCATCATGAACAAAGTCATCGTCCACAACCTCAGAATCAGAAAAATATTCAGTCATGTTGCAAAAAACTAGCAGTAGTAAATTACAGGTAAACGAGCCGCTCGTGGCGCTCAGAGATGACATCATCCAGGTCAGAGGTTAGTAGGTCAATGTACAGACCCTGGTTGATGATAACAGGTAACTCTGGACTCAACAGGGAATAGGGAATATGAAATCATTAGAATTATTTGTAAAATTACAGAAGTCAAAGTTTCCAAAGACACAAAGTCAACAGACTTTGAGATTTAATATCTGATCCTTGTAGTTAGTTTTACTCCCTGTCTTTTACTTTCCCCTCCCGTGTCATTGCCCTCACCTATGCTTCCTCCTTTTTCCTTTCTGTGGAATTTTATATTTTTGTATTTGTCTGGCACTTCTGTTGGATTACCTTTTCAGTTAGACTGTTTGTGTGACCCTGTCTTATTATGGCAGTGCCTTTTGTTACACAGAAATTAAGTTCTATTAGCGTTCTTTTGTTTCCTGTTCCCGGCTCCTCTTGTTTCTATAGTTGTGTCCTCCATTCCTTGTTACAGATGGATAGCCTGGAGCTGCCTTAAATAATAAAAACACAAAAGTGTGTCTTTATTCTTCTTGTAGTAAAACTTTTATCTATTGATATGAGCAAATGTGAACTCTGAATTTCTTCTGTACACCAGTACCAGAACTGCCCAGGTCATGCACAGGCTAACATTAATTTGAGTCGCTTCAGTAATTGAGAGTAATTTAACAGAAGTTAAATTTGCTGTGAACATTCTCCCTGTGGCTGTGGGAGTATTTTCTAATGACTACTCCCTCACCTTCCATGCTCGTTTAAAAAGGGGAAAAAATCTCTCTGGATGAAGCTGTGATAGAAACAGAGTCAGTGTAGCATCACGGTGACACTGGAGCAATGACACTGAGAAGACCTGACTCCCACAATGCATCAGCTGTCCTCAAATATCAATTTTGCACTTGACTTCACACGGCTGGCTTCCCATCGAGGGCTCCTCAGGCTGACTCTGTCCATTTGTCATTAGTAGATCATCAGCAGGCTGACACACACACACAGATATACTGTATCATCACCGCAGGCAGTCCTCGCTACATTATGGTTTAAGTCTGCTTTTAAAGATGTTATCAAAGTGCACCTCAAAAGAAAAAAATAGTAAGGGTGTATGTGAGCTGTGCATGGGCTCTTGTGTTGAAGGTTTGTCTACTTCAAGCTGCTAATGTTAGCATGCCTACAGTATCAACCTGTTGGCAAATCTCTACTAACAACATTTAGTTGTGAGGTTACAGATGGTGTATCACTGGATACATGTCCACCCCTTTTTGGAGGGAGCATTTTTGGACAAACTCTCACTGAACTCTTATCAGGTAGTGCAGGTATATGCAAAGATTATTTATTTTTTATTTTTACCAGAATGTAAATGTGTTTATTACTGTTGAAAAGTTGTGCATTTTAACATAAAGGCCTATGGGGATTACCTCGCTTTTGTTGCCTGCCTCTTGTGGCCATTTGGGAAACTGCAGCTTTGGGCAGTCACATAATGTTTTTTTAATTTTTCATGCTTAACCATTAGCTATTGTGGGTATAATTTTTTAAAATTACCATAGTTATTTTGCACCAAGAAATTTTACACACTACATGTAGAAAATATAATAAATATCCAAAATCTGGAAAATGGAATAATGTTCTGTGCTTAAAGTCGGTCATGGCTCATTGAACTTGACTCGTGAATTCCTCCTGACGTTTGGTCCTTAAACTTTAAAACAAATAGGCAGTTTAACCTAATCTCAAGCTATGGTTGATTTACTGTCTTGGCTTAGCTAATAGTGAAATATACTGACATTGTACTGACATTGCTGTGCAGACTTGGATGCAGTAGTGCTTTCTCAGAGTAAATGTGATACTGGAGTTGCTGCTTTAACATTAGTGGGGGGGGGGGGGGTTATGATGACGAGTAGCCTCTTTGTCCACTTTGTAGTAGACTCATTGGGTAACCGCTATATATTTACCGACAACTAAAGGCTATAACTGCTTTTCTTGGTGTAATGTGAACAGTTTAGCAAGTTTTAATTTGGTTAAGAGACTTGGCTTGTTGTTGCACATTAAAACTGCATCAAATACACAGTTGATGTCTCTTTGGTTATCACCAGTGTGCGAATATCTATTTTTGTATGCATCCAGGTTAAGTTGAACAGATTCTATACTTGATGCATGGACGAGAAACAAATCCACGTTCTTCGAATTCTTTTGGCAAAGTGTAGCAGTTGTTTGATGGAAGGGAGTGGAAAGTATGAAGCATAAAGTAAATCTAGAAGGACAACAGTACTTTGGACTCCTGAAGAACAGTACGGTCAGCCTTAAAATAACAACAAGAGCTTTTTGGTATTACCAAAGAGTGGATAAAGTTTTGCCAGACTTTCTTGTACAGACGGCATCTCCTGCGGCGCCGGCAACACGCCATGATCTGCAGGACAAAAAGGAAAATGTGACATTTGTTGGTGAAGCCAAAATGCCCTGTCGCTTTCATCAAGTCACCTAATTATTCCTCTAGAGGTCCAATTAGCCTGACGATGGCTCGACATGAAGCAAATCGCTTAACCAGCAAGGAGCCGATGGATTGGATGTCTGTGCGCTGGGTTCAAAAGATGCTAAAAATACAGCGATTTATCATGGACAGTTTAAGTGAAAGTTTGCACTTTTTCTCGATAAACTTTTAATTGTTACCACGGTGGCACATGGATGTGACGACTCTTTTGAGGGATAAAAAACTGGAACAACATGTTACAGACAACACAGCATCTCTTGCTTTAGCAAATGACTGAACGGCGTTCTGTCGTTTCAGACAGACGGCCAAGCAGTTAACTTGTGTTGATCCCAGAACATTCTGAATATAGCTATGGTTGTGTAATGTACGAGGCAAACCTTTAGTTGTTCTTGTTAGCCAAGTTTCACTAAAAAAGAAAAAACAGAGTAAAGGGATGTAGCTAAAATGACTGATTGGAGATGGTAGCAATTATTGCGGTGTAGCGTGTCAAAATGGGGTAAAACAAAACAAATGACAGACACAGTCTTCAGTCCAGATTTCCTCTGGTTTTATGTCCATTCCTTGTCTTTAAGGGTCAAGGTACTTTCAATTTTATTGGTCTTCCTAATAGCACTTTCTTGGCAGCACTACAACACGAAGGTCTGGTTCACAAAATCTTCTTCAACCAGTTGACGTAGAGTTGTGTCCCTGGTGTGCATAGGTATGGGTTCTAATTTGAGATGACATTAATTGTTGACTTCTAAGGATGGTAGCCCCAATGAATTTCTTTTCTCCATCAGAGAGAACTCACAGAGTTGTCCCCACAAGAGACTTTTCACAGTGATGGGTCGTTATTGCAGATGCCCTTAAAGAAATATTCACGTTCTTGAGTTACTCTGGACTGCCTGATGTCTTAGAGGACAGTTGTTTCTCTTAAGATAATATTGTGATAGTAATCCTTCATTCATTCATTCATCTTCTGTAACCGCTTATTCCTGTTAAGGGTCGCAGAGTCTGCTGGACCCTATCCCAGCTGTCATCAGGCGAGAGGCGGGGTACACCCTGGACAGGTCGCCAGTCTATCGCAGGGCTAACACAGAGACCTGTGATACAGATACACACCTGGTGATGAGTGAGGGGTGAAACGTCTTCTCAAAAAACTCTACAAGTCCAGTTGCCTTTTTTGAACCTTTTTGGAGAACTAACAAGCATGTCTTTGGACGGTGGGAGGAGTACCCAACTCGCTGTGAGGCATCAGTGCTAACCACCAGTGCTGCCACTGTATATTATGGTTTATGAAGGCAAAGAAAATCCACTTTTTTTTGCAAAATCTACTCAGCAGCAAGGTGTTTGATGGTTTTCTTGTACTTGCTGCCTGTTTCAAAGCCCCCAGTGACATGGACTCCAATGCTGGGCTTTGACTATTCCATTCACGACCCTCCAGTTCTTCTTTTAGAAGGATTCTTTGATTGTTTTACTTGGATGGTTAGGATCATTATCCTGTTAAAAGTTTCAAATTTGGTCATCAACACATCAACTTTCAGACAAATGGCCTTGTGTTTTCTTCTCCAGAACTTATGGTTGAATTCATGACAGCACCCAGCTCAGTCCTAGAAGAAGCAGAGCAACCCCAAACAATAACATTTCTATTACAATGGTTCACAGTTGGTATTAGTTGTTTTCGTCCTGAAAGGCTGTCTTTGGTCTACACCAAACATTTCTAATGGTTCAGTGGCCGAACAACTCATCAGTTGTCTTTGTCTGAATGTGGTGGGACATAATTTGTCTATGTTTTTATATCTCTTGTAAGACTCCAAGAAGCATCCATGAGGATTACTTTTATTTTTTCTGAAGACCTTAGAGATCTCCTCAGATCTTGACTCAGTGACACCACAAACTTCAATACCAAAGACACTCTAAATGTCAGTGGTTTAAAAAGACAGGTTCCACCTACAGTAACAAGCAGATTCACATGATTGGCATCTCACCTGGAACCCAGATTTTATGCATATGATTAATGCAGAATTTAAGGAAATAACACAATGTACATTTTATATACATTTTGTTTCAGTATTACCTTCATCTGTAGGTACTGTAAATCCAAGAAGTGGCATTTGTACTTTTTCACTAGAGGATAACCAGTTGTTATTTGCGAACCCAACAAAAAGGACCTTTTAAGCTGAGATAGCAGACCTGTACAAACATCTTATTGACACGTCTTGCTATTAGGGAGCAACATTATCATTCATTTGGATGTGCATGTCATAGCCGTCCAATATTCTCTTTCAGTTTAGCTTTTGGTCTCCACCAACTCTTGAATAAATGTTCCACTGTGTTTAACAACTAGTATGAAACTGTGTGTATCTTCTGTTTGGAGCTGAGCAGGTAAAATACAGTGTTTTGAAGAAAAAACAACATGATTATTAAAATATCAATTATAGGTGCACATATACATTGTCTGCCAAGCCTTTATGTGCTGATGGACAAAAGAGTAACAGCAATGCAGTCAAGCACATCTGAGCGCCGCAGTGTTGAAATGTTTGACAGCAAAAATGTCTCTGATTGGTTGTAGGACTATGAAACTGCATTCATTGCAAGTTCCATAACGAATAAAAATGGATTGGTACCAGACCCATATTCCAATAAGAATTATGTCTGTAAATAAACGACATAACTGGAGGCTTTTCAGCTAAAAAACTCAGTTTAATATAACTAGACAGATGTCTTTGCCTACAAGTGAGAGTGTGAATAATCAGGAGAAATTCTAGCTTTATTGTGAACTCTTATAAGCCACATTTTTATTTTCCTGACTTTATGGTGAGACCTGATGCTGAATGATTATCACCTTTAGTAAAATAATTTCTAAAAATATTTTGAACTAAATAAACCTACCGTCTGAAAAGAATGGGCCTTTCACTGTACTTGAGTAGAAATAGTTCTACTCAAGTTTAGAGACATCCATCTTGTCTCCATTCTTTCTCGGTCTCTTCTTCCTCTCTGCTCTGCAGTGACCGGCCAACACTCAGGACTGCATGTTAAACAAAGTTTCTTTAACAATTGATAAGGGCGAGCGTAAAGCACAGACAAATGGGCCAGGATGTGCGCCATCCATCACACCCACAGAAGACTCATTGTTTGCAGATTTTAACCTAGAGGAGTTCTTTCTATTCCTCTCCTGTGAGACCCACAAATCATGAGCTGACGAGGAGTCGGGCCGGGACAGGGAGCTCACGGGTTTAGAGAGGAGAGAATCCTCTGTTCTGTCTGCTTGAAAAAGAAGTTTGTTCAGAAATGTGCCTTTTAAATGCCATCACCAGCTTGCTAATAGTGGTTTAATTAAGGAAGTTCATCCAATTCGCCATCTTCTTATTAGGTGACTTTTTATGGTTCAGGAAAAAAAAAGGTACTTTGTGACAAATGAAGAGAAAATTTCCATGTCTCTTGTATCATTACTGCAACATTTACCTTCAAACCCTTAAAACTGAACTCGCAATAAAACTTTAGTGCCAAACTCAGCGTGAATCCAATGCCGTGCAGATGTCGGCAGAACAATAGTGACGATAGCGCTGGTGATGCAACGAGGTTGGAAACTTCTGGGAGTTAGTGAGTCCTGAGGACAGCTGGAGAACAGAGAGATTCTGAGTGTAAGCCAAAAAACTGAATTGTTTCTCCTCAGAGATCAGAGATTGATGAAGCTGCTGCTGGTGCTGCTGGTCCAGCGTGTCTGAATCATTTCCAAGTATATTCATTTCACTTTGTCTTCTTTCCCAATTTTCTCAATTTCTCAGTCTCCTTCTAGGTCCAGTGTTCGGTAAAAAGAAAAAATCTTGCACAATGTGGAAAGCTGATAAACTGCAACACTGAAGTATGTGCTATCTTTCAAATGAGCGCAAACAGTGAGAAATAATTCTCTCGTGTCACAGCACCACCCTTTTCTGTTGCCATTTTGTCATAAGGACATTCAGCGACATTCTGTAATAACAAAGTCATCATGAATTTATTTACTCTGTGCAGCAACACATGGCTATATGAGGCACACTATATAAAGAAAAGAATTTGCTCACCTAGCAACATTAAGGTTAGAAACAACACATAATGCGAGACTCTTTACAAGACCTAATTTCCAGTTTCGGCAGACCTTTTTTACTCAACAACAAAGCAAAATGCATACGGTTTGTTGAAATATTACTTATGATTTTGAATGTCTTTGTATGCATTGCCCACCAGGAGTGCTTTATTTAAAATACGTATTTTTTAATTGAACAGATCCACAATCCATGTGTTATTTTTCTTCTTTTATATGCAAACAACAACCACCTTGTTCACAGTGCTACTTTTGCTGGTTTTACACATAGCTCTAGTTACTGGAGAAGGGTGTATGGTTTCAGATGACAAAACTGTCAATCATTTCAAACAGTCAGTGACCAGGTGTTTGGAGGTGTGAAAGCACTCCCCACTCCACTACTATAAAACTATACTTTCTTAACCCCATTGTCAAAATGGCATGTTTACTTTCATCTGAGTAGATGGAATGGAAACTAATACAAACAACAGCTGTGCTTCATTTACCACCTCTGAATGGCCACTGCAGTGAATGAAACTGTGCTCGAGATTTAACATCTGGGAGTACAGAAGGGACAGAAACAGTGAGTGAGGAAGAGAAATAGAAAGAGAGATGCAAATCAAATGAAGAGGAATTGTAAAGTTACTCAACAGAATCTCTCCACTTAATAGGACAAAGCACAGCACAAAGGAAACACGACATGCTGTTTTTTCCCAGGTGGCTGTCCTGTTTGCCACAGGTCCACCTTGATTGTTTTTCTGGTCTGTTAATTGCAGCAGCTCTAGCCTGGCGAAGGCAGACTCAATCCTTATCAGAATATGTGCCTGATAACACACCATTTGGATGTCATTATGAAGTGTGTTTCAACCAATAAACGGAAAATCTTATGTAGCTGTTGTTTTGTATTTATCCCATATGGAGAAAATATCCATTTGTACTCTGTATGCTTGGAGCAGTGGGCGATCACCCGTGCAATGCCCAGGGAGCATTTTGGATGCCTACTCAAGGTACCTCAGGCACGGAAACAGAGGGATGTGAACCAATAACCCTTCTGTCCCAAAGCTGCTTATCTAACCACTTCTCCCTCAGTTGTTAGGAATTGGCCATAATATTATTATTTCTGAGTGTGATAATAGAAATGATTGTTTCTATTTAATCAAAAAACCTCTCATCGCTGATATTTTTAAGGAGTTGACAGAAGACTACTAATGCACATCTATGTCTCATCTCATAGGTCAGTTAGTCTCAGAGATAGTACTGTCGGTTAAACCAGTGTCTAAAGCAAACAAAAAGATCAAATGTTGTCTGTAAATGTGCTGCTTTAAACCACCTCTAACCTGCAGTCTTCTCTCTCCATCACCTGATAGGACACCATGACTGGGCTGCTCTAATGTAACTAAAGACTTTCTTAAAGGCTGGAGTGGTGGCAGCAGTGTGGTTAATGTTCCCACAGGGACGTCCTTTAAACATGTGATAAATGGTAGAGAACACTGTGTCTGACACCTGCGATTAGCTAACATTCATCAACAGGAACTAGGTACTCTCCTAGACATGGTTTCCAGGAAGCATGAGCTCCACCTGTTATTAAAAAAAAGAAATACCCATCTCTGACAATAACTCACTGAAAAAAGAAAAACGAATGTATAAATGAGTGGCTGGAAGCAAAACTGCGAGTCTCCTAACGGGAATAAATGAAGTAAAACATTTTCCTGACGGGTAAATATTAATCTGTTCACAATCAGCCTACATGTAATGACAACGTATAATAAAATAACTTCATAAATAAGAGGTAAGTGCTTCTGTAGGAAGCTGTCTGGCAGTGTTGGGGCGAGGACACAGTTCATTTCTACTTGAAGTACACTGAATGTGCTCATTTAAAGATACATAAAGACACATGAAACTTGATATTTCAGTAACATCAAACTGTAGAATGGAAAAATAATAACTGGTTGCCCAGAAACAATGAAGTCTGGACTTGTGCTACTAAAAAACTCTCAGGATAGCAGTGACACTCCGAGTGTATTAACTGTTTGAAAAATACATTTTCTTGTTCCTGTTTTGTCACAAATATCGTGACTTCTCTCAGAATGGAGGCTCTAGATAAAACATTCCACGTGTATGGATTATATTTATTCTTTAGAACTGCATGCATTCAATATACAACCTAAAGTAACCCCCTACTGCCTCTTCTAGGCTTCACTCTGAGTAATTGCTCAACTGCTCAATTCTTACAGCAGCATTTCCATGTGTGCATACCCTTAGTCCAGGTTCAAAATAAAAAGCAATAAAACAGAAAGATTGTGACAGGATGTCTTCCAGTTCTCTCAGGAACAGACACATTGACGAGTGGATGACAGCACTCATAGTACTCAGCCTCTAACCTGTTATCTACATTAAACGTTGCATTTTAATGCGCCTCAGTCACAGGATGAGCATATGAATGTGATTTACAGGAGGTACATGCATCTGTGAGGTTGAGCTGTCATACAGAACATGATGTACGAGCTGTGTGCATGTAAACACGTGGACTTTTGGTAAGGATCACAGAAGCATACATATGTGTGTCTTATCCCCTTATCCCTTTTTCACACACACACATTTGTACAGCTATCTTAAGTGTGGTTTATGCCTCTGTGGGACTATTGCTACGCACTTAGCCTACGCCGTACAAGCCATTAATACTTGTGCGCTCGTCAGTCTGGCTCACTCTGTAAAAACACCACCCAAATGCTAGTCAGTGCTGTGTCTTTTTTGCCAGTTTAATTTTTGTTTCTACTTCCTGCTTCACTTTCAACAATGGCGACTGAAAGTTTCGCTGAAATTTCGCCAAAGACGAGCCATTCAAATGTTTGTATCTCCGACCCTCCTCAGTTAACCTTTCCTCGATGTGTTATCGATCCAAAACAATCAATTTGAAAATTGCGTAGATGGAGAAGCAACTAGAAATACTGAAGCAGAAACACGCTACTATGACGCAGACCAGTCACATCTCTTGCGGTGCATATCAGGCTACGGCGTTAGGGCCTGCATAGGGTCTGGACTGTCACCATAGCTACAGCGTCAGATCAACGCAGAAGCCTAAACAGCCTATTAGTGAGGACATTTATTGACATAACACATTCCCTAACCCCTTACCCTAACCCGAACCATCTCAACTAAGTGCCCAACCCTAATCATAACCTGATTGTAACCTTAACTAAGTCTTAAACCTCAAACATCCTTGTAAAGAAGTGAGGACTGGCCAAAATGTCCTCACTTTGCACCAATGTCCTCATTCCAGTGTTGTAAACCTCAAACTGGTCCTCAGAAAGATGGCTGTACAAGTGCGCACACACACACACACACACACACACACACACACACACACACACACACACACACACACACACACACAGCTGTACTGCTCTGTCAGTTATCAGACTAATTAAATGGATTCTCTGTGTTAAGTAATGATGAGACTAATTGAGGCTGTTTTTCACTGCCAGAGATTCATTTCTAGCAGTTGTCCCAATCCAGACCACTTAAAGCATCAAAGGCCATGGTCAGGCTCCTGTTTACAGATCTACCTAGGAGGCAGACTGCTCTTAAAGACAAATTAATTAAAATGTTTGTTTCTCGTATGACAGCAGGCAGAGGAAAAGGGACTCAACACTCATGTTTATCTGTGTTACAGTGTCTTTGACTTAGGTCCCATCTGGAAGGAAATGATCCAGATGGGACTTAAGTCAAAGTATCTGATTACTGGAGGACATCTAACTATGGCTGAAACTTCTACCTTCTCGAACACTCTCAAGTAGCACTTTCTTTTCTAAGACTCACAGTTAATGTCAACTGCAGTCTGTCTTCTGTCGATTCTATCGACTCTACGGTGTCTACACTTCACAGCCAATCACTGTTTCCATTCCTGAAAACTTGTTGTTTCCAAGGGCATATCAATGTTGTATTTGAAGCAATGTCACATGTAACAACTTTTTGGTGAATATTTAGATTTTGATTGGAAGAACTAGCCCACTGTCATAATGAGGATATACCGCTTCTATATATGCTTCTGAAGGCATTTCACTTGTGACTATGCTTCGGATAACACTTCAGCTGCAAGTACATGCGTGTTATGTTGGTTGTGAGAACAAGTTGGTTGAGTGGACATTGTTCGTTGCGCTAGTATTTTGGTTGAGAGGAAATCATGCCACATGCTGGGTTGAGGACACTGTGAGTATAACATTTCTCATAAGGACTTGAGAAAAACATTAGTACGCATGAACATTGTGAGGACAGCTGGTGTTCAAGGATTTTTTAAAAACATCTGGTTTGCAAGGACATGCTTCTTGTGACATGTGAGTTGAATGAAGGCGAGGGTCTGAGCTTCAAAAGGACTTTGTGAATTTTAATGTCACTGAGAGCCTCAACTAAGCTTAACAAGAGGCTTTCGTTAGCGCTTGTTAAGACGAATGCATTATGTGTCCTCATTATTGTGGCAACATTTAATGACCAGCACCATCACAGAACCCTAATCACCATGATAAACAAATGAGAGAAGGAAAAATTAGTACCGTACCTGCTCAGTGAAAACTTGTCTCATGTATTCGGATCGTGATGATTTACAGCCTGACACATACACGAGCGCGAGAATATGGGCTTGGAATAAAAATCTCAATAAAATCACAATAGGGCGGCACAGTGGCGAGGTGGTTAGCACTGATGCCTCACAATGAGAAGGTCCCGGGTTCGAATCCATGGGCCCTTCTGTGTGGAGTTTGCATGTTCTCCCTGTGTCTGCGTGAGTTCTCTCCAGGTACTCCAGCTTCCTCCCACCATAGCCCTGCGATAGACTGGAGACCTGTCCAGGGTGTACCCCCGCCTCTCGCCCGATGACAGCTGGGATAGGCTCCAGCAGACCCCGCAACCCTTAACAGGAATAAGCGGTTACAGAAGATGAATGAATGAAAAATCACAATACATATAGTGTAAATTCACTATTGTTATCTCCTCTGTTCTTTCCTCTTCCTTCATGTTATCTAACGCAGCCTCGTAAATGACAAAAATAGTGAAAGCAAACACCAAATGATAAAGATTTTTTTAGGAAGACTGAATTTATCGCAGAGAAAATAATTTTCTTTTTCCGATATGTCTTTATAGGACAAAAAATGTCTCAATGTCAGTTTATTTATGTGGCATATTTAAAAGAGTAGCTTAAGCAAGAACATCCATTCATTTCCTGTAACCGCTTGTCCTGTGAGGGGTCGCAGGGTCTGCTGGAGCCTATCCCAGCTGTCATCGGGCGAGAGGTGGGGTACACCCTGGACAGGTCTCCAGTCTATCGCAGGACTAAAACAGAGAGACAGACAACCATTCACAAACACATGCACACCTACTGCCAATTTAGAATCACCAATGAAGCTAACCAGCATGTCTTTGGACGGTGGGAGGAAGCCGAAGTACCCGGAGAGAACCCACGCAGACACAGGGAGAACATGCAAACTCCACAAGCAAGAACACAGAAATGAACAAACACAAAGACAAGGATGAAGAACTGATCTTCACATCTTGAGTCAAATAAGTTCCATCAGATACACCTACACACAGCATTAAAATTCAGTTACTTAGAGTGGTGGCCAAAATTATTAGAACACCAGCCATAATTAAGAGGTCTCAGGTTTTTGTCGATTATTAAAACACCCATAAAATGAATGAAATGTCTACAAAATCATCATTATGCTCAATAAACCATAGAATAGAGTCATCATAGGGAGATTTAGGTCCTTTTTGTTACTAAAAACAAGCTATGCCTATTTCACTGTCAATGTCACACAATCATGCTTCTTCACAGTAGAAGAAACTGGGAGAAGAAGGACTTGTTGGCAGAAAAGCAGCAAAGAAACCATTACTGAAAGCGAAAATAGAGTGAAATGCCTGGAATTTGCAAAAGAACACAAGAAATGGACAAAGGAAGATTGGCATAAAGTTTGAACCGTTTAGCAATAAGCATATATGAGAGTGTAAAGATATATACAAATGAGTGTGTCATGCCAACAGTTGAACACGGAGTGGGTAGTATTATGGTGTGGGGTGACATTTCAGCCTCAGGAACAGGTGACTTAGTGAAAATTGACAGCATCATGGATAAGAAAGCACACAACATTCTGGTGAAGCACAGAGTTCCACCTGGGAGTCATCTTACTGGTCGGCCCCTTTCAAAGTCCAAACCTCAACCCCATCAAGCAAATTCGGGGGGAGTTGGAAAAAAATCTGGACAGATCACTTTCGGAGGAAAGCCTTTAGCTTGAGTAACAGAAGGCATGGGATAACATTAGTGTTGAAGTTCTCAGGAAATATACTGACACTCTGCCAGAGAGATGTGCTGCTGTAATCGTTGCAAAAGTTGGACATATGAAATATTAAAGTTAAAAGTTGTTAAAAAAAAAAAACAGTAGGACTCACTTCATCTGATATTTATTGTGCTCAGAGCAACCATCTGCATGTTTCATGAACATTATGAAAAAAAATAATGGTGTGGAGGAAAAAAAAGGTCAATATTTTCAGATCTGACACAACTTCAGTGATAGGGACTGCAGTATTGTTCCTCTCTGTTAGTTTTAGCCTCTCTTAATGGAGACAAAGGTGATTCATGTGCAAACTGCCGTCACACACACTGGCATCACCTTCTGTTGTTCTCCTGCTAACCATCTAGTCATCTGAGGAGCTTCATGTTGCCTCATGACTGACTGATAAGAATGAAAACTGAACAAACATAGGATGTGAAAATAAAACCAGCAGGTAGGTTTTAACACATCCCATGTGTAAAAAATACCTTTCATATTAACTTTTCATGCTACATTCACTGCCTTCAGTAAATTACACTACTGCCTAGTCAAACAGTTGGGTAGCGTTTAGGTAGAGTGATCGATATCTAGCGAGGTAGAAGGTAAAAGAGGTAGCAGAGCTCAAGTAAAAATACAAAACCTTTTTCTTTGGTCGCATTTCTTTCCTGAAATTTCAAATTCATGTGCAATAAACACTAATGTTTAGAAGTAGTAGAATGGCTGAACACATATTCCTGAGATAACTTGGATGCCAATGCATTTGCGAGGACGGTACTCACAACTATTGTTATGGTAATTCAAGTACAAACATAATGATGTAAAACCATTAAGTACGGAGCCATTATTGTAGCAAAACTATCTGCAAATGTGTATTTCAATCCGTGTGTCTTAAACAATAAGTTGCAGGATTGTAACTTGAATGGTATACTGCATTAATTTGTATTTGGACTTATACACAAGAAGGATTCATTCCAGGAACTACATTTATGAACAATTTTAGTTTGCTAAATGCTGATCCATTATACACTCTACTGTACACTGTGTCAGGAAAAAGTCAGCAGAGGGAAATAACTTTAGGTAGTGCAAGACAGCAACTTCTAAAGAACTAAGATGAGACTTATTTGATGATAGAGGCTGCATAAATAGCAGGGTGATCCGAAAAGGCTGTATTCTTTCCACCTAATCTTGATATACAGTCACTGGTAGCCGGGTTAGCTAGTTCTGGTAGGCTACCGCCAACTGAGATCAGTATCCAACATGCATTTTGAAAGATATGTATTTTAAATGTCTGATATTCAAATAACATTCTTGTCCTGTCTTGTCTCATTAATAGAAAAAGGCAAAAATTTTGTAGTATTCATTTTAGCTCATCAACGTCTTGTCTTAGCTGTCATCTTCGTTTACAAAATTTACCCTTTGTACTTACCCTGGAGATGTTGTTTCTGACGTATGGACTCTGGAGGACAGGGGACAGTCTTTCTGGAAGTGAAGATTACGCCCCCAAAATGCATTCTGGGATACCTGGCTGCACCAAGTCCACACAAGTTACCTCCGGGTGCATCCTCGATAAAGCAGGTGGGGCAAGAACAAATCCGAGTCAATATCACGACACATATACAGTATTCAGCTTTATTATACAACAGATCATTCTGTTCTAATTGTGCAAAGAGCTTAAGACTTTCTCACGCAACATTTTTAAAAAGGCGTTCTGCTTTTGTTTGGACTCAAATGGAAAACAAGTCCACATTCACCTCGGACTCTGTCATCATCACCATTATCGTCATAATAACGGAGCAGAATTAATGGGAACCGAATGAACTGGAAACATTTACACTGACGCACATTTGCATACTAATTAAAATACCATCAAATCCCACTGCGCTCACATCCTCCCACTCGCTAACACATCTCCCTCTGGTCTTCTTTTGACCTTTAACCCCTCGGCGCTGCGATGATGACACTGATTTCATTAATCCTTGGTGCCCTTAGATGTAATCAAGGAGCCAGCGGAGTGGCTGGAGGTGAATATCAATCAGTGAAGTGTCGACGAGGTGGGCGGCAGCTCCTCCGTCTGCCCACATGATCAGACCTGTCTGTCAAAAGCAGAGCAGTAGAAGGATGTTTAATATTAACATCAACACAGACCCTGAGCTTATTTTATGATGTGAATTAATCATGAGTAAAGCATTTCAGAGTGGCCACTGTCCGCTTCATGATGTCAGAAGAGGAGAAAGTGAGCTTATTTGAGTTTTTGTAAGAAACTTACCCTTTCCTGGAGTGATCAGTGGTGTGTAAAAATGTCAACATGAGTTTTATCTCCACTGTTTCCAGGCAGAGATGAGAGTATAATCCATCAGACATGCAGAGAAAATAGTGAATATGGTAGTGGAAGCTGACAGGTTGGGATTCACATCAGTTCACATTGCATCTCAAAACATACAGTGTAGTGTGTTTTGCACATTTATGGTTCCTGTTTGATTTGGTGACAAGTGCAGAATGGCAGAAGTACTTTATACAAGCCTGCTAAAAATAGAAACTAAGAATAATAAATAATTATATGGTTGGATGATACAGTAGAAATGTCCATTTAAATGGTGCTACACTAAAAACACACCATCAGCTGTCTCATAGGAAATCAGACAGAGAAACAGCTTACACAAATTATGGACATGCCAGAAATCCAGAAAAATTGTCCAGTCAAATGGCAGATTGTTGATTCTTCTTGTGTCATGACTTTGCCGTTGCAATTACATCTTCGCTTTAGAGATGAATATTTACAAGTGGTAACCTGGCAATGAGGATACTGGAACGTGAATAAGGCAGCAGCCCTTTATCTCCTTCTTGGGTCTTGTGTATCACACCTGGAAAATCCTTACCCATCTGAGGCAGAGCACTAGAAGAAAGAGAGCAAATATGTCTGTGACTCTGGAAGCTCAATAAAAATGAACAGCAACAAGGAAATTATGTTTTTTTTTTTTTTTTTTTTTTAAATCTGACAACACAGGCAACAGTTAGATGAGAAACTTGTAAATACAACCAAACATTTGAAAACATGACCATTAACTCTAAAGGAGTTAATATACTCACTGAGACAGACAGACAACCAGAGATATTCATTTACTTCACATTTGTTTCCAACTTTCTCTTTATGTCATAGTTTACATGAAAACTGAATGAAAGCATTCAATATCTTCTGCTGTGATTTCTTTAATAAAGTTTGCAGTCTGTAACGGGTGGTGTATGAACCCAATCGCGGCACAAAAGGTTTACTGAAGCTCTGGCAAACAGTTCAACAAACACAGTAGCAGGCGGCTAGGTCAAAGCAGACAGGGGTTCACTACCAGAGAGACGATATCACAGGCAGACAATCCAATGAGGAGCAGGCAGCAGGAACAATGTAACCAGGCAATGAGTCAGAAACAGGCAAACAGGAATCAGGAGAGCGGAGGCTGAACTGTGGTCAGAGACAGAAGGCTGAGACGATTACCAGGAGGCAGACAAAGCAGAAGAATCAGGGACGGGCGAGGTCGGTAGCGGGAGGAGAGGCAGGTAGGAGAATGCTGGAAAGTCTTGCATGGCAAATAACAACCTGGCGAAGGAGTGAGTGTGGAGTCTGGTGTCTATATGCTGGGCTGATTGCATGAGATGAGAGACAGCTGTGTGCACAGGTGAGTAGAGTAGACTGACGAGGGGGGCGTGGCTGGCAGGCTGAGTATATATACTAACCCTAACCCTATATATTTGTATGTTTACTTGGTTTTGTAATCACATAATTCTCCACAATAATCCCAGTATGAATTTGTGCTGTCCCAGTCCTATCCCTAGCTAGACATAAGAAAAAGATTTCATCGTGTTGTGGTGGTGTAGATTGTGTCAATAAGAGTATTCAAGAAGATAAGTGAAAATCCTGATCCTGAATGCAGAAGTTGTACAGCTCAGAATGTACCCACTCTTGCACTGACTTGTTTCACTGTGGTGCTGATCAACAGGACTGTGAAGGATTGTTGTGTTTAAAGGCTACATGGAGACATTGGGGGGACTCTTCCTCACCTTTAAATCTCCACTTCAACCTTCGTCAACATTAAAGTGACACTGTAACGGCTCAAAAACACATTCAGCCTCTGAGGGAAGCCACTTTACACAACAGTGTGTGTTAAAAAGATGAATCCTCTGCCCTGTCTGTCACTCTTCATTTTCTTCTAATTACCCATTGGCATGGTACTGCTCTCTGTTTCACTGTGGCCGAGCATCAGTACATCCTTTTCTTCTGGCACCTTTTGGGAAATTAATTCATTTTTTGCTAAAGTGTCTTAATAATTACAGTGACATTGAGGTTAATTGCCTAATCTCTATTGCATTGGAGGCAACCCGTTGAAATCCCCACACAATCTGTTCCAGAAACAGCAGCCAGAAGATCCTCTGTTACCAGAGGGGACGCTCTGACCTAAATGAAGCTTCTCTTTGAGAAAAAAAAAAAAAAAAAAAACATGCAGCAGGTAGCAGACAGGGAGCTCAGGTACGCTGTCGCCTGTTATTAATTCTCCACTTTGATTTAACATAGGAAACTTGTTCTGGAGCACAGGGAGGGGCGACTGTCTGAGGTTTCTAAAATATGGAGGTCCAGTGAAGCAATGTCAGCCAAGGACTTCTGTGAGTACCCTTAAAATAAAAGTGCCACAATTTGTTCTAATCTTAAAACTCTGAATTATGACCAGAAATCACTTTCTGCTAACGACGGCGCTTTCATTTGGTCATAAAACTCTTCCTTCACCCCTTTAGCTTCTTAATGGATGACAGCTTTTTGTTCAAAATGACATATTACTCAAAATCTGGCCGGTATTATAGCCAACACTGCTGTGTAAATAAGCTGGGACACATCTTTTATCGTCTTACTGTTGTGTTTTAGTGAAGTGGTAACCAGTTTACTCATACTGATCTGACTTTGTTGTTAGTAGTGAGGCTCTGCACAGACCAGCAGACAATGCATAAGTGGAGCTAACAGACAAAGTTAACAAGATGCTTTCTCTCTCTCTAACCCTAACCCAAATAAACCTGAGTTATTGTAACGTATAAAAGTCCATTTCTAATCTACTGAGTGATCTGTAATAAACGATAAAGGACACCTCATGTCCTCAATTTCTCAAAAATTGATTGTTGGGCCTTAGTGCAGGTTTTCATCTGTTGCTCTCTGTGCTGTTCCATATCCCCCAAAAAAGGTTTTCACATTCCAAAATGTCCTTCCTTCATTGTAATTTCCTCGTCTGGTTTATGTGTTACATTGCGCCTGAATCTGTAATGTTAAACAGGCTTTCACTGTCATCATTAGATATTCAGATGACAGGTCAATATGGCACACAGACACCCGATACCCTAGGGGGCGGGGGCTGCCATGTCCTCACGCTGCGTTGCTGATGGATGTCGACCTGCATCCAGAGGTGATGGATGTTAGTGTCACGGCAAGCATCAGCCCGGGAGTGAAGAGGGGAGGTGCGGGTCACGGTGGACACTGGCTGGTGCTCTGTCCATGTGCGCTGACAACACATCCTCCTTTCTCCTGGGACGGTCCAGAGGGCGCGCGGCTTATCAGAGGAAAAGGTCAGTAATCAGTGATTAATAAGAAAGAGTAACGGGTGCCTGCTGAGGACACACCGAACTGACAAACACAAACTGTACACCGTACTTCTGAGGACACTCGTAGACAGTCTTTTATCACCCCACCCCCACCTGATCCACCCCTCCCCCAAACAATACAAACTTTTCAGAGTGCCCATCTCTCAGAAACTGATCACTATACTTCCAAGGACATGCCTAGACTCGTTCTCCTTTCTTAATTGTTTTCACATACCAAAAGAGTCCTCACTTAACAGCCTGTAACTGTATCACCCATAGACTATTGAAAAAATCCCAGGGATACGGACGTTGCCATTTTGCTAGTTCGGAGCCTGCTTATACTCCCGCTAAACTCACTGCTGTTTGTGTTTGCTTAATACCGTGCTCTGCTCTTGTTTTCCTACTCTCTCTACTCGCTACTCGGAGCGGTTGTCAATGGCAACTGTCAATTATCATGATGTCACATCCTGTTTTTAGTGCCTAACGTAATTAGCTAAAATGAAACTTATTAGAAAAATGAACACTTGAACTTACATCAGCATTATATTAACTACCTAAAATGACAGAAAACAACAAATGATATGTATTTAATGTGTACTTTAGTGTTTTTGTTTGGCCCAAGCCCCATCCCCTAACGTGGAGGAGGTGACCATGCTTTGGCTTCAGTTTTGAGGAGCTGTAGTCATGGCATCCATTTTTCTACAGTCTATGGTATCACCATGCTCATCAGCTTTGTCCTTGTCTTGTCTGGAGGTTTTTAACTGGAAACCTAAAGCCTATGGAACCAGGCGATACCACTTACCATCAACAGTACAAAGAACTGTCACACTGATAAAGTGATAAATCCCATAATGCAGGTTCAGTCCTGTTGTTCTTCAACGTGGTATCACGACTGAGGATAAAGATCAGACACCTCACAGTTGATTTAAAAAAAGTGAAGTGTCTAAGACTTCAGCACAGTGCTGTATAGATAGTAATATTTATTCAGTGACGTCATCACCATCCAACACTCCAGTCAGTTCCATTCAGAGGCATTTACCAGCCAGTCAACCTGCCCTTCGCATGTCCACACTGCAGCAAACAGGCCTGTCCAAGTCATACTGTCTACAGTCACGCTGACGGCCCATTTATCTCTGTTTGAAATGGCGGCAGCAGTGACGGTGGCGGCGGCCCCTTCGGCGCTCTGACGGCAGGAAACGAAGGTGAACAAACAGCTTTTTTTCAGAATGGAAATGCATTCAGCAAAGCGACTGGCGTCCTCTGGGGCAAACAGCGCATTTCATTTAGTGTTTAATAGGTTGTCATAACACGGCAGACGGTCTGTGAGAGTGATTGAATAAACCATTAGCTCCCCTCCTGTAGAGGTAGTTAGGGTGGGGGGACTGGATGGTGGCGGACTTATGAATATAAAGTGTATCTTTGAATGGAACATCTTGTCACATGAGCAAAGAAAATAAGCTGTCACCAGTGTGAATATGTTAAGCTTAATTCCCTGAATTTGAAAGTAAAAGACATACTGTTCATTGTCCTCGTACTTTAAATTCAGCTCCATCCCTCAGTCAGTTGAACTTTAGGCTATTTGTTAGACTCTGGGAGTTACAAATACTTATCACCGTGCCTATAAAAAGATACTGCCAGCCTCTACCTTTCAGTATTTAAGCTTATTAATCTCAAGCTTGTACATTAAAGTGCAAAACACCAAACATATTATTTTTAAAAAAAAGTTTTTAATTGTGTTTATTTTTATGTCACCTTATTCTCTTTTATTGACCCATGTTTTATTGCAAATGCAGATATTCTTTACAGTTAAGTAAACCACTTGGAGTCTTACAGTTATATATTAATTGTGCTATAGAAATAAAGCAAGGTCTACAAATAATTTCCCAGCTTCTTCTGCCAGCAGCATTTTGTCCCTGATCAGACAAATAAACAAGATATAATACATACACCCTGCATGGGCTGCTGTGGTAATGTATCTGCCAGTAACTACGTAGCTGGCTGAGCAATGGTGGCTCCATTCTACCGTAAGCTTCCTCCAAAAGTGACAGAGGACATTTTATTTTATTTTTCCACTGATTGTCCTCCATGGATCCTGGTTAGAATGGCCCAGTAGTGGCTGTATTAAGCAGGAGACTTGAGGTTCGGTGTAATTCACCAATGATGATCCATCACAAAAAGGTCACGAGACATATCATCAGGCATAACATTATGACCACCTTCCTAATATTGTGTAGGTCTCTCTTGTGCCTCCAATACAGTTGTGACTCATCAGAGAATGGACATGGGCCTTCTGAGGGTGTCCTGTGGTGTCTGGTAACACAATGTTGTTAGTGGGGGCCTTTGGGTCCTATGGGTTGAAGGGAGGGGCCTCGGTGGATCATCCCAGAGATACTTGATCAGTTTGGGATCTAGTGATGTTTTTTGAGTTGTTCCTAAACCTTTGAAAAGCCAGTGTCAGGCTGCATCCTGCTGGGGATGGCTTCTGCCATCAAGGAGTGTCATTGCTATGGGGTGGGGGTGCCTGGTCTGGTCTAGGTGGGTGGTACATGTCTAAGTAACATCCACATGAATGCCAGGTCTAAAAGTTTCCCAGCACAACGCTGAATTGTCACAAGATGGTCGGTATTTACTTCTTCTGTCAGTGGTTTTAATGTTATGGCTGATAGGTGTACAAGAAAACAATCCCTGGAGAGTTCTTCTTCTTGGCAGTTTTGATGCTACTGTGCGTATAGTATTTATGCGCTGAGAAGGGAGCTGAAGCAAAGATAAGAAAGGCATCATTCTGCGACATAAGTTTCCACTCTACACAAACCTGTATCTTTACAATATTTAAGCTATAAGGTTACTAGAGATTGCACTATTAAAAAATTACAACATTCTTAATGTTGTTTCCAAACCTTCTCAGCCAGTGTGTCTTTCTTTATAGAATAGGCCTTCATATGTATCAGCTGGAAAATGTCAAGAAAATGCAATAAAACATATTTAATTTCTTTTTGGTGAAGTTATTTCTTACATGTTATGTTCAACAATTGGCAAAAAGAAATATTAACATTATATTTTTTCATAAGTTAAAGTAATGAAGAGGACCTCCAAATAATGAATTTGGGATGGCAATCAACACACGAGTACTTTTTGGCAAACACAAACTGTACACTGTACACAGAGCACTGTGTATGATAATGTGATCCGTGGGATCATATCGTTAGTCAATAATAGTGACAGGGAAGTAGCTGTAAGGTGAAGGTTTCCTATTATAGTTTTCCATGCCTAATAATGAAAATACAAGGCTTATGTGAATCCCAGAAAATATGAGCCTATAATGTCTAATAATGCCTATTAAGTACATCATTTCCATCTTGAACACAAATGTGTGGAAATCTAATACAGTCAGCTACAACATCAGAGCTTTCGGTCCACTCTGAGTGAGGCCAGCCACTGTCACTTTGGTTTCATTATTGTTGACAGCTGAGTATTAACTGACCTGCTGTAGGTCATTAATGGAATATATGCATAAACCTGCATAGTTAAGATGCCTACATCTCCACCATGTTTGTAAAACTATGCTGGCCCCTCACTGAAGAATGCTGGACAAATCTGTTGCACGCTTTCACCTTGTTGATGACCCCCGGGCTATAATCTAATCTAGTTTTTCTTAATTTTTGACCTCTGACTCGTATGAAGCCTGCTTTTTCGTTGCTTTGGTTGTGCCGAACGCTGAAGTGTGTGGGAGCAGGAAATCTTTTTTATTGACGCCTGCTGTCGGCCCATCGCCTGCTGCCACTCGCTTACTTGCTCGTTCCCACCAATTAGCAGTAACCTCGGGGGCGACTAACAAGGTCGCCGACGATGGATTGCTCCCATATTTACTTACATGGGCCCATCATGAGCTCAGAAGATGAATTGCTCCACAAACTGTTTCGGGCAAGCCTGCTGGATGTTAATTTATAAGCTTTGATTCATATATTTATAACAGCAGAGAGTTATTACAGCAGCAGAGAACAAGAGGAGGAAACATGGAGGAGAATTTAAAACTGGAGAAATGACTAAGGAGGACATGAGGAGACCACGGAGCTGTGTCATGAAGCCAGCTCAACTGGTCTGCCTCACTGTTCGGGTTATACTCCACTTAATCTGACATTTTTAATGGTCCGACTCTCTACCTTAGATTTCACTCATTCTTTTGCACTGTTGTGGACATTTAGACATTTTATGCAAAATGCAAAAGCATATAAATAGCATGAAATATAATAATTATAAGGCAGCGTTCAGTGTCTGCTACAGGATGTGCTGGACAGGTTTCTCTGCAAAAGCACAATCTCTTGCACACATTATTGTGTTATACATGAGTTTAAAAGGGAGATGCCACCACAAGTTATTTTTCCCTTCACTCCTTCACTAACTTTACACAGTAGTTCAATAATTCAGTGTACCTGTGTCAAATCCAGTTTATGTCGTAACACCTTTTTGGATGAAGGGCCCGCTGCACGTAGGCATGCACCACCTTCACAATCTGTCAGCATTCAGTGAAGAGTTGGACTTTCCTACTGCAGCACTTCAAAGAGCCAATATTGTGCTCCATTAACTCTCCTTCATGGCTTTCCATTACACTTCGTAGTTTTGTGGTGGATCTTTACTACGGACCATGCCGTTTGGAAAATGCAGTAAAATCAAAAAGTGTATGCAAAATTTTTCAAAACAGCACAACAAAAAATGCTGGACCAATACAAAAGCAGAAATTTAAAATATACAATAATTAAACAAAAAGCATACTTGGTGCATAAACATTACCCAAAGGCCTGCCTGAACCATAGACTGTATATAAATATGGACAAGACATCCTTACTTCCTTGCATTGGCTAAACCGACTCATATGGGCAGACTTTGCAACCAGAGTCTGCGCAGTGCGGTCCAAGAGTGGAGCCACGTGGAGCTGCATTATCGATGACCCACACAGTCTTCCGCCAGATTCACTCGCATTTTCTTTTGATTAATACTGTGCGTTGCTCTGCCTCCACCAGTTACAAAGAAATGTTGGATTATACACTGTACTTATTTATTTTTAACTCTCACGGTCCTACGAGACCGCTTCGTGGACTGGTTGGCATGGAACATCCTGTTTATATAGCTTCAAATAACTACCTAAAATGAAACTTCTCAGAAAAATGGACACCTGAACATGCATCAGCATTATATTAACTAGCTAAAATAATAGAAACCACCCTTGAAAAAAAATACTTGACATATACTTTATTGTTTAAATTTCGATCCAGAAGCACATTTCCTTTGTACATCCCAGTCAACGTGGAATTGAGCGCAAATGTTGTACCAGGCCCCTAAGTGTCGCCAAAGGATCAACAGCTGTAGAAGTCAGCGTGCGCCAGCCATGACGTTGCCGTGAGGCACGTACAAGTTCGGGGTCATTTCACTCTTGAAACATCTGAACTTTTCCGTGAACAAGAACGTACGGAACGTTTTTGTGCGCACGCAGCCTTCGTACATGAGGCTCCTGATGTTTCAAAGAATCCATGGTTCATTCCATCTGAGTTTACAGGTTCTTGTAGCAAAACACACCAACAACAGGATGACAACAGTCAACTGACTGACTGTTGGTGTTCTTCTTGTCATATATGTCATGCCAGGCACAAACAGTCAGATGCTGCTTTTTCAGTATTTCATATTCAAATAGACTCTTAGTGTAGGTCAGGAGAGTTTTAAACGCAGCAAAAACACAAATTTGCTGTTCTTACACAGACAAA